>NC_052146.1:5452906-5808748 GCF_902713615.1 Scyliorhinus canicula
CTAGTGAGGTGGGGAGAGGGGCTACGGCTTGCGGGACCTGTTTAGGCAGGTATTGTTGAGCCTAGGGGGTGTGAATAGTGGGGGGAGGAGAGAGGCAGCAGTTTGAATGGGAGTTCTAGGATGGAAGGGGTGGTGGGTTAGAGTGCTGACAGTGACTGCGGGTAGGGCATTGTCCCATTTGTGAGACGGGGCAAGTGGATATCTTGGGTGGGCTGTAATTTCACTCTCACAGTGGGAATGGCGATGGTGGGGGGGGAATATGTGAGAGACCCCCGATTCAATTGGCTACGTGGGATGTGTGGGGTTTCATGGGGGGCGGTGAAAAGTGCAGGCATTTCCTCTCATCTAAAAAGTTTGAAGACCAATGTGGTGCTTTTGAAGGAGACCCACTTGTGGGTAAAGGGCCATGTTAGGTATTCGCCAGGTATTCCACTCGGGCTTTGATAGGAGGGCTCAGGGATGACTATACTCATTAACAAAAGAGTTTGATTTTAGATGGAGAAGGTGGTAATGGACATGGGCAGCAGGTGCGCCATAGTTACAGAGACCTTGGAGGGTAGGTCGGTGATTTTTTGTGTGTGTGCGCGCCCCAAATTGGGATGCCCCAAATTGAGATGATGTGGAGTTCATGAAGAGGACGTTAGCTGTGATACCGGATATGATATGCACCAGTTGATATTGGGGGAGATTAGAACTGCGTGTTGAGCCCCAAGTTGGATTGGTCCCAGCTGAAGTCACTGGCCCTTGAGGGGACAGTGAAGGTACTGTCAGCGTTCATGAAGGAGATGGGTAGAGAGGATCCGTGGCAATTTTTACACCCAGCATTTTATACCCTACATTTGGTAGTGTGGACGAGCAGAGAGATCTCGGTGTCCATGTATATAGATCCCTGAAAGTTGCCACCCGGGTTGAGAGGGTTGTTAAGAAGGCGTACGGTGCTTTTATTGGTAGAGGAATTGAGTTTCCGAGCCATGAGGTCATGTTGCAGTTGTACAAAACTCTGGTGCGGCCGCAATTGGAGTATTGTGTGCAGTTCTGGTCACCACATTATAGGAAGGATGTGGAAGCATTGGAAAGGGTACAGAAGAGATTTACAAGGATGTTGCCTGGTATGGAGGGAAGATCTTATGAGGAAAGGCTGAAGGATTTGAGGCGGTTTTCGTTAGAGAGAAGAAGGTTAAGAGGTGACTTAATTGAGGCATACAAGATGATCAGAGGGTTAGATAGGGTGGACAGTGAGAGCCTTTTTCCTCGGATGGTGATGTCCAGCACGAGGGGACATAACTTTAAATTGAGGGGAGATAGATATAGGACAAATGTCAGAGGTAGGTTCTTTACTTAGAGAGTAGTATGGGCGTGGAATGCCCTGCCTGCAACAGTAGTGGACTCGCCAACACTAAACGCATTCAAATGGTCATTGGATAGGCATATGGACGATAAGGGAATAGTGTAGAGGGATTTTAGAGGGGTTTCACAGGACGATGCAACATCGAGGGCCGAAGGGCCTGTACTGCGCTGTAATGTTCTATGTTCTGAGGGCAGGGAATACGTCTTTGTCTCTGGTGCATTATGTATATTCGCGCATAGACTTTCTTTATGGGGAAAGCCCTGCTGCCAGGGGTGAGGAATGCGGAATATTCCGTGATAGTGATATGAGATCACGCTCCACACCTGGTGGATGTGGATTTGGAGATGGGGCGGGTCCAGCGGCTGGTGTGTGGTTTGGATGTGGGGCTGTTGGCGGACTTGGGATTTTGTGTGAAGGTGTTCGGGTGATTGATGAAAATGAGGGATTCAGCAAGAATGGGGAAGTGTGTCGTCCTCAGTTTTGTGGGAGGCCCTTAAGGTGGGGTGAGAGAGGAGATAATTTTGCACACGGTCAAATTGATAGGGAGACGAGAGAGGAGCGTAGATGGCAGGTACGCAAGTGACCTGACGCCAGAGCTTCTGACGAATAGAAACAAGTTGCAGGTGCAGTTAGACCTGCTATCCGGGGAGACGGCGGTGTGGATGTTCCGGCGCTCGAAGGAGGTAGTGTACGGGTATGGGGAGAAGGCGGTGCAGCAGTTACGGCACTCGAAGGGGGTAGTGTGCGGGTATGGGGAGAAGGCGGTGTGGCAGTTACGGCACTCGAAGGGGGTAGTGTGCGGGATTGGGGAGAAGGCGGTGTGGCAGTTACGGCACTCGAAGGGGGTAGTGTGTGGGTATGGGGAGAAGGTGGTGCAGTAGTTACGGCACTCGAAGGAGGTAGTGTGCGGGTATGGGGAGACGGCGGTGTGGATGTTCCGGCACTCGAAGGGGGTAGTGTGTGGGTATGGGGAGAAGGCGGTGCAGTAGTTACGGCGCTCGAAGGAGGTAGTGTGCGGGTATGGGGAGAAGGCGGTGCAGCAGTTACGGCACTCGAAGGGGGTAGTGTGTGGGTATGGGGAGAAGGTGGTGCGGCAGTTACGGCACTTGAAGGGGGTAGTGTGCGGGATTGGGAGAAGGCTAGTATGTTTTTGGCTGATCAGCTGAGGCAGCAGGCAGCTTCCTGGGAGATCGTATGGATTTGGGACCCGGGTGGTAACCTGGTGTCAACGTCAGATAAAGTTAATGGGGTGTTTGAGGCGTTCCACAAGACTATAGGTCAGAGCTGCATGAGGAGCAGTCAAATATGCTGACGGTTTTGGAGGATTTGGAGTGTCCCAAGGTGGAGGGGCAGAATTGGGCAGAGATGGAGGGGCCACTGGGGGTGGAGGGGGTCAGCACGACAATTGGGCGAATGCAGACGGGTAAAGTGCCGGGGCCAGATAGGTTCTCGGTGGAGTTTTATTATAAAAAGAATTTGCTGATGGACAGGTGCCGCTGCTGGTGGAGATGTTTTGAGGAATCTGGAGACAATGATGCAAATGTCCATCTCAATCCTGGTTAAAGAACCATAAGGACCAGGTGAAGTGTGGGTCGTACCGCCCTATTGTGCTATTGAATGTAGATTCTGGCTAAGGTATTAGTGCTGAAGCTGGAGGAATGCCTCCCACAAGTTATTGGGGAAGATCCGACACGTTTGTGAAGGGGAGGCTTGCTTGTCCAATGTGAAAATGAAATGAAAATCGCTTATTGTCACAAGTAGGCTTCAAATGAAGTTACTGTGAAAAGCCCCAATGTGAAGTGACTTTTGAATGTGGTGTTGTCCCCGGCGGAGGGGAGGGAGCAGAAGAGGTACAATTTGCGAACTTTGAGGAGTTGGTAGAGAAATTTGGACTACCACGGGTGGGTGTGTTTCGATGTTTACAGGTGCACAACTTCGTGAAGAAGATCTTTCCGATGTTCCTGGTTCTGTCCCCTTGTTGTTGGAGCAGGTTTTGTAACTGGTAAGGATGGTGTAGGGGAGTACCTCGGAGTTTATGGGAGGCTTATAGCAGCGGAGGCAGTATCCTTCAGAGGGCTGAAGGCTGGGAGGAGGAGTTGGGGTCCAAGTTGGAGACGTGGAATGCACTGCCAGCGGAGGTGGTGGAGTCAGAGTCATTAGGGACATTTAATCGACTCTTGGGCAGGCACATGGACAGCAGTAAATTGAAGGGGTGTAGGGTAGGTTGATTTTAGATGAGGATAAATGGTTTGCACAACATCGTGGGCTGAAGGGCCTGGACAGTAGTGTTCTGTACTGTTCTATGTTCTAGCTAAGTTCCGCACGCATGAGTACGGCCTCAACCAGGACCTTGGATTCATGTCGCATTACATTCACCCCCCGCCATCTGGTCAGGGCTTGTAAAATCCTGGCATGAGACAATTCACACCTCTTCAACCTGTGATTATCCCACTCTGCAGTTGCTCTGTCTTGACCTGTAAAGACTTAATTACCTGCAAAGACTCGCATTCAAAGTATTGTCTTTCATCTTTGACTTTGTCTATATATATATATATATATATATATATATATGTTTCTGGAACCCACCTCTTCATTCACCTGAGGGAGGAAGGAGCAGTGCTCCGAAAGCTAGTGATTTGAAACAAACCTGTTGGACTTTAACCTGGTGCTGTAAGACTTCTTGCTATGTACGAAGTTAGGGCTGATACAGTTGATGGTGCATAGGGCCCCTTTGACCAAGTCCAGGAGGAGCAGGCTGTTTGCGGGAGTGGAGGATGAGTGTGTTCTAATATTTTGTTTTTATTAAATTTGGATTTATCCCTGAGTCCCAAGACATTTCCATCCATGTGTAGCTGTACAGACATATGAATTCGGAGCAGGATAAGCCATTCGGCCCTTTGAGCCAGCTCCGCCATTCAGTGAGATTCGCATCAACTCCACTTTCCTGTCTATCCCCAATTACCTTTGATTCGCATGTCAGTCAAGAATCTATCTAACACAGCCTCAAAAAATATTAAATGACCCAGTCTCCACTGCTTACTGCGGGGGGGGGAGCTTCCACAGCGCTCGCTCAACCATTGGAGTGAAGACATTTCTCCTCATCTCTCTCTTAAATGGGAGATCCCTTATTTTGAAACCACTTTCCCTGGTTTTAGTCTCTCTCGCAAGGCAAAAACATCCTTTCCGATGTGTATTCGAACTAACCACGTTTTTTACTTGTAATGTGCATTAAAAAATATATACAGCGTATATACTAATGATGAACTCTTTTAATGATGCACTCTTGCTTCTCTGAATTTTCACTCCCGTGCCTTTCCCTTTTGTAAGACGGTATTTTGCATGCATAATTTTGTGTTGTCTGTCATTTGGTGCAGCTAAGTCGAAGTTGGAGGACAGACTAGCGGCCGCGGCGAGGGAGAAGCTTGCACAGGCTTCTAAAGAGTGCAAGGAAAGGCAGCTTCAGGCGGAGCGCAAGAAGAGAGCGGCACTTTTTCTTCAAAATCTGAAAACTCCCACGCCTTCAGGGGATTTGGAAGCTGTAACCATGGAAGATAACTCTCAAAGCATACAGGTCAGTTAAGTTCAGCTTTCAGGCAGAAATTCAGGCTAACTGAAGCTCTCTGGTTAACTCCCAGAGTCTTGAGGAAGGATATTGGCTTCTGTTTTTGCACAGATGCTGGCTGATTCTTTTTCAGCCTTTTTTGTGATTGGATGCCTTCTTTATAAAAATATCACCCAATTATCTTGCTAATGATTCTTTTTTAGAAATCTGAACTCTTCCAGTATTTGTCCTTTACTAAAAAAAAATCAAGATTAATATTTTATTTAGCTTACAATGAGGGGAAAACAACCTTCAGCTTATCTTTCCAAAGATCTTTATTCCTCTTTAATTTCCTGAGGGAGTACCTGCAGAAATTATCTGCTCTCCAGAAAGTAAGCGAACAATATTCCAGAACATGCATCTGTTGCCTCTCCTGAACTCGACCTGCTTACACCTTTCTTTCTTCTTTACCCTTCCCCAGAAGTGGCCCCAAGTGTCCGTTGTATCCTGTGGAACATTTATCATCTCTTTATATACCTTCTCCCATTACCTCTAATTCCATTCTCAACGTGATGCTGCCTAGCTCCTTTTTGAATGATTCGATGCACATTAGGTAATATAAACATTGTGGCAGCATTAATTTTACATCCTTCTCACCATCATTTTGACATTAGAAATTGGGCTGCCGGGTGGCAAAATGTTAGATGCAGCTACAAGCAAGGTAGGAGCTATCTCTATGCCGGGGAATGAGATCTCCAGACATACAGGCTTCGCTCATTGATTTAGCTGAAGAAATGGTATCGCAGACAATGCACACAAGGGTGCCGGAGACTTTACCTCGCAATTGCTGAACTCGGTCCCAGCTGGGTGGTCAAACCTCAACGAGGGAACTAGATTTTATGTCGCTGATCCCAATCTTGTTGCTCCCTGTAGCAGGAGTAAAAATGGTGAGGGGGAGTTTCACACAATTTATGACACTTGGTTCGAGAACAGGTCATGAGCTTCACTTAACTAATTTGGCAAATTACGACAGCTTTACGACACTAAATACAACACAAAAACAGCTTGCGATTCAAAACTGAGCAAACTGAATCATAGAATACAGACGAGGCCTGTCAGCCATCAAGCCTGCAGCCCAGCAAGTCGCCCAGCATTTGGCCCACAGCCTTGAACGCTCTGACATTTCAAGTGCTCATCCAAGTACTTTTTAAAGATTGTGAGGTTCCCTGCCTCAACTCCCCTCCCAGGCAGTGAGTGCATTCCAGATTCCCACCACCCTCTGGGTTTCACCTTACAATTATGCCCCCTTGTTAGTGGCCCTTCAGCTAAGGGGAACAGCTGTTTTCTATCTACCCTCAAATCTTATACACCTCAATCAGGTCCCCTCTCCTCAGAAGAAA
Organism: Scyliorhinus canicula; assembly: GCF_902713615.1. Lineage (NCBI taxonomy): Eukaryota > Metazoa > Chordata > Chondrichthyes > Carcharhiniformes > Scyliorhinidae > Scyliorhinus > Scyliorhinus canicula. Next base: position 5,459,196 of record NC_052146.1, read on the forward strand.
ACAACCCTCAACCTTTTTGTTCAATAATATAGTCTTCTGTAGCTAAGCTTGATGCTGCAAATGGGCAAAACCAGCGTGTCCTCGGAACATAAGATGGAGGAGTAGGCCATTCAGTACGATCATGGCTGAACATCTACCTCAACTCTGCCTTCTTGTACTATCTTTAAATTGATTGATTCCCTTTGGTATTCAAAAATTTATTGACCCTGTCATACCCATTGCGCATCCGCAGCTTTAAGGGCGAGAGGTTCACAATCTTTTTATTAAAGAAATTTATTGGGAAGAAATAGCTGACCACTTATTCTGAGACTGTGACCCCTAGTCCTAGACTCCCTAGCCAAAGGACACATTCTTCTGGCATCTACCAAGTTAAGCCCCTTTAAAAATTATGTTGTTTCAATGAGATCACCACTCACTCTTATAAACCCGAGGGAATATGTGCCTCGTCTATTCAATCTCTCATCATGGGACCATCTCCTCGTCCTCATTGCACTCCCTCCAAGCCTAGCATTGACTTCCTTGCTGAGGTGGCCAAACGCAATGTACTCCCTGATGTGGTCCTATCCAAGTCCTTTATAATTGTAGTAACGTTTGAGCTTCAATTCCTTTGTAATAAAAGTTAATATGTCGTTTCCTTTTCTAATTGCTGGCTGCACTTCCATGTTAACTTTGTGTTTTGCGTGCAAAGACATCTCGATCCCTCTCATATCAACATTTCCCAGTCTCTCTCTCCAATTAAAAAATATTCTGCCCCATCTCTGTCTGATGTAGCAGTGAAATAGACTTCTATAAGGAGGCGATGGTATATAACTTTGGGAATCAAATTGGTTTTGTTAACTATTGGGTAAGCATTTTGTTTTGCAGGAGAATATAAATGTGCCCCCACATGACAAGTGAGCTAGCGTAGCCCTAGCAACAGTGAAGCTCATGTCCATCGGCTCCTTAGATTGGTAGATTGCAATTCAGAATTGAAATGCTCCCTCTGATGCTTGTACAAATCAAGCTCCAGTTCCCTGCCTGATCTCTTCCATTGAAAGCAATTGACTCCAAGCTTTTTGTGCCAGTTTATGTAAAACTAAGATGAACACCATTACAGAAAGCTTTCAAAGCCAGTATGCTGATTCTCCTTGAGAAATATCTACTTATGAATGTGATGGTAACTCCTGCTGTCCAGATTCGTATTTCTCAAAGTGAGATGTCATTTAACGGTTCCTCGTGGTTTGGGGGACTGGCAGAGCTGTGTTTGTTGCCCAGTCTTCAGAGATTATTTTTTACAGTTTGCTGGGTCACTTAAGAACACATTCTGGGTGAACCAGATTTCTGGTCCCTGTTGCTAATCCAGCACCATATCCACTACACTGCAGTATTTAGCAGTAAATCTGAGAAGTGGGGATTGGGCACGGTGCCTGCATGGATGAAGATAGAGTTCTTAATCATAGTTGAACATCAAATTTTAGATTTTTGGAGATGGCTGCAAATCAAATGAAGACTGGAGTGCTATTGAGCTGTTAGGCAGCTGTTTTGAAATGAAGGCTTGAGCTGCTAGGCAGCCATTTTGCTTCACACACAATTTGCGCAGCAAGTGTACAAACTGAGTAAAGGTGGAAATTGACCCAGCTATGTTCTTCAGAGTTTCCTAGCAGCTGCTCTACCGTCTGTCAAAGTCCCTTACATATATGGAACTCCGACAAACAGACGCAATTTGCATATATTGAACTCCCTTAATGTAGAAAAATATCCAACGGTGCTTTTGAGATTTGAGGGAAAACTGATGACAAGCCAAAGAGTGTGAGGGTGATAAGTTACCAAAAGCTTGTGGTTTTAAGCAAGACCTTTGTGTCATATAAATTGTGTTAATAATCTGCAAAAGCTGTCAGCTGCTTCTTTGACAGAGTAATATATTTCAGTTCTGTCTTTTGCTGCATGCTCTCCATCATATTTTTTTTCTGACTCCTATAAAGAGGCCCCCCTTCAGCTGGAGAAGGAAAGTTTACATAACGTTAACCGGATCTCTATCAGTGTTCACAGAATCCCTCGAATACAGAAGGAGGCCATTAAGCCCATCAAGCCTGTGAAAGAGCACCCTACCTAGGCTCAACCCCTCACCCCATTCCCATAACCCCACCTAACTGGCACATCTTTGGACACAAGGGGCAATTCAGCATGGCCAATCCACCTTTATAAGATATAGGAGCAGAATTAGGCCATTCGGCCCAGCGGGTCTGCTCCACCACACTGTCATGGCTGATATGTTCCTCATCTGCTACCTACAATTTTGCAGACCAAGAGTTCGATTGCGAAATCAGCCAGAGCATCTCCTCCCTTGAACACATGACCCTAGGAGCAGGAGTCGGCAATTTAGCCTCCCGAGCCTAACACCCTCAATGTGATCATGGCTGATCCCATCCTGCCCTCAACTCCACCGTCCTGCCTGTTCTCTATAACCCTTCAACCCATTACCAATTAAAAATCTGTCAAACTCCTCAAATTTACTCACTATCCCAGCATCCACCGCATTCTGGGGTAGCAAATTCCACAGATTCACAACCCTTTGGGAGAAGTAGTTTTTTGTCAAATCAGTTTTAAATTTGCTACCTCTTATTCTGAGATCATGACCTTTCTTTTTAGAATGCCCCACAAGAGGAAGCATCAGCTCCACGTCTACTTTATCCAAACCTTTTTAGCATCTTCTATACCTCAATTGGATCTCCCTCATTCTTCTAAACTCCAGGAAGTATAGGCCTAACCTGTTCAATCTCTCCTCATACAACCTGCATCGGACTGGTGTGGATTTCTCTTATCTTTTTATCACGCAATATGTTCTTTTCTTTCATTGGCAATTAGCGCATTGCATTTTTCTGCAACTTTAATAATGACTTCAGTGCGTAGCCTCTGAGAAACAGGCCTTCGTTATTTTAGAAAAAGCAGAGTGTACCTTAGAGACTGTACACATCATTCACCAATTTTCACCTCTTTGAGCTTTTCAAAAGATCATCTGTGTGGTTATTATACCATCTCGGATGTCTGACAGCCAGTGTTCAGATCTCTTGGAGTTTCTACCTTGTTCTTTTCCGCCTGCTGTTTCTTTTACTAGTTTCCCCCCAATTAAGCCAGCTTGCCTTATTGTCTAGTTCCAAAAATATTAAGCTGGCTTTTCATCCATTTAGATGGGCCTGCTATGTATTATTTATCATACTTCAGATTTTCAACATTTTGTATCCTTTTTTGTAGACTGAATGTTATCTGAGAAATGCAGTACCTGCTAACAGTAAATGGTGAGACAGCCTTCAGCCCATTGGTGTTATATCTGTACTTTCTGCACAATAAGTGATCCAAGTTATGGGCAGCACGGTAGCATTGTGGATAGCACTATCGCTTCACAGCTCCAGGGTCCCAGGTTCGATTCCGGCTTGGGTCACTGTCTGTGCGGAGTCTGCACATCCTCCCCGTGTGTGCGTGGGTTTCCTCCGGGTGCTCCGGTTTCCTCCCACAGTCACAAAGATGTGCAGGTTAGGTGGATTGGTCTTGATAAATTGCCCTTAGTATCCAAAATTGCCCTTAGTGTTGGGTGGGGTTACTGGGTTATGGGGATAGGGTGGAGGTGTTGACCTTGGGTAGGGTGCTCTTTGCAAGAGCCGGTGCAGACTCGATGGGCCGAATGTAAATTCTATGATAAGTTAACAAGATATGTTTCAATATTTTAACAAAGCATTTGAATTGGCTACATAGCACCACTAACAGATATTTGAATTTTGTTGGTCAGGAATTGGTGCGATACAGGAGAATATGATTTCTGTAATATATCACATTGTAGGTTCTCATTCTTTGTAGGTACGTTTTTAAATATATGATGTGTGAAACGACAACGCTTGTTACACCAACTTTCTGGCAATGTCTCAAACTGGTGTTAACAAAAGTTACTTTTCTGTTTTAAGTAATAACTATATGCTTCAATGAGCTTTTGAAAATTTTTTTTTTTTTAAAGTTTTTTTAAAAATTTAGAGTATCCAATTCATTTTTTCCAATTAAGGGGCAATTTAGCGTGGCCAATCCACCTAGCCTGCACATCTTTTGGGTTGTGGGGGCGAAACCCATGCAAACACGGGGAGAATGTGCAAACTCCACACGGATAGTGACCCAGAGCCGGAATCGAACCTGGGACCTCGGCGCCGTGAGGCTGCAGGGCTAACCCACTGCGCCACCGTGCTGCCCAGCTTTTGAAAATTAACCTCATATGTAACGTGATATTTAAGAATGCTGTAATCCTGTTTTATTTGAAAAGTCTTCAGTTAGTCAAAGCTTTTGTTTATAATTGTCGTCATAACATTATTTTAGTGACAAATTCTTATTCATTCAAAACTCTCTGTAATTGTTCAGATTGACAACACTGAAGTATTTGCCGCTAAATTTCATAAAAGGTTCATCACAAAAATAAGTTCAGATGTGGGGTGCCGTTCAGCCCATCTAGTTCATCCTTCTATTGAAACCTGCCGTCCTTCAAATGCAACATCTAACTGTCTCCTGAATGATTCCAGAGATTATGCCTCTACTGCCATACCCAGAAGATCAATTCAGGTATTAATCATTCTTTGCATAAGGTGCTGGATCTGGAACTACGACCAGTTTATACTTGTGTTCACTCGTGATGCAGATGTGGTTCAAATTAATATAATATTCTGGTTTAACCTTTTCTATTCAGCTTGTTTACTTTGTGCTATTACCCAAAGAAAAATAATAATAGATTAATTTGCAATCTAATTTGATACATTTTAGTCTCTAATACGCCCACTTGTATTTGCTAGTGTCACGTGTTCTGCTTAGTTGCGTAATGTGTAAGTTACGCCAAGATTATTCAAGTCTATCCTGACACCCTGTTTCCTGTTGTTAGCCAATTCTCGAGCTCCATGCATATTAACCTTTGGTGTGGCACTTTATCAAATACCTTTTGACAAACCAAGTATATTACATCCAATGGCTTCCCTTGTAATTTGTCCAGACACCATTTCCCTTTTCATGACTGTTGAGGCCTGCTGAATATTTCAAAGTTTTCCCGATGACTGATGTCAGGCCTGTAGTTCCGTTTTCTCTCTCCTTTTATTAAATAGTGATGTTCCAATTACTAACTACCAATCTTCACCTTGCAGCATTTGACTTTGAAATAACATCACTATTCCATTAGCACCGGTAGGGAAGCAATAGCAGGCACTTCACAAACTGCTCTGTGTAGTGCAGTCCGCCGCTCTGAAAGTGGATGTTTTTATCTTCAAACTGATGAGGTTCAAAACTGAAAAATTATAGCCATTGGAAGGAATTGTTCGGAGACAGTGGTACTGAAACTCCTCACTTCCAATTTGTGGAAATAAGAAAGAAAGAGATGCAGCGCTTTTCATAACCTTGATGTCTTTAAAGCACTTTGATACAATGAAGCACTTTTAAAGTGCAGCCACTGTGGTAGGGTAACGTGGCAGCCAATTTGTGCTGAACAAGATCTCACCAACACCAATATGATGGTGGTGATTAGTGATTGAGGGATAAATATTGGCAAGGGCACCACACAGGACAACTCAAGACACATGGCAAGATGGAGACAGGTGGGTCTGGAATTCCCCATCATGCTGATTCCCTCCTATGGTCCAGGAAATTGGCCATTTTTCAGGAGGCTGGGCCACTTCTGCCTACAAGTGATGAAGGTCCTATAAAGGCCCCTCTCTACCACGTCACCGGAGCTCCCTGCAGTGCCAAAAGCATCAGTAAAAGGAGGCAGCCTCCCTGTCTGAAGGACCAACACCCTGATAGCTTTTAAAATCACACCCTGCCCAAACGGCTGTGCTGATGGTAGAAACCGCCAACGTAGCACGTATGGACCAAGCAGGTCGAAAGCAAAACTAAGATTTATTTACGCTCTTCAAGTCTCCCGTCAGACGACCCAGTGATCAAAATCTTGTTGCAGTATACTGCTGCTCTCTGGAGTCGGCGCAGGATGTTCTCTACCACCCGTTGCAAGATGGTGCAAGAGGAAGAAACTCTGAAAGGCAGCCGGTTATACCCGTACAGCCCGTGGTGTGTATTGATAGTCACAAATCGCCTGGACTCCAATGCCAAAGGCAGCTGGAGGTACACGCGGCGCAGGCATGAAGCCATGCAATGTAACTGGTGATAGACGCCATCGCCGTCGTTCACGAAGTGGGTCTGGTCCCTGGGACGGCGGTTGCTTTTGGCGGGGCAGTGGGCCCTCTGGGTCGCTTGCATTCCGGGGGACTACAGCCAGCAGCCACCTGTCGGTACCCGTACTTCAGGTCCTCGCAGTCGGGGGAAAATGTTTCGCTGCGCTCTGGGCCCCGAACAAACAACAAAAAACAAAGAAAAGTACAGCAAAGGAACAGGCCCTTCAGCCCTCCAAGCCTGCGCCGAAAATGCTGCCTGTCTAAACTAAAATCTTCTATACTTCTGGGGTTCGTATCCCTCTATTCCCATCCTATTCATGTATTTGTCAAGATGCCCTTAAACGTCACTATTGTCCCTGCTTCCACATCCTCCTCTGGCAGCGAGTTCCAGGCACCCACTACCCTCTGTGTAAAAAACTTCCCTCATACATCTCCTCTAAACCTTGTCCCTCGCAGACCTTAAACATATGGCCCCCGAGTAATTGACCCCATGACCCTGGGAAAAAGTCTCTGACTGTCCACTCTGTCTATGCCCCTCATAATCTTGTAAACCTCTTATCAGGTCACCCCTCAACCTCCTTCGTTTCACTGAGAACAAACCATGTTTATTCAACCTCTCCTCATAGCTACTGCCCTCAATACCAGGCAACATCCTGGTAAATCTCTTCTGCACCCTCTCTAAAGCCTCCACATCCTTCTGGTGGTGTGGCGACCAGAATTGAACACTATACTCCAAGTGTGACCTAACTAAGGTTCTATACAGCTGCAACATGACTTGCCAATTTTTATACTCGATGCCCAGGCCAATGAAGGCAAGCATGACGTATGCCTTCTTGACTATCTTCTCCACCTGTGTTGCCCCTTTCAGTGACCTGTGGACCTGTACACATAGATCTCTCTGACTGTCAATAATCTTGAGGGTTCTACCATTCACTGCCTGTTTCTTACCTGTATTAGACCTTCCAAAATGCATTACCTCACATTTGTCTGGATTAAACTCCATGTGGTATCTCTCCGCCCAAATCTCCAAACGATCTAAATCCTGCTGTATCCTCTGACAGTCCTCATTGCTATTCGCAATTCCACCAACCTTTGTGTCGTCCGCAAACTTACTAATCAGACCAGTTGCATTTTCCTCCAAATCATTTATATATACTACGAACAGCAAAGGTCTCAGCACTGAACCCTGCGGAACACCACTAGTCACAGCCCTCCAATCAGAAAAGCACCCTTCCATTGCTACTCTCTGCCTTCTACGACCTAGCCAGTTCTGTATCCACCTTGCCAGCTCACCTCTGATCCCGCATGACTTCACCTTTTGTACCAGTCTGCCATGAGGGACCTTGCCAAAGGCCTTACTGAAGTCCATATAGACAACATCCACTGCCCTACCTGCATCAATCAGCTTTGTGACCTCCTCAAAAAACTCTTATCAAGTTAGTGAGACACGACTTCCCCTTCATAAAACCGTGCTGCCTCTCGCTAATACGTCCACTTGCTTCCAAATGGGAGTAGATCCTGTCTCGAAGAATTCTCTCCAGTAATTTCCCTACCACTGACCTAAGGCTTACCGGCTTGTAGTTCCCTGGATTATCCTTGCTACCCTTCTTAAACAAAGGAACAACTTTGGCTATTCTCCAGTCATCCGGGACATCACCTGAAGACAGTGAGGATCCAGAGATTTCTGTCAAGGCCTCAGCAATTTCCTCTCTAGCCTCCTTCAGTATTCTGAGGTAGATCCCATCAGGCCCTGGGGACTTATCTACTTTAATATTTTTCAAAAGGCCCAACACCTCGTCTTTTTGGATCTCAACGTGACCCAGACTATCTACACACCCTTCTCCAGACTCAACATCCACTAATTTCTTCTCTTTGGTGAATACTGGTGCAACATATTCCTTTTAGTACCTCGCGCATTTCCTCCGGCTCCACACGTAGATTCCCTCCCCCGTCCTTCAGTGGGCCAACCCTTTCCCTGGCTACTCTCTTGCTTTTTATGTACATGTAAAAAGCCTTAGGATTTTCCTTAACCCTATTTGCAAATGACTTTTCGTGATCCCTTTTAGCCCTCCTGACTCCTTGCTTAAGTTCCTTCCTACTTTCCTTATATTCCACACAGGAGTCATCTGTTCCCAGCCTCCTAGGCCTGACAAATGCCTCCTTTTTCTTTTTGACGAGGCCTACAATATCTCTCAGTATCCAAGGTTCCCAAAATTTGCCATATTTATCCTTCCGCACAGGAACATGCCGGTCCTGAATTCCTTTCAACTGATATTTGAAAGCCTCCCACATGTGAGTTGTTGATTTACCCTCAAACATCCGCCCCCAATCTAGGTTCTTCAGTTCCCGCCTAATAGCCTTCCCCCAATTTAGCACATTCACCCAAGGTCCACTCTTATCCTTGTCCACCAGCGCTTTAAAACTTACTGAATTGTGGCCACTGTTCCCGGAATGCTCCCCTACTGAAACTTCTACCACCTGGCCGGGCTCATTCCCCAATACCAAGTCCAATACAGCCCCTTCCCTATTTGGACTGTCCACATAATTTACCAATTATGGTAGGCCTATATCCCACTGCCGGGGGCCTGCTTCTGGGGCGGAATCTGAGCGGCGCGCAGTTTGGCAGCCGAGGCTCAGCAGTGCCATTCCTCCAAGTTCTTAAACCCCTTATTTCATGCTCTCACAGGAGATGGCAATTTCTAGGATGCGCTTCAAAGTCAGGTTAGTCACTGCCAGCAGTTGTCTCTGCGTCTCGGTATAACGGATTACACACACAAATCTGTCTCGCATGGTACCTGGCACCAGGCAGCTCCACTTTATTCTCATCGCCAGTGTAGAATACGCCAAATTAGGATGCATGAACCAAGCAGGTAGAAAATAAAGTAATATTTATTTACGCTATACAAGAATCTCCACTCTCGGAAGGGTCTCGCTCCCTAAACTGCACCTAGGTGAGGGTTTTTACACTATTCCCCTTGTTAAGTGGAAGGTCTGACCTCTGCGAGAATTATAACACTGATGATGAAAAATGGCCACAGCCTGCCTAAAAGACCCATTTTTACTTCAACATACGAGAGGATGTCTCCTTGAGGTATCTGCAGCTCTTTCACTGCTGAAGGCCTCCTATTGGTCCTCCAGCATTGGGAGCCTGCCTGTCATCCATAATTGGACAGTGAGGGTGCCTCCTGACCATTAATTGGCCAATTCCACAAAAATCGTGTTGATGACTTCCCGGTGCAGTGGGGTTGGGGCCCCATTTTTGGTCTGACCTCAAAGGTAAAATCCAACTTGCAGGATTAGCACTGCCGCTCCTGTGAAGGAGACGACCAACATGATCCAGTAGGGTGTAAGACCTGTGCCCGTGCTGGAATTCCTGTGTAAATAGTATTTCCTGTATTCTTAGCATTCTGTCTCACTGGGCAGAAATGCTGGTCAGGGCTCAACCTAAAAACCTGGCGCTCATAGTCCTATTTAGCAAGGATTAGTGCTTCGAGCAGGACTATTGCTTTTTTCCCTTTTTTTTTCTAGCCTTATCCTATAACGGTAACCTTTTATTAAGAAGTTGTTCAGTTGCACCTGTAGTCTGACTTATTAAAGCTGTCTATGAAACCGATCTCTGGTTGTAATAAAAAAGAAAATGCTGGGTAAACTCCGGAGGTCTGACAGCCTCCGTGGAGAGAAGCAGAGTTAACGTTTCGGATCTAAATGACTTCTATAAAAGGATCATTTTGATCCGAAACGTTAACTTTGTTTCTTTCCACAGATGCTGCCAGACCTGCTAAGTTTATCCAGCATTTTCTGTTTATATTTCAGGTTTCCAACATCCACGATGCTTTTATTTGAAGCATTGGATTGTGATGGTAACTTTATACTATCTAGTTAGAGAGAGGTCTCTAGCACAGAAAAGGCCCTTCGGCCCAACGCATCTGCGCCAGTCAAAAGCAACCACCTAACTATTCCACCCGTATTTTCCAGCACTTTGCCCATACCCTTGTCTGTCTTGTCATTGCAAATCCACATCTAAATCCTACTAATATGTTGTGAGGGTCGCTACCTCCAGTCCCAGACTCCCACCACCCTCTGGATGAAAAAGCTTTTCCACAGTTCATTTCATCCAAGTTAGTTTAACAGCTTTATAATTGATCACTTCAGTGTTCATTAACCACTGACAGAGAACTTAAGGAAATCCCAGCAAAGTTTAAAAAAAGCACACGGGAATAAAACATTATGTGTTAGTCAATAGCTAGTTAATGCCAAGTGAATGTACCTTTAATAAATGGGTGTTTATCAAATAGCTGCAGTGATGCCAGTGTGTGGGTGGAGTTGGGCTGTCTGTCTTTCAGTTTTGTTGTGAGCTGGCAGCTGCAGTGTGTTATGTTTTGTTTTCAGAGGTGGATAGCTGTATTCAAAGCAAGCAGTTGTATAATGATCTCTCTCTCTCTCTCTACAAGCTAAGTAATGTCTCCAGATCATTGATGATTTCAAAGTAATACCTGTTTCTGTAGAGCATTTAAACCTGCTGTCTTTATTTCAAAAAGGATTTAATATATGGATGTTGTTTGGGAAGTTATTAAGGGTTACCTATAGAATATTTTATTTGGGAAAGTATCAGTGTTTGTAGTTGATAAGATGTTGACTGTGTGCTTATAAAATGTGAACTGGATTCATAGAATAAACATTGTTTTGTTTTAAACATACTTTAGCTCTCTGTTGCACCACAGCTGTAAAGTGGGCCCTTGTGCTCCCCATAACCAAAATCTGTTTAAAGTTGTGGGTCAGGTGTACTCCATGATATACTTTGGGGTTCTCTGAACCCTGGCCCATAATATTAACAATGCAGACTAAGTCCATTAATACAGACTTTATCTGAATGCAAACGTTGGTTGACTAAATCTTTTATTGGGAAGCTGTGCAGGTTTCAATAGGATGCCATGCATTTGAGGACTACAGTTTGTTTAGGCACAAAGGAATAACAAAAACAAAAACAAAAACACAGCAGCCAAGTTTTTGGAAGGTGTTCTAAAATTCAACTCTTGTCTGTAGGTTGCCAGCGAAATTTCTCTGAAAATTGCCTCTGCTACGGAAGCCAATACGTCGCAACAGATTTCGACAAAAAGTACAAGATCTGCAAAAGATAAAGAAAAGAAAAAAGAGAAGAAGCACAGGAAGAAGTCCCGTTCTCGATCTCGGTCACGTCCCAGATACCGATTGAGGTCAAGATCAAAATCGAGATCTAGGTCACGGTCACGGTCAAAAGCTAAACACTCTCTGCCTAGTGCCTATAGAAGTGTCAGACATTCAAGGTGTGTTAATGTTATTGAATATTTTACCGTGAAGGCTCAAATAATTATATCTGTAGTACAGCAAATCTGCTTTGTTAGGAATAGTTCTTATTGTGGGGATTCTGTTATGTAATTATATGAAGAGTGACAGATAGGTAAAAAGTCCTCTGACCCATCAAGCCTGTCCCACAAGGCTTATAGAACTTAGCACAGTACAGGCCCTTCGGCCCATGATGTTGTGCCGAATGAGTCTGAAATTAAGATCAAATCAACCTACTCCCAACCATTCTAGTGCACTCCATATGCCTGTCCAATAACCGCTTGAAAGTTCCTAAAGTCTCTGACTCCACTACCATAGCTGGGAGTGCGTTCCACGCCCCAACCACTCTCTGAGTAAAGAACCTACCTCTGACATCCCTCCTATATCTTCCACCATGAACCTTATAGTTATGCCCCCTTGTAATAGCTACATCCACCCGAGGAAAAAGTCGTTGAACGTCCACGCTATCTATCCCTCTCATGAAAAATGAAATGAAATGAAAATTGCTTATTGTCACGAGTAGGCTTCAATGAAGTTACTGTGAAAAGCCCCTAGTCGCCACATTCCGGCGCCTGTCCGGGGAGGCTGGTACGGGAATCGAACCGTGCTGCTGGCCTGCTTGATCTGCTTTAAAAGCCAGCGATTTAGCCGAGTGAGCTAAACCAGCCCCTCATCATCTTATGCACCTCAATTAAATCACCTCTCATCCTCCTTCGCTCCAATGAGAAAAGCCCTAACTCCCTCAACCTTTCCTCATGGCGTTCCTCACGGCTCTATCCAATTGGGTGGCAACTTTCAGAGATCTATGAACATGAACTCCGAGATCACTCTGCTCCTCCACATTCTTCAGAACCCTGCTCTTAACCCTGTAATCCGCATTCAAATTTGTCCTACCAAAATGAATCACCTCACACTTATCAGGGTTAAACTCCATCTGCCACTTTTCAGCCCAGCTCTGCATCCTATCTATGTCTCTTTGCAGCCTACAACAGCCCTCCTCACTATCCACTACTCCGCCAATCTTGGTGTCATCAGCAAATTTACTAACCCAACCTTCAACTCCTTCATCCAAGTCATTGATAAAAATCACAAATAGCAAAGCACCCAGCACTGATCCCTGTGGTACACCGCTGGTGACTGGGCTCCAGGATCAAAATTTACCATCTACCGCCACCCTATGTCTTCTATGTGATAGCCAGTTACTCATCCAACTGGCCAAATTTCCCTCTATGCCATGCCTTCTTACTTTCTGCATGAGCCGACCATGGGGCACCTTATCAAACGTCTTACTAAAATCCATGTATACGACATCAACTGCTCTACCTTCACCTATGTACTTCGTTACCTCCTCAAAGAGTACAATCAAACTTGTGAGGCAAGACTTATCCCTCACAAATCCATGCTGACTATCCTGCATTAAGCTGTATCTTTCCAAATGATCAGAAATCCTATCCCTCAGGACCCTTTCCAATAATCTACCGATGACCGAAGTGAGACTAACCGACCTATAATTCCCAGGGTTATACCTATTCCCTTTCTTGAACAAGGGGACAACATTCGCCTCTGTCCAGTCTTCTGGCACTATCCCTGTAGACGGTGAGGACATAAAGATCAAAGCCAAAAGCTCTGCAATCTCATCTCTCACCTCCCAAAGAATCCTAGGATATATCACATTAGGCCCAGGTGACTTATCTATCCTCAGGCTTCTCAAAACGTCTAACACATCTTCCTTCCGAATATCTACCTCTTCCAGCCTGTATCGCACTATCCTCCTCAACAACATGGCCCCTCTCCTTTGTGAACACTGAAGAAAAGTATTCATTTAGGGCATCTCCTATATCTTCAGATTCCATGCACACGTTCCCACTACTGTCCTTGACCGGCCCTAACTTCACCTTGGTCATTCTTTCACTCCTCACATAAGACTTCTCATTCCCCCTCCTAGCTCTCCTAAGCACTTTCTTGAGCTCCTTCCTAGCTATCTTGTAACCCTCAAGTGCCCTAACTGAACCTTGTTTTCACATCCTTACATAAGCCCCCTTCTTCCTCTTGACAAGACATTCGACCTCTTTTGTAAACCATGGTTCCCTCACTCGACCATTTCCTCCCTGCCTGACAGGGACATACATATCAAGGACACGCAGTATTTGCTCCTTGAACAAGCTCCACATCTCAATTGTGCCTGTCCCTGACAGTTCCTGTTTCCATCTTATGCTCCCCAATTCTTGCTTAATCGATTCGTAATTACCCTTCACCCAGTTATAAAGATTACCCTGCCGTATGGCCCTATCCCTCTCCATTGCAATAGTGAAAGACACCGAATTGTGGTCACTATCTCCAAAAGTGCTCTCCCACAAACGAACAACACTTGGCCTGGTTCATTACCCAGTACCAAATCCAATGTGGCCCCACCCCTAGTCGGCCTATCCACATATTGTGTCAGGAAACCCTCCTGCACACACTGTACAAAAACTGCCCCCATCCAAACTATTCGAATTATAGTGGTTCCAATCAATGTTTGGAAAATTAAAGTCACCCATGACAACTACCCTGTGACTACCGCACCTATCCAAAATCTGCATTGTAATCTTTTCCTCCACATCTCTGTTGAGGGCCTATAGAAAACTCCGAACAAAGTGACTGCTCCTTTCCTATTTCTAACTTCAGCCCACACTATCTCAGTAGACAGATCCTCCTCAAACTGCCTTTCTACAGCCATTATACTATCCTTGATTAACAATGCTACTCCTCCACCTCTTTTACCACCTTCCCTAATTTTACTGAAACAACCACAACCACCCACACATCCACCTAATCCAAATCCATCTAATCTTTTGGCAGAGGCAAAACCCAGACCAAATAAGGAGAAAAGATCTGTGAAATTCCTCCCTGACGCATCCATGTTTTGAGCCTAGTCCAGGAGATTACTCTGCCCTTGATAATTCTGTATAGTACTGACACTCTTGCAAAAGGTGATGTGTGTCCCAAGCAGAAACAGGTCCAACTGTTGCATCAAGGATTTCTGCAAATCAGAGTTCATCATGAGCTAGGAGCCTGTTTAGTATTCTCTGAGGAAGCACCATCTCCTGAAATCTAAGTACAAAAGGTCTGGAAGTACACAATCCAAAGCGATGCCTACAGCTTTATGCTTCTACCACCAGATGGAACTTCATAGATTCCAGAAAGTGTAAATCTCCATACCTACAGCATCAATAATACACTCCGGGAAATTTGAAATGTCCTGGCTTCCTCTGGGCACCACCACGGGTGATGCACTAATATTCAGTCAACATCACAACTATTTTCGTCTGTTCTTTTTTGTCTTTTTGTTAATTTTCCGGCTACTCTACCAATTCTTTTTCTTAAAATCTTTTTCTGATGCCTGCAGAAAGTAAGTTGCGTCACACTATCCCAAAGTCACAGCCGCTAAAAAAATAAGAGTAAGCAAGGATGAGTTGTGCACAAAATTTTTAGTTTGTGTTGCATCTACAAGATGTTAAAAGCTTTGCAGATGAGCCATGATGTAGAAACCAGGAACATTCATCTGCCCTGAGGCTCTTGGGCATTCAGTGAAAATAGATCAGGCTTTCCCAAACCTATTGAGCTGTGAAACCCTGGGTGACCTCCCAAGAGCGACAGGGAACTCCAAACTTTCGCATAATGATGATGCCTCTATTTTCCGTGAAATGCGTGCAAACACAGAAATCAAATGTAAACAAGTCTTTTCTAGCTATATCTACGCATATATTAGCAATTAGGAATAGGCACGCATCCACCAATGCATTCGCCAGCTATATAGCCACCTCATGTTAACCTCTGGCCTAGCCACCCTCCCATTGCCTCTTAATATTAACCCCTGGAGTAGTACCAACATGAGGGGTGGGTAATCTGGTAATAATTTAAAAATTCCCAAGTTGTTTTTGTCATTTTTAATGGGTGGAGTGATGCTGAAAAACTGATTCTAATAAAGGACACACGCTCCTGTCTCTCCTCGCATACATACACACTCGCCTCTCACATCTCTCTCACACACCTCTCTCTCACCCCAGTTTGGGAACCCCTGAGTTATATCATGGGTGTTCTGTTGCGTAACTCCATTTGACTGCCTTGGTTCTGTGACCTCTTGCATAATAAAAACAATCTTTAAATTTTCAAATGAACCTCACCTGTGCCACCGTTTGGGAGCGACAGTTCCTGATTGCCACTAACTAGCCTTCATGGTGAAAGAGTACTCTCTAACCTCACTCCTGAACTACCCACACGCACTTGTCACTCATTGCAGCTATAGTTTCTACCATCTAGCCGGTGCCGTAGAGATTGTCCATGTAACATTAGACGTAAAAATATTAGTAATAGTTAACCAAATTCCCTTGCTGACTGTTCGCGTTTCCCTTTGCATATTTTAAAGTTGTTGGTAAGCAGCGACGTAAAGCAGATAATATATTGTTATCTATTCCTGTGATGCCGGAAACAAGCAGTAGTTTACAATACAGTATAGACCTACTTATTTAGGATATTTGCTGGATCTGGTGATTCATTATTTAAAAATGCATCATAACGAGACCTTATTGTCAGGTCCAGTAATAATGTCTTGTTCTATTTAATACTTCAGAAATGTATAATGTAACAACAACTTGCATTTATACAGCCCCCTTCAACATAGAAAAGCATTACCAAGCGCGTCATAGCACAAGGAGAAGGAAAGTCAAAGAAGAGATAGCACCTCTTAGTCGTAGTAAACCATTTTTTCTTTGCTGTAGATCAAGATCACCTCATGGAAGAAGAGTTCCGTCTTCGGAAAGAAGGCGGGATGACCGCGAAAGAGACAGAAATGTCCCCAGTGCCTACCGTGTCGGGAACAGCTCAGGCATAAGTAGCAGAAAGAGGCACGGTATGTTTGCCGCACAGTAAAACCTCTTGGGTAATATTCAGGTCTGAACTAGTGTGGATTCTGTGGTGTTGAGCCCTTTATGGTTCACAGGGGTCATTGGGAACCTGCGCTTGTTTCTATTAAAGCTGTTGTTTGTTAAACCGTAATCCCATTGTTTACTTGGTTTACCCTTTCAATTTTGTATATTGCATTTAATTATGTTCCTAATTAGTAGAAACATTTGCTGCTATGGGCATTAGTTCAATTGTAATGTTGTTGCTGCAGTGCAATTCATTAAAGCAGTATTTATGAGTCTTTTAATTGCATTATTTATCAGAAAGGGGAGAGCTATTCCTGATCCTTTGTGAGGCTATGTTTTGCTTGTCAGGTGGTGATGAAGACAAGTTGGTCCTGTTTTGATTAACACTTACCTTTCAACCATTTGGAATTTTCACATTTAGCGTGTAACATATAAAGTTTTGCAAATTGTGCTCGCAACTCCTCGAAGATCAGTTAAACACCCCACCCCCCCCCCCCCCATTCCCCATGCTAACTTGTGTAATTCATTTCTTTCATTTTCATAATTAAATTCAACAGATGCAGTATTGTATGGTTTGACACTGGGCGCGGGGGGTGGTGGCGGAAACACCACAAAATCTGCTGGATTTGCATTAAAACCCAACAAGTGCATTAATGCCCTTCAGGGAAGGGAAGTTACACCCCTCCCTGGTTTGCCTGCATGTGACTCCATTTCCACTATTCATTTCTGAGCTCCTCCTGGGCCACGAGGGTTGAGCAGTAAATTCCTTACTGGTCGGTGTTCCCTATGTCCCAATTATACATAATGGGAGTTTCTGCTTGAGCACAGAAATAGGAACTGCAACAATCATTCTTCCGGTATCAATGTGTAAATATCTAATGAAGTTGGATGAGAATGGACTGAAGGGGGCGAATTCGCTCCTTCAGTGCCGTAATGACTGTAATCAAAGACGGGGGTAATTAGCTTCAAATTATACAGTGATCAGGTCTGACACCTTTAGTACTATGTCCAGTTCTGTTCAAAAGCTGACACATTTAAACCCTAAAAGCACCTATATAAACGTCCTGAGACTGAATCTCCGGCATCGGAGGACTAAGGTTTGGGGAAGGTAATGGCGAAACTTGGTTGCTGTAAAAGATGTATATCGAACAGGAAAAGCAAGTCTGAACACTGCATGCAAATAAAAGACATGTTTAGGAGAGATGCCAGGAAATTCTTAATGACGTTGTGGACTGAAGAGAGAGGCAAAACTGAGGTGCTTATCCACCTTCTGTCTGCAAGTAGAAGTGTTTTAACTTATATAAAACTAGACTGTGGCATGTTTCCACAAATCCTCAGTTTGTGTCGTCCAAATCGCAGCAAACACTCTTTGGTTAACTCAGAAAGTTAGTTTATTCACACGTTCAAGCCCAGGGATAGGGATGGAATGTTTGCAACCTCTCACAAACTGGATTCCTTCATAGAGGGGATCCAAATCAGTGATTTCTTGGCTGAGGACAGCAGTACAAAATTCCGTTAAAGTCAAGGGTGATGCAGCAAGATCGGATTGATATTCAGAGACTTGGCACTGGATGGCAGGCGGTGGCCAATGGCTTCAACGAACTGAGATTTTGCCGGCTGTTGCTCAGCTGGGAACTCTGGTGATGTTCTCTTCAGATGGGAGGTGAATCAGCTGACTGCCTGTTTCTTGGTTCCCAACTGGTTAGAGATCCTCAAAATGGTCACTTGAACCGTGTGCTCTCCACAGGGATTTCAAAAGGGATATTTGTCTGGTGTTTGAGTCTGATTTCTGATTCATGGCATATAATATCCCAGGCAATAGCCTCTGAAAAGAGTGACCATCAATATTGATGACCCTGTTTCGAGGGTCTTGATAGACCCTATGACTCCACTGGATGGGTGAGCTTATAAAGGTGCAAATTTTATTTCCAATTAAGGACAATTTAGCGTGGCCAATTCACCCACCGTGCACATCTTTTTGGGTTGTGGGGGTGAGACCCACGCAGTCAGCTGGGAAGAATTTGCAAACTCCATAGGACCTCGGAAAAATAAAATAGGCATTGGACCACTGGAAAATGTGGCTGGAGAAGTAATAATAGGAACAAAGAAATGGCAGATGAACTGAATAGTTACTTTGCATCCGTCTTCACAGTGGAAGACAGTAGTGGGATGCCAGAGCTCCAAGAGAACTAGGGGGGCAGAGGTGAGTGCAGTGGCCATCACTAAGGAGAAGGTTCTAGGGAAACGAAAGGTCTGAAGGTGGATAAATCACCTGGACCTGGATGGGACTACACCCCAGAGTTCTAAAAGAGATAGCTGAGGGATTATGGAGGCATTGATGATGATCTTTCAGGAATCTCTGAAGGCAGGAAGGGTCCCAAAGGACTAGACAGTGACTGATGTAACACCACTGTTTAAGAAGGGAGGGAGGCAGAAGACGGGAAATTATAGGCCGGTTAGCCTGACTTTAGAGTCCATTATGAAAGATGAGATCCGGAGTACTTGGAAGTGCATGATAATATAGGGACTGAGTCAGCACGGCTTCGTCAAGGGGAGGTCATGTCTGACAAATCTGTTAAAGTTCTTTGAGGAGGATAACAACAAATTTAGACAAAAGGAGAACCAGTGGACGTGATTTATTCATATTTCTAGAAGGAACATTTGACAAGGTGCCGCACAGGAGACTGTTAAATAAGTTAAGCGCTCATGGTGTTCAGGGTAAGATCCTGGCATGGATAGAGGGTTGGCTGACAGGCAGAAGGCAGAGAGTGGGGATAAAGGGGTCTTTTTCAGGATGACAGCCGGTGACTAGTGGTGTACCTCGGGGGTCGGTGCTGGGACCACAACTTTCCACAATATACATTAATGATCTGGAGGAAGGAACTGAAGGCATGGTTGCTAAGTTTACAGATGATACAAAGATCTGTAGCGGGACAGGTAGTATTGAGGAGGCAGGTGGGCTGCAGAAGGACTTGGACACACTAGGAGAGTGGGCAAAGAAGTGGCAGATGGAATACAGTGTGAAAAATTTGAGGTTATGCACTTTGGAAGGAGAAATGGAGGCATAGACTATTTTCTAAATGGGAAGATGCTTAGGAAATCAGAAGCACAAAAGGACTTGGGAGTCCTTGTTCATGATTGTCTTAAGGCTAATGTGCAGGTTCAGTTGGCAGTTGGGAAGGCAAATGCAATGTTAGCGTTCATGTCGAGAGGGCTAGAATACAAGACCAGGAATGTAATTCTGAGGCTATATAAGGCTCTGATCAGACCCATTTAGAGTATTGTGAGGAGTTTGGGTCCCGCATCTAAGGGAGGATGTGCTGTCCTTGGAAAGGGTCCGGAGGAGGTTCACAAGAATGATCCCTGGAATGGAAGAAACTTGTCGTATGGGGAACACGATTGAGGACTCTGGGTCTTTACTCGGAGTTTAGAAGGATGAGGGGGAATCTTATTGAAACTTACAGGATACTGCGTGGCCTGGATAGAGTGGACGTGGAGAGAATGTTCCACTTGTAGGAAAAACTAGAAGAGAGGACACAATCTCCGACCTAACGGGACGATCCTTTAAAACAGAGATGAGGAGGAATTTCTTCAGCCAGAGGGTGGTGAATCTGTGGAACTCTGCCGCAGAAGGCTGTGGAGGCCAAATCACTGAGTGTCTTTAAGAGAGAGATAGATAGGTTCTTGATTAGTCAGGTGATCAGGGGTCATGGGGAAAAGATAGGAGAAAGGGGGTGAGAAAAATATCAGCCATGATTGAATGGCGGAGCAGACATGATGGGCCGAGTGGCCATAATTCTGCTACTATGTCTTATGGTCTTATAGGATGTTAGCTCCACTCGGAATAATGAGTTTCAATGTCTGTGAATCCCTGGTTTCATGATTATAATGTGTTCTTGCAAGGGGGTGTGAGATTCCACAATGATGAGAGTGGAACTGCTGTTGGAGATTTCCAGATCAGATGGCCAATCTTGTAAGTCATGTGTCCTGTAGCAGCCATCTTTTAGTTCAGCAAAAGTACATTTTAAAATGAGCAAAAAAGAATAAAGTTTTATGCACACGGTTTTTGATTTCCTGCATGTCTTATTGACATGTCAGTGGAATGGAACTTGGGAAGCGTCAAAGTGACAAAATCCTGGAAGCTTTTAGAAGACGGTTGGAATGTGTGAGTTGCAATGGATGGAATGGCAATTCTCCTCTCCTATCTTGCACACTATACTGGAGCTGCTCGAGGTTTTGAATTTACCTCTGAGGGATTAGTTCAGTAAGATCAACATAATTGAAGTGCCGTGAATGGAGACTGCATCGCAGTATTACCTGGCTCCTTCACAGCTATGCAATTGTGTGATAAGTTCCGATTTCAACAAAGTATATTAATAACTTCAAATTCATCGATAAAGTTAAACTTATCCCCATTGTTCACAAGTGTAGTAAAGCATTTCCTTCTGGCTTCAGCAATATTTAACAAACCTGAATGTCTGAGCTGTCTGTTTTCCAAGATGATTAAGATTGAATGGGGAAACGGTTGTAAATGAGGGAATAAGTGTCAATTGGTAGGTGGTTTAGAATTATTATTGGATATGCCAGACCAATTGGAATTTAATATGCGTCCCCCATTACTCATAACAGCTTTATATGTGAGAAGCTGTATCATTCATCATACTTGTGAAAGAAGAAAGAATAACATTTTCACCTGTTCTATTAAGCCGTCAAAAATGTTAAAATATAGGTATAAATACTAACTGCTGTTTCATTTAATCAGCTTTTTATCAGAAAAAAAATCAAGACAATGGATAGATATCTCGGCCGCTTGTTTATGCTGTTATCAATTCAAATTCGCATTTATTCTTCCATCACAGTCTTGTCAGTTGGCCTCAGATTTATTTCGAAAAGAAGCTGTATCTCAAGGCCTGTAAATTGCTTTGAGTTTTTTTGCCTTGCACCCAGTAGAGGAGAATAAAATACTTGAACTGCTTATACAGGAGCATTATCGTGAGTGTTTCAAGATTTAAATTTTAGATATCATAGAATGGAATTCACATTTGCAATTGGCTTTGCCAAAAGACGTCTAAGTGCAAATGTTATAATGCATTAAATGAAAAGTTACTCGAGCAGAATTAGTGGGAATATAACTGCCACAATGAACAATATTTAAATTTTTTAATTACCTGTTGAAAAGCATTGAACAGTTAACATTTCACATCATTATGATAATATTAATCATTATGGTCACAAGGCTGACATTAACGCTGAATGAAATGAAAATCGCTTATTGTCACGAGTAGGCTTCAATGAAGTTACTGTGAAAAGCCCTAGTCGCCACATTCCGGTGCCTGTCCGGGGAGGCTGGTACGGGAATCGAACCGTGGCTGCTGGGTCTGCTTTAAAAGCCAGCGATTTTAGCCCAGTGTGCTAAACCAGCCCCCTAAAATTGCTTATTGTCACGAGTAGGCTTCAATGAAGTACTGTGAAAAGCTCCTAGTCGCCACATTCCGGCGCCTGTTTCGGGGAGGCTGATACGGTGAATTGAACCGTGCTGCTGGCCTGCCTTGGTCTGCTTTTTAAAAGCCAGCGATTAGCACAGTGTGCAAATCGCCACATTCCGGTGCCTGTTCGTGTACACAGGGGGGAATTCAGAATGTCCAAATACCCCACAAGGCATGTCTTTGGGCTGTGGAGGAAGAACCGGAGCACCCGGAGGAAACCCACGCAGAAAGTGGGAGAGCGTGCAGACTCCGCACAGACAATGAACCAAGCTGGGAGTGGAATGCTGAGCATTGTGCTCCTGTGCCGCCCAGCAAAAAATGACCAAAGTGATCTGATGCCTTTAGCAATGGTGATCATTTTATCTTCTAACTTGTTCTTTATGCACTGAGAATGTTTGTTTATCTCCCAAGGATCATTGCTAAGAAAGCTAATGACAATTTGCTTGTAAATAGTTGGTCTAGACTTTCAGATCTGAACTAAATGTCGTGAACAGTTCTTTCATTGGAACTAAGTTCATTTAGGGATGGGTAATAAACACCCAGCGACGCTCACTGAACAAAATAAAATTGACTATCTTGGATCTGAAGTATAAACAGATAGTACTGGAAATATTCAGGCCGGTCAGGCAGCACCATGCTTTGAGAAACGAGAGTTAAGATTTCCAAATTGACAACCTTTTGTCAGAATCAGAAGTTGAAGATTTACCAGTTTATGAGCAAGAACAGAACCAGGGTAAAGAGTTAGACGACAGAAGAACAACAAGGAAAGCCTGTGTTTGGATGAAAAGCAGAAGTGATTAAGTTAGATGCAGAAGATGGATGGCTACTACTTCTAGCATCAGGGGTGGGCAAACTACGGCCCGCGGCGCCGCATGCGGCCCGCCAAAGGTCTTTATGCGGCCCACCCAAGAATCAAGTCAATTTAAAAAAAAAAAATGTTTTTCTTTTTTTTTAATTTATGTTAATGGGGTGGGGGCTGTTGGGTTACTGGTATAGGGTGGTACGTTGACTTGAGTAGGGTGATCATTGCTCGGCACAACATGTGTTTCATGTGAAGTTTCTACTTTAAACTATTAATTAATAAAAATAATTGCTTTTTTTCTTTAAAACTCCTTTATTTTGGCTATTTTAAATATTATTAATTTACTTAATATACTATGCGGCCCTTTTAAAATTGTGAATTTCGGCATGTGGCCCTTGCACGGAAAAGTTTGCCCACCCTGTTCTAGATGATCCTCTCCTGGAGGCTTCTTCTCTAGTTTTTATTGATCTCCTTTTGCAATAGCTGATAGAATCTGAATTAAGCCCAACTGTACAGATTTGAGCTTGATGCTTTTATTTTATTCGTTCATGGGACGGGGCATTGCTGGCTAGGCCAGCATTTATTGCCCATCCTAATTATCTTCAAGTAGGCAGTTAGAGAGTCACCCACCATGCTGTGGATGTGGAGTCACATGTAGGCCAGACCAGGTAAGGACGGCAGATTTCCTTCCCTAAAGGAATTAGTGAACCAGATGGGGTTTGGGACAATCGGCAATGGTTTTATGGTCAGCATTAGATGGTCATCAGGGCTGGTTTAAACTCAGTGGGCTAGACAGCTGGTTTGTGATGCAAAACAAGGCCAGCAGCGTGGGTTCAATTCCCTATCAGCTTACCTGAACAGGTGGCGGGATGTGGCAACTAGGGGCTTTTCACAGTAACTTCATGCTTGTGACAATAAAAGATTATTATTATTCTTCGACTTTTGATTCCAGATTTTATTGAATTCAAATTTCACCACCTGCCTAGGCAGGATTCGAACCCACGTCCCCAGAGCATGGCTCTGGGTTTCTGGTTTCCTAGTCCAGTGACAGTACCACTTCACCACTGCCTCCCCTCAATGCTGAATGAGGACCAACAGTTAATTTCCAGCTCATGTTTGCTGGAATTATTTGGACTCAGTTGATGGGAAGCATTTCGAGGAAACACTATGCATTTTTAATAGCATACTTTTCCACAACCTCAGGGCAATCTAAGAGTGCTTCACAGCCAATGGAACTATCTTTGAATAGTAGTCACAGTTGTAATATAGACAAATGTGACATCCAGTTTGTATCCAGCAAGCTTCCACAAACAACATTTTGAGGACTTGTAAATCTGGTTTAGATGAGTAAATATTGGCTCCGGGGGGGTACTATATTGCCAAGTTTTCCATCACCCACAGACTGAAATTATACATTTCAGGCCAAGTTGTTTTATAAATAAGAAAGCAATGGCCCTATTATTGACCCGGAAGGGACCCGATTGAACACTTCCTCCACTCTGAAAATTCACTATTACACTTTGCCATGTATCCCTTTAACAATTAAGTAACCAAGTTACTATCGTTCCTTTTACCCTAATGTAATTCTATTTTTCCACAAAATACAGTTATGTGGTGGGACAGGAAGAGAAAGACCGTTTTGCACATCTCCAATTTTTAATCGCTCCACAAGGCCACAAGCTCCTGAATTCTCTCCTGCTTTAAACAGGATGTTTAGATCCCCTTAAGAGGGAAGTGGGCTTCAGATGCTGCCCTTCATGCAAGATGTGAAACTTATAGTGAAGCACTCCCTCAGTGCTTCACTGAAGTAAATTTTGTGTTCAAGTCTCTGCAATGGTGCTTGACCCTACAACCTTTAAATTCAAGAGATGCGATTGCTACAACTAAGCCATGGCTAGCATCTAAATTGTAGTTCCTTCCCTCAGGTCAGTAAGCATTGAGAATAATCTTGTGCGCTCTTTCTTTGTCTAACTGATGATCCTATACCCCATCAAACATTTATGTCTTTGATAGCCGGCCAACAATAGCCCCATGGTGAGTATTCACATGACATACTGGAGGGATGTGGGAACCAATGAAATTACCTTTTCAGTCGAAGGCAGGTGCAAAGAAGGGATTTCCAAAGATACGCGTGTTCACTGAGACGCATGTTTAATGATGGTGAGGAAAATTGCATATGTGGGGTAAACTCCTTGGTAATTTACCTCCTTGAGATAACTTTCTTTATAAATTTTATGCAGATGGCATGTTCATTCAAAAGATGCTATACTCAAATATTGCTTTGCAAAAATGTGACTCATTCAGGTCTCCGTATGAAAAGAAGAAGAAAAAGAGTTCAAAATCCCATCCCAAGCTGAAGGAAAAGCTTTACGTTCTCGCTCACGATCTTTATCACCAAAAAAATCGAGCATAAAGTCTTCAGCAAGAAGTTCAGCACATTCGACTAGTTTGTCTCCAGCAGAGAGCAGAGGTTCCAGTCACGATCATTCAAGGTATCGTGTTCTTCATATCATTATAACACATAAACTAGACTTTAAGCGAGCCACATTATTCAGGTTAGACTTTGGAAATACAATGACTGATGAGCCACCAGCAATGACATTGAGCATTCCCATTTTTTTCACACATTTCTAAAACTGCTCCAGGGGAGCAGCATTGCTACCAGTAACATGCAGATGAGCTGGCCAAGCGTGCTATAGTAATGACATATGTACAGCCTTGTCTCTACATATTCCAGGCTATATGTGCTAGAGTGTAGACTCGCCTAACTGTTCTTCCAACTGATTGATTGATTCCCTAATTAGCTAAACGTACATTTCTCCAACACTGCTGTGAGATTTTTTTTTTAAATTCAATTTATATCCTTGATAAAAGTTAAAACTCCTTCAAGTTTAATCTCCATGCACAAAATAGATTATCACCGGGAATAAGAGAGCTAAATACTGGAACATCATTTAGGAGTTTGGTGCCATACAGGAGTCCTGTTGGTGATGTGGTCTTTGCTTATCCACATTATATTTGGAGCCTTACTGTAAAATTTTATCAGAGTAGAAATCACTTCTGTTAGCAGATCAGAAAAAAAGTTGGTCATGCACTGAGTCATTCTTTCACGTTCATACGGGTCAGCTTTATTGAGGTAACTCTTCACAAAGCTCTTTAATGTTGCTAATAAGGTGATCATAAAGTGGTCTTAGGATTTTGGCTTCAGATGTCTGAACCCCCACTTATTTTTGTATTTACATTCGTTGGTTGAATTTGGTGTCATGCTCTGTTGGCTAGGCTTTGGTTGGCAATGTCGAGAACTGATTTTGAAATTTGAATGCCTAGTTGAAAGGTCCTATCTAACGTCCAAAATTTGGAGATAAATTGTATTGTGTACCCATTTGAAATGTTCCTGGAGATACATTACTACTTCAAGTTAATCCGTAAGGGTTATCATCATGTAATTCATAGTTGTTCCAACAAGAAATTGGCCATTTGGTCCATTAGCTTCCCTTTTACTCCAAGTTGCCCAGCGTGTCTAATCCCACAATCCAGCTCATTTCCCATGCACTTTAATACTCTCTTTCTTCAAGAAACAATGACATTCCAAGTAAAATAATTTCTGCTTCAACAGATGTTTGTGAGAAATCCACATTCTAACTTCCATCTGTGGAATTCATGGGATATGGGTGGCATTGACTAGGTCAACATTTATTACCCATCCCGATGAATTGCCCTTGATGGTGAGCTGCCGTCCTGAACTGTTGCCGACCATGTGGTACAGTTACACCCACAGTGCTGTCAGTTGGGGGGGGGGTGTCCAGGAGTTCCAGGACTTTGAGCCAGTAACAATGAACAAACAGCAATATAATTTGTTTGTGATGATATTGAACTTGTGGCATTGTCTCTGTCTTGTTGAGCAGCGTCGTTCTGAAAAGACATAACAGATACTTACTTGTTCCAATTTGCTGCAATACTTAAGTGCCATTTTTCTGCTGGTAAATTGTAAATGCAAGCTTTTCTTTGCTGATACCTATCGGGTTTGGCTGAAAAACTGGCTTTTGGCTTAATCTTGGATGCCAGTTCCGACAGAGTGACTGATGGGGGCACAAGAAAACTGGTAAGTTTACTATTCAACAAAATAGATTTAAAAAATAACAAATGAACAGGCAAAATATAAAATGAAAGATGAGAAAAGGAATAAATGTTGATTAGTCACCCTCCAAGTACAGAAGACCAAGGGGTGATTTCATTGAGGTGATTGAAGGATTCGATAAGGTAGATACAGAGACACTCTTAACCTCTTGAAGGATAATCTAGAACCATAGGACATGATCTTAAAATTAGAGCCAGACCCCGTGAGAAAAATCGGGAAGCGCAACTTCTCACAGGAGGTAGAAATTTGGAATGCTCCACTCTTTCGCCCCCACATACAAATTAAAATCAGTCGTAGGCCATTGGGGCCTGTTCCACCATTCAATAAGATGATGGCTGATCTGAATGTGGCCTCTACTCCACATTCCTGTCCACCCCCGATACCCTTTGACTCCTTTCTCATCACAAATCTAATTCAGCCTGAAAATATTCAATGACCCAGCATCCTCCACTATCTGGGAAAGAACATTCCACAGAAATTATTTCTCCTCATCGCCGTCTTAAATGGGAGCTCTAATCTCTCCCTTAAAGGTAAACATTATGTCAGCACTGCCAGCCAAGTCCCCTCAGAAGCGTTTATGTTTCAACAGAATCACCTCCCATTCTTCGAGGCTTCAGTGGATATTGGCCCAACCTGTCCAGGGCAGGGTAATCCTCCCATCCCAGTCACCTGTTGAGTGCACCTTCTCTAAACTGTTTCTAATGCAATTATGCCCTTTGTTCAATAAAGAGACCAAAACTATACGTAGTACTCTAGATGTGGTCTCACCAATACCCTGTGCAATTGTGGCAAAACATCCCTCCTTTTATATTCTATTCCCCTTGCAATAAATAGGCAGCGCGGTGGCACAGTGGTTAGCACTGTTGCCTCACAGTGCCAGGGTCCCAGGTTCGATTCCCGGTTTGGGTCACTGTCAATGCGGAGTCTGCATGTTCTCCCCGTGTCTGCATGGGTTTCCTCTGGGTGCTCCGGTTTCCTCCCACTAGTCCTGAAAGATGTGCTGTTAGGTAATTTGGACATTCTGAATTCTCCATCAGTGTACCCGAACAGGCACCGCAATGTGGCGACTAAGGGCTTTTCACAGTAACTTCATTGCAATGTAAGTCTACTTGTGACAATAAAATATTTTTTTTAAATGACAACATTCCATTTGCCTTCTTGATAACTTGCTGCATCTGCATACTAACTTTTTGTGATGGCAGTGGCCTAGTGGTATTACTAGGACTACTTGTGTGCCAAACAGCATAAGCAGCAAGTAATAAACTGACGAAAGCAATTCCACAACCACTGGATCAGATTGAAGCTCTTCAGTCGTTCACATCCAGTCGTGAATGGTGGTGGACAATTAAATAACCCACTGGAGAAAGAAGCTCCACAAAATCTCCATCCTCAATATTGAGAGAGCCCAGCACATCCGTATAAAAGATAAACATGTGCTTTAAAATCTCAACCAGAAGTGCCAAGTGGATGATCGATCCCGGTCTTCCCAGGAATTGCCAGCATCACAAGTGATAGTCCATATACACATCCAGGACAAAGCATTGGCACGAACATTCACTACCTCCGCAACTGCCTAACAGTGGCACCCGCGTGAACCATCTACAAGGTGCACTGTAGGAACTCACCATGGTTCCTTAGACTGCACTTTCCTTAGACAAAACCGACGACCACTATCATCTGGAAGGACAGGGGCAGCAGACACATGGGGACGGGGGCAGCAGACACATGGAAACAGCACCACTTGGAAGTTCCCCTCCAAGTCTCTCACCATCTGGACTTGGAAATATCATAGAATCCTTACAGTGCAGAAGAAGGCCATTCAGCCTATTGAGTCTGCACCGACCCTCTGAAAGAGCCCCCTACCTAGGCTCGCTCCCCTGTAAACCCATAACCTCACCTAACCTTTGAGCACGAAGGGACAATTTACCATGGCCAATTCACTTAAGCAATACATCTTTACTGTTTAATTTAAGTGATGAAGCAAACTCAAAGGGCTGAATGGCCCATCCTTGTTCATCTAGCCAATCCAGAGTAGCCATTATTTTAAGTGATGAAGCAGGCTCAAAGGGCTGAATGGCCCACTCTTAAAGCAGTGTGCTTTTTTAAAGCTATTTTTGTTCAAGACTTGAGTGTGTTAATACAATAATAAAGCTATTAGTGGCATCTTAGCACTTTGCAAGATGTTTAAAGACGAAAGAGAACTCTGCTTTTTGAATCCTCTCAATAAAACTCTCAGTCCTGCCATCACGGTCTGT
Organism: Scyliorhinus canicula; assembly: GCF_902713615.1. Classification (NCBI taxonomy): domain Eukaryota; kingdom Metazoa; phylum Chordata; class Chondrichthyes; order Carcharhiniformes; family Scyliorhinidae; genus Scyliorhinus; species Scyliorhinus canicula. The sequence continues at coordinate 5,488,273 of NC_052146.1, forward strand.
TGAACGATGTGAGTTTTTGTCTCATTACCCTATTGTAGGGATTATTCCTGTTACAAAATGGTATCTTTTGATATCCGTACAGATTTTACCAATTGTGTTGCCTGGGGCTGGATTAGCACAGTGGGCTAAACAGCTGGCTTGTAAAGCAGAACAAGGCCAGCAGCATGGGTTCAATTCCCGTACCGGCCTCCCTGAACAAGCGCCAGAATGTGGCGACTAGGGGCTTTTTACAGTAGCTTCATTGAAGCCTACTCGTGACAGTAAGCGATTATTATTATAATTATGGTTGTTTAGTTGTGATCGAAGTTGCAGTGGTGTTCTGGATTAATCTTTTCTATTTCACCAACATTCTTCAATCGCACCATGCAGTGCCCTCTCATTTTGCTGCCTTCAATGCTTGGCAAAGCCAGGTTTTCCCTATAGGAGAAGTCTGCCTAATGGCCCTCCTCTGAATTACATTCAGAGCATAGGTGTTTTTCCCTCATATGTCTCAGTTACCAGAACTCAGAACTGTACTTTAGGTGAGACCTGACCCAAATACTATATAGCTTCAGTGTGTTTCTGCAATAATCTACTGTTGTGGCAGTATTGCTCACCTCTCTGTCTCGCCCTCTGTCTGTCTCGCCCTCTGTCTGTCTCGCCCTCTGTCTGTCTCGCTCTCTGTCTGTCTCGCTCTCTGTCTGTCTCGCTCTCTGTCTGTCTCGCTCTCTGTCTGTCTCGCTCTCTGTCTGTCTCGCTCTCTGTCTGTCTCTCGCTCTCTGTCTGTCTCTCGCTCTCTGTCTGTCTCTCGCTCTCTGTCTGTCTCGCTCTCTGTCTGTCTCGCTCTCTGTCTGTCTCGCTCTCTGTCTGTCTCGCTCTCTGTCTGTCTCTCTCTCTGTCTGTCTCGCTCTCTGTCTGTCTCTCTCTCTGTCTGTCTCCCTCTCTGTCTGTCTCGCTCTCTGTCTCTCTCTGTCTCGCTCTCTGTCTGTCTCGCTCTCTGTCTGTCTCGCTCTCTGTCTGTCTCGCTCTCTGTCTGTCTCGCCCTCTGTCTGTCTCGCCCTCTGTCTGTCTCGCCCTCTGTCTGTCTCGCTCTCTGTCTGTCTCGCTCTCTGTCTGTCTCGCTCTCTGTCTGTCTCGCTCTCTGTCTGTCTCGCTCTCTGTCTGTCTCGCTCTCTGTCTGTCTCGCTCTCTGTCTGTCTCGCTCTCCGTCTGTCTCGCTCTCCGTCTGTCTCGCTCTCCGTCTGTCTGTGTCTGTCTCGCTCTCTGTCTGTCTGTGTCTGTCTCGCTCTCTGTCTGTCTGTGTCTGTCTCGCTCTCTGTCTGTCTGTGTCTGTCTCGCTCTCTCTCTGTCTGTGTCTGTCTCGCTCTCTCTCTGTCTGTGTCTGTCTCGCTCTCTGTCTGTCTGTGTCTGTCTCGCTCTCTCTCTGTCTCTCTCTCTCTGTCTGTCTCTCTCTCTCTCACTCTGCCTTTTCCCATCTAGTTCAATAATATTTCATTAAGTACCTTCCACATTTTCCTTCCAAACTAAAATTGGATTTCAGGTGTCATTGTTCTGTTTGCTGACAGTGTTTCAGTCCTTGTGTAGTTCCTTGGCTCTTCATATTGAAATGTTTAGTAATACCATTTGTAAATTTGACGAATTCATAGAATCCCTGCAGCGCAGAAGGAGGCCATTCGGTCTGCACCAACCCTCTGAAAAAACACCCTACCTAGGAACACTCCCCCACCCTATCCCCGTAACCCCTCCAAACCTTTGTTTGGACACTTGGTGATTGATCATGGTCAATCGACCAATTTTTGGACTGCCACCCAGAGGAAACCAATGCAGACATGAGGAGCACGTGCAAACTCAACACAGACAGTCGACCAAAGGACAAAGAAAATTACAGCACAGGAACAGGCCCTGCGGCCCTCCAATCCTGTATCGACCATGCTGCCTGTCTGAATTAAAACCCCCTACCCTTCTGGGATGGTCGGAATCGAACCAGGGTCACTGGCACGGTGATGCAGCTGTGCTAACCGCTGAGCTATCGTGCCGCCCTTGATATTTCAAATCTGAATTCAAGTTGTTTATGTCGATTAGAGTCAATAATCAAGAAGATTCTGATCTTTAGGATCTTTTCTTGAGTGGATACCTCCTTCTGAAGCACACTGTGTATATACCACCTGTTGCTTCCTTTTTCAGTCCGTTCTCATCGACCAGCCACATTTGCCTTTATTATCAATTGCCATAACCTTGTGTAAGAACCTTTGACTCCAGTTTTCTTGAAAAGAAATTGCACGCTATTCATATTCAAATGAAATGTAACCTCCAAGCACATCAATAGAATTAGTTAACTAGGATCTCCTTCTGAAATTGTTAAGTATCGTTTACTTGATTACTTTTGGATAGATGACCCTTGTTATATTATTTTTACAGTTATTGTTAATAAACCAAACTGTTCTATTCTATCATGTAAGGGGAGGCAGTGGCGTAGCGGTATTGTCACTGGACTGGTAACCCAGAGGCCTTGGGTAACGCTCTGGGGTCACAGATTCAAATCTCATCACGGCAGATGGTGTAATTTGAATTCAATATTTAAAAATCTGGAATTAAAAGTCTAAAGATGACATGAAACCCATTGTCGTAAAAAAAAACATCCGGTTCACTAACGTCCTTCAAAAAAGGAAAACTACCGTCCTTACCTGGTCTGGCCTACATGTGGCTCCAGACCCACAACTGCCCCTCAAGGGAAATTAGGGATGGACATTAAATGTTGGCACAGCTTGCCAAGCCCAATTTTTAAAAAAAAATGATTCTCGCTGTAGTACTTCAAATTTGTTTTATTGCCTTTTTTCTGAAAATCAATGATGTGCTGTCTGGTTTTCAATCCAGTGAGATCTCACCTTTAATTATTCACTCCCTCATGATAACAGCAAGAAGTAGCTTTGATTCCTGATCTTACCCAGTGCCCTTGGGTGTACCTTCCATTCAAATGTTGTCAAAGTCAATTGAGGTTAATTGTAGAACCTCATTTAACGGTGACGTGTTCCTGTTGTCTCTTGCAGATACTTCCAGGAATGGATAAATAATTGTGTTTATTTTTACTTCATTTTCAATTCTGTTTACATCCTTAAGGGTTCTCAGCTCGCCTTTGCTAATCATTATCTTGATGTTTTAATACTCGGAGATATTCTTGCAGTCACAGTTGACTTTCGCAGCACGTTCATTTTTAGTTTTCTCACCTGTGTGAATACGTTTTTCCAGTAGCTTGCTTCAACTTTCTCCTTGGGGGACTTTGTAATTTTTTAAAGCCCATTTAATGTCGCACTTGTTTAGTTTGGATATTAAGTTTGTAAGTACTAAGGGCAGCACGGTGGCTCAGTGGGTTAGCACTGCTGCCTCACGGCGCTGAGGTCCCAGGTTCAATCCCAGTTCTGAGTCACTGTCCTCCGTGTAGAGTTTGCACATGCTCCCCGTGTTTGCATGGGTTTCGCCCCCCACTACCCAAAAGATGTGCAGGGTAGGTGGATTGGCCACGCTAAATTGTCCCTTAATTGGAAAAATGAATTGGGTACTCTAAATTTATTTTAAAAAAGAAGAAAAAATTTGTAAGTACCAGTTTAACCCTGATGAATTGAAATTTCATCATGTCACGGTTTCTATTCTCCAGTTATGCCTCGCTTTCCATTCCCTGTCTACTATCTGGGATAGAAACAATTTCCAAATGCTACAGGTTTGGTTATGTTGCTGGACTAAAATTCCAGAGGCCTACAGGAGACAAGTTCAGTGCTGCCACCGGCTATTTGAATTTGGTTAATTAAATAAATCTGAAGTACCAGTAATCATAGAATTTACAATGCAGAAGGAGGCCATTCAGCCTATCGAGACTGCACCGGCTCTTGGAAAGAGCACCCAAAGGAGGCCAATCCACCTAACCTGCACATCTTTGGACTGTGGGAGGAAACCGGAGCACCCGGAGATAACCCACGCACACACTGGAGAAAGCGCAAACTCCACACAGGCAATCACCCAAGGCCGGAATTGAACCCGGGTTCCTGGAGCTCCGCCACCATACCACCCTATTTGAATGCCGTGAAAATCCATTTGGTTCAATCCTGTCCTTCAGGGAAGGAAATCTGCTGGCCTTGCCATCACAGCAAAGTTATTGACCCTTGAAGGTTCTCTGAAAGCTGGCCACTCCGCTGTATTGAACCACTCTGAAAAAGGATTTTAAATGTTTTTGAAAAATGAACACTGGAAGCGACAGGCACTCCCTGCCCAGTCGACTTTGCAATGTCCTTCTCGCTAACATCTGGGGACTTGTGCCAAAACTGAGGGAGCTGTTCCACAGACCAGTCGGGCAAGAGCCTGGTATAGTTCTTTTCACCAAATCATACCTCCGAGCCAATGTCCTCGGACTCTTGTATCATTCCATGCCTTGTCTTGTCAGGATATATTTACCAGGATATATTCACCAGGTGTGAAAACGGTAAAGTGTTTTACAAAGGAATAAGAACTAGGAGCAGGAGTCGGCCATCTGGCCCCTCGAGCCTGCTCCGCCATTCAAATGAGATCATGGCTGATCTTTTGTGGACTCAGCTCCACTTTCCAGCCCAAACACCATAACCCTTAATCCCTTTATTCTTCAAAAAACTATCTATCTTTATCTTTAAAACATTTAATGAAGGAGCCTCAACTGCTTCACTGGGCAAGGAATTCCAGAGATTCACAACCCTTTGGGTGAAGGAGTTCCTCCTAAACTCAGTCCTACATCTACTTCCCCTTATTTTGAGGCTATGCCCCCTAGTTCTGCGTTCACCCGCCAGTGGAAACAACCTGCCTGCATCTATCCTATCTATTCCCTTTATAATTTTATATGTTTCTATAAGATCCCCCCTCATCCTTCCAAATTCCAATGAGTACAGTCCCAGTCTACTCAACCTCTCCTCGTAATCCAACCCCTTCAGCTCTGGGATTAACCTAGTGAATCTCCTCTGCACACCCTCCAGTGCCAGTACATCCTTTCTGAGGTAAGGAGACCAAAACTGAACACAATACTCCAGGTGTGGCCTCACTAACACCTCATACAATTGCAGCATAACCTCCCTAGTCTTAATCTCCATCCCTCTAGCAATGAAGGACAAAATTTCATTCGCCTTCTTAATCACCTGTTCCACCTGTAAACCAAACTTTTGCAACTCATGCACTAGCACACCCAGGTCTCTCTGCACAGCAGTATGTTTTAATATTTTATAATTTAAATAACAATCCCTTTTGCTGTTATTCCTACCAAAATGGATAACCTCACATTTGTCAACATTGTATTCCATCTGTCAGACCCTAGCCCTTTCACTTAACCTATCCAAATCCCTCTGCACTTTTTGCTTTACCACTCATCTTAGTGTTGTCTGCAAACTTGGACACATTGCCCTTGGTCCCCAACTCCAAATCATCTATGTAAATTGTGAACAATTATGGGCCCAACACTGAACCCTGAGGGACACCACTAGCTACTGATTGCCAATCAGAGAAACACCCATTAATCCCCACTCTTTGCTTTCTATTAATTAACCAATCCTCTATCCATGCTATTACTTTACCCTTGATGCCATGCATCTTTATCTTATGCAGCAACCTTTTGTGTGGCACCTTGTCAAAGGCTTTCTGGAAATCCAGATATACCACATCCATTAGCTCCCTGTTATCTACCACACTGGTAATCTCAAAAAATTCCACTAAATTAGTTAGGCACGACCTGCCCTTTATGAACCCATGCTGCGTCTGCCCAATGGGACAATTTGCATTCAGATGCCTCGCTATTTCTTCCTTGATGATAGATTCCAGCATCTTCCCTACTACCGAAGTTAAACTCACTAGCCTATAATTACCCGCTTTCTGCCTACCTCCTTTATTAAACAGTGGTGTCACATTTGCTATTTCCAATCTGCCGGGACCACCCCAGAGTCTAGTGAAGTTTGGTAAATTGTCACCAGTGCATTTGCAATTTCCCTGGCCATCTCTTTGAGCACTCTAGTCACTGGCATGTTATTTGTGTCTTCCACTGTGAAGACTGACCCAAAAAACCTGTTCAGTTCCTCAGCCATTTCCTCATCTCCCATTATTAAATCCCCCTTCTCATCCTCTAAAGGACCAATATTTACCTTAGCCGCTCTTTTTTTGTTTTATATATTTGTAGAAACTTTTACTCTCTGTTTTTATATTCTGAGCAAGTTTACTCTCATAATCTATCTTACTCTTTATAGCTTTTTTAGTAGCTTTCTATTACCTCCTAAAGATTTCCCAGTCCTCTAGTCTCCCACTAATCTTTGCCACTTTGTATGCTTTTTCCTTCAATTTGATACTCTCTTATTTCCTTAGATATCCACGGGTGATTTTCCCTCTTTCTATCGTACTTCCTTTTTGTTTGTATAAACCTTTACTGAGCACTGTGAAAAATCACTTGGAAGGTTCTCCACTGTTCCTCAACTGTTTCACCATAAAGTCTTTGCTCCCAGTCTACCTTAGCTAGCTCTTCTCTCATCCCATTGTAATCTCCTTTGTTTAAACACAAAACACTAGTATTTGATTTTACCTTCTCACCCTCCATCTGTATTTTAAATTCCACCATATTGTGATCGCTCCTTCCGAGAGGATCCCTAACTATGAGATAATTAATCAATCCTGTCTCATTACACAGGACCAGATCTCGGACTGCTTGTTCCCTCATAGGTTCCATTACATACTGTTCTGGGAAGTCTTACAACACCAGGTTAAAGTCCAACATGTTTGTTCCAAACACTAGCTTTCGGAGCACTGCTCCTTCCTCACTGTTCCTTATGCCCCACCATAATGTTACTATTTGGTGGACCATAGACTACTCCTATCAGTGACTTTTTCGCCTTACTATTCCTGATTTCCACCCAAATGGATTCAACCTTATCCTCCATAGCACCGATGTCATCCCTTATTATTGCCCGGGTGTCATCTTTAAATAACAGTTACACCACGTCCCTTATCATCCACTCTGTCCTTCCGAATAGTTTGATACCCTTGGATATTTAACTCCCAGTCTTGACCATTCTTTAACCATGTTTCACTAATGGCCACTAAATCATAGTCATTCACGATGATTTGTGCCATCAACTCATTTACCTTATTCCGAATGCTACAAGCATTCATATGAAGTACACTTATGTTCGCTTTTATACCTCTGTTTTGAATCGTAACACCTCGATCAGTAGCCTCTCCTAAGTTATATTTCCTCTTAACTTCAAAGAACAATACAGCACATGAACAGGCCCTTCGACCCTCCAAGCCTGTACCGGTCATGATACCACATTTGGGCAAAGCCCTCAGCACTTGTGCCGTATCCCTCTATACCCATCCTATCCTTGTATTTGTTGAGATGTCTTTTCAACACCGTTAATGTATCTGCTTCCACAACCTCCCCTGGCATCGCATTCCAGGCACTCACCACCCTCTGTGTAAAAACTCTGCCTCACACATCTCCTCTAAGCTTTGCCCCACGGACCTTAAATCAATGCCCCCTAGTGACTGATCCCTCCACCCTGGGAAAGAGTGCCTGCCCATCCACTCTATCCATGCCCCATATAACCTTGCAGACCTCTATCAGATCACCCCTCAACCTCCGTCGTTCTAATGAAAACAGTCCGAGTCTATTTAGCCTGTCCGGCTAGCTAACACCCTCCAGACCAGACAACATGCTGGTAAACCTCCTCTGCACCCTCTCCAAAGCCTCCACATCCTTCTGATAGTGTGGTGACCAGAAATGTGTGCAATATTCCAAATGCAGTCTTACCAAGGTTCTATACAACTGTAGCATGACTTGCCAGTTTTTATACTCGTTGCCCCGTCCAATGAAGGCAAGCATTCCCTATGCTTTCTTGACTACCTTGTCCACTTGTGTTGGCACTTTCAAAGATCTGTGGACCTGCACACCCAGATCTCTCTGACTTTCTATATTCCTAGAGTTTTGCCATTTACGGTATATTTCCCCTCTGTTAGACGTCCCAAAATGTATTAACTCACATTTGTCCGGATTAAACTCCATTTCTCTGCCCAAGTCTCCAACCTATCTGCTGCTGTATCCTCTGGCAATCTTCAACACTATCTGCCACTCCACCAACCTTGGTGTCATCCGTCAACTTACTAATCAGACCGGCTACATTTTCCTCCAAATCGTTTATGTATACTACAAACAACAGAGGCCCAAGCACAGATCCCTGTGGAACACCACTATTCACAATCTTCCATTCAGAAACACACCCTTCTACTGCTACCCTTTCCCTTCTGTTACCGAGCCAGTTCTGTATCCACCTTGCCACCTCATCTCTGATCTTCTTTTGTACCAGTCTGCCATGAAGCACCTTGTCAAAGACTTTCCTGAAGTCCAGGTAAACAACATCCACTGCCCTCCCCTCATCAATCATCTTTGTCACCTCCTCAAAAAACCCGATCAAGTTAATGAGGCACGACCTCCCCTTCACAAAACCATGCTGTCTATCACCGATGAGTCCGTTTGTTTCCAAATGGGTATAAATCCTGTCCCAGACAATTCTCTCCAATAATCTACCTACTAACGACGTGAGGCTCTCCGGCCTATAGTTTCCTGGATTATCCCTGCTACCTTTCTTAAACAGGGGTACCACATTAGCTATTCTCCAGTCCTCTGGGTGGGAGTTGTCTGGGTGTCATCAGTATTGACTCTGGACCTTTTGAAATCTCATGGCATTTAGTCAAACATGGGCAAGGGAACATCGTGCTGAAACCTAGGACCTTTGGTCGGTGATAAATCAGTACTCCTCCATATTGAACATCATTTGGATGCACTGACGGCATCTCGATGGAGGACTTCAATGCCCATTACCAAGAGTTGCTGAATAGCACCACTACTGTCTGAGCTGTTCAAGTCCTGTAGAATACATCTGTGAAACTGGACATGAGTTAGGTAGGGAGAGAACCAACATGAAGGAAAAACCTACTTGACCTTGTCCATGCTTACCTACCTGTCAGATGCGCTGTCCATAGTCATATTGATGGTTATGACCATTGTACAATACTTATGGAGACATGGTCCCAGCATCACAGTGACGACAACTGTGTTGCAGAGCACTACTTCATGCTATACAGAATAGATTCAGAACAAATCTGGCCATTCAGAACTGGGCATTCATGAGGCGGTATGGGCCATTGACAGCAGCAGAAATGTACTTGACCACAATCTGTAAGCTCATGGCTCGGCAAATCCCCTTCTCTACTACTTTCATCAAGATGGGGGATAAACCCTGGGTCAATGAGGAATGTATGAGAGCATGCCCGGAGCAGTGCCAGAAATCAGGTGCTAAACTGGTGAAGCTACAACACAGCAGTGCATGCGTGCTAAACAGCATGATAGATGAAGCCAGGTGATCTCACAATCAGTGGGTCAAAGCAAAACTCTGCGATCCTGCCACATTCAGTCATGAATGGTGGTGGACAACTATACTGTTTGCAGGGGGCAGCTGCGTGAAGAACCTCCATTTCCATGATGGTGGAGCTTCGAACTTTGGTGCAAAAGACGGCTGAAGCATTTGCACCCATCTTCAACCAGAAGTGACAAGTGGATAATCCAACTCAGCCTCCGTCTAAGATCCCTAGTATCACATATACCAGCGAATTCCATTAACTCCAGGTATCAAGAAATATCAAGAAACAGCAAAAGCCACTGAATGCAAAATAGTCCCTGACAACATCCTGGCAGAGATATTGAAGATTTGTGCTCTAGAACTAGCTGTATTTTTAACCAGCTGTTCCAGTAGAGCCACAAAACTGGTATCTCCACAAAAAAATTGCCCAGGTATGTCCTGTTCACAATAGGCAGGACAAATCCAATTACTGCCCCATCAGTACTATCAATTATTCGCAAATTGATGGATGGTTTTATTGATGGTGCTATTCAACACTACTTAACCAATAATCTGCTTGCTGATTCTCAATTTGCATTCCTCCAGGACCATGACTGGACCATTACTCCAGAGGTAAACATGACTGCTCTTTATGTCAAGGCAACATTTGACCAAGTGTTGCATTGAGGCATCCAGCAAAATCTAGGTCAGTGAGAATTGGAGAAATCTGTACACTTGTGATAAAGAAAGATGGTTATATTTATTGGGAGACATATCATCTCAAGGAGCAGAACATTGCTGCAGGAATTACCAGGGTAGTGTCCTTGCTCTAACCATCTCAGCTGCTTCAGCAGTGACCATCTCTGCGTCTTAAGGTGTGCTCATTGATATTGGACAGTGTACCATTCTCAACTCCTCAGAGACGGAGTAGTCAATGCCAGCATACAGCAAGACTTGGACAGCAAAGTGTACAGTAACATTCGCACCGCACAAGTGCCAAGTAAGGACGCTGTTCAACAAGAGAGTCTTAACTATCTCCCCATGACATTCAACAGTATTGTCATTGCTGGTTCTGCCACCATCAACATCTGCAAGTTACCATTGATCAGAAACTTAACTGGACCAGCCATATAAATAGTGTGGCTGCAAAAGCAGGTCAGGTATTCTGAAGCCGGTAAGTCACCACCTAACTTCAGGAAGCCTTTCCACCATCTGCAAAGCCTAAGTCAGTGGTGTGATAGAACCCTTCACTGTCCTGGACTGTGTTGAATGTCTTGATGTTTAGTTGGAACTGCACTCATTGAGGTAAAAGTGGCCTGCTTGATTGGCACCCAATCCAGCACCTTCAACATTCACTTCATTCACCACGCATACACAGTGCCGGCAGTGTGTACGATCTGCAAGACACACACCACGGTACCTTCCAAACGTGCACCTTCTACCACCTCGACAAACAAGGGCAGCAGATGCATGGGAACACCATCGCCTGCAAATTCTCCCAAGTCATCCTGACTTGGAACTATATCGCCGTTCCTTCACTGCTTTGTCAGAATCCTGGAACTCCCTCCCTCACAGCACTGTGGATGTACCTACACCACATGGATTGCAGCAATTCAAGAAGATGGCTCACCAGCACCTTCTCTAGAGAAATTGAGGGTGGGCATTCGCCAGCATATTCCATGCACAAATGGAATAAAAAAGTCAAAGTGTGTTGTCTCATGTTACTTGTAGTGTGACGTCTCAAAATCTTGTTACTCGGTGATTCCTCAGCCTCACCACTTAGTGAGCGGAAACATTTTTAAAAATATCCAGTCCAGAACTGGGTACTTTTCTATTTATAGTAATCCTGCAAAGATTGCCTTGCTTTAGATTACACTGCTTTTAATGTTGTTGCATTTCCCATTCTTACTTGACCTCCATGAAATCCTTGGCCCATCTGTGCTTGACATTCAGATCGGGCAATTTTCAAGCCATATCAATTTATGCCCAAATTGCTCCTTGCCTATCTCAGGAAATTAAAATAGAATTTTCACCAACCATATATTTCCTTGTTGGAGTGGAGGCATCAATTTGTTCGATTGCAAAACCTTAATCGTTGATGGATCAAACATTCCTACTAATGCTTTACATTTGGTGACAAAGCTACTTTTACTTGATATGTTACAGTTTAAAGCTGACTCTTCAAACCAGCAAATACTCTGGTCTTGCTATATATACTCCAAGTCAGGTCTCAAAATGTGATTGTGGATTTCTGATTTTTGTACTACTTTGACATGGTTCATGTTAATTTGTTGAGTGTGTGAGATGATCATATCACCAGTATGGCTCCTGTATGGTGAATCTTTAAAGGGAATCTTCCTCTTCCCTTACTGCAGCCCCTAAGTTCTAAATAACTGCATCTTCCTTGTTTTACTGAAGTTGCACTGCTTCATAGGCTGAAGAAAACCAAAATCTGTAGGAGGTAGTCTAACACCTGGTAGAAATTAGTGTTAACAGTAATCAGATTTTAAGATACAAATCCTGTCCTGAACCAACAGTACTGTCCATTAGAATCTCAGCTTTTCACATGACCAAATATATCCCTTGAGGGTAGATGGCTTTTAGGTGAATTTTGCAAAGTGGCTGGAGGATGATTGTTTAATTTTATCAAGACAGTTTCTAACAAATGGAAAAGCGAACATTAACAGTTGGTCCTTATAATGTTTTTCCGCACTTTTTTAAGACTGGAAAAGGAATGAAGCTACTTGTTAATGCAGGTAATAGGTAAATGTTTATTTTTTTTAAATCATATTTGCACATCACATTGCTGTAGTAGAATAATAGGAAAATTAATAAGCAGACATTTGTTCAGGAAATCTTAGGAAGTCTGCTACTTAAGTACAGTGTTGCTTCTGTAATACTATTTTCTACTTTAAGGACGAAGGTCAGACTTTGTGAACTTAGATTGCTGTGATTGCATCTTTTGCAGTCCATCCCTTGACACCATACACATATCAAACACTGTAATGAGGGCTGTAAGCCACTGTCTCAGTGTGTTATGAGGTACCTGAGCCCTTGGTACAACCTCACCTACCAGCTCCTGTGTGACAGCTTGGGGCTGGCTATGCCATATGCAAAAGTATTTATAACACTTGGATGTGTGAGTGGCTCAGGTTATTTCCCTTTTCCATCTGGAAATGTGCTTTCTGCAAGTACCGATTTTACTCCATTCCGGAGCATTGGACAACCATGTTTTAGGAATAGGATACACCTATGATAAATTCAAATGTTGGACTTCATTATGACACCATTTCTACACCACTGCAGTTAAAAATGGCCTTCAGCAATGCAAAAATTATTAAATGTGTCATGAAGTTAAACAACAGAATCCAGGGTCAGTACCACCGACACCACTGAAACATATATAAAAAGCCTGTGCAAATCGAACATTGCCAGTCTCTCTCAGGGATGCATGTTCAGGTTACACTGCTTATAGTTTCAATTCAGTCAGCAAACAACTTTCATTAAATTTGAGTCATGCTGTCCAGTTTTTGTATTTGACTGTACCACAATGTGTTAATCAGGTTATACGATGGCTGAGTGAGTTTTATTGTGTATTTTTATTTCTAATGTAATGATTTGAAGATGGCAATTATATATGTGCGGGGGCTACATGCGGCAGAGGGCAGAAGACTTCTGTGATGTTCCGGTGACACAGCTACCCTTTATTCTCTTTGCATGGAAGTGCCTTTATTATCGTAGTTGACCTTGTGTTTCTTGTTCCCTATGAATGCTGTATCAATGGAGTTCACAAGTAATCGGAGTGTTTGCTCCGCACCTTGATTTACTATTAAGAGATTCGAATGAGCCTTTTTAAGGTTTAAAATCTGCTGCAAGTGTCACTGGACCTTCCTGATTTCTGACCACTATGACCGCTGCCGCCTCTGCCTTCTCATGGGACTCAATTTATTATCCTGTACCCACTACCAACTTTTCAGGGAGAACCTAGAAAGAAAGACTGAAAACATGGAAACACATTTTAGAAGATTGGATGGCAGGCCTCGACGCAGAGCAGGACTGTCAGCCTGTACAACACCAGACATGCCATGAGTGAGCCCAGGGAGTCCTGTTCATTGTGGAAAAATAAATAAAAGCTCAAGAAGCACTCCCAGAGGGTTGACCATGATAGGTCTAGGGAACAAAGCAGGTCTAGGGCTTTACCTGAGAGGTCCCCTGTGCCATTTCAGTCAACTAACACTGGTACAGTGGACTCCGAGGAGATTCTTAACCCTCTGTTCCGACCTCAGCAATTAGGTTTCATCTTCCCTGCATTGGCTGCATTGTGCATTCTCAGCACATATTCGCACATCTGTCTCTCTGTTAATTTATGCTAAACTAAGACCAATTTCTTGATTAGAGTCAAGTAAAGTAACTAGGGTCAAGTGAAACAACCTCAACATATACCTCTGGTTTGTTCTCGAGATAAAAAGTAGTCCCTTGTGATTTTGGATCAGTGCATAATTTTGTTAGAACTAATGTGCATCATTTCTAAACTGCTTTCACTATCATTTGACTTAATATGGGAAATAGTGATACAGCAGGCACATCTTAAGTTGTTTGAAGACATAAGATCCTTACAGAGCCATGGCCTGAGTAGAGTCTGATTGAGTGGCATAATGAGTAAAATAATTTTCCACACGATTCAGACCCTTTTAAGAGCCAGGGATGGTGAACCAATAAGTGCTGAAGTCGCATTTGCCTTGAATATCCTACTGTTAAATAATCAGCTTGAGATATGGGTTCTTAAGACTCTTAGTGAAACCTGTCATGTTAATTTTCCAGGAATTCCATTTCTTGATGCTCTAGAAGGGTTGTCTATGAAGCAGTTCGTGAAAGGGTTGTCTATGAAGCAGCTCCAGAAGGGTTGTCTATGAAGCAGCTCTAGAAGGGTTGTCTATGAAGCAGCTCTAGAAGGGTTGTCTATGAAGCAGCTCCAGAAGGGTCGTCTATGAAGCAGCTCTAGAAGGGTTGTCTATGAAGCAGCTCTAGAAGGGTTGTCTATGAAGCAGCTCTAGAAGGGTTGTCTATGAAGCAGCTCTAGAAGGGTTGTCTATGAAGCAGCTCTAGAAGGTTTGTCAATGAAGCAGCTCCAGAAGGGTTGTCTACGAAGCAGTTTGTGAAAGTTAGTCGTATTACTGCTTGAAATTGTTTATTGAATTCTTTAATGTTTGTGGGTCTGATGGTTTGAAAAGATACAGTTGTAGCATTGTTACTTCATTGGTACATAGAGTCTATTACTTTCAACAACTTGAGATATTTGTAATTAAACTGAAGGCATAGGCTCAAAACTCATGTTCTTGGGCATCACACTGGCCTGTGTGACCCACAATAGCAAATTAGAGCTCTCCCACTCGAGGTTGGTACAGTTACGGTGGCCGTCAAACTATGACTTTTCAACCTATGCCTGTAGTAAATTACTGACAAATTTCCAGATCCCGCTAAAGTTGTGGATAGTAAGAGTCATACTAATCTGATGGAGGATCCTCACTTTTAGGTGCACGGACGAATAAAGTGTCTCCAGGGGATTCCTTATATGAGAATGGTAGCATGCCATATATTAAATGCTAATTCTGTCAAAGTACCACCAGTGCTTGATCAGAAAGAGACTGTTGAAGCATTTGGAGTGTAGAACTCTGCATTGGTAGGCATTACTTGGGGCTGGTTTAGCACACTGGGCTAAATCGCTGGTTTTGAAAGCAGACCAAGGCAGGCCAGCAGCATGGTTCAATTCCCGTACCAGCCTCCCCGAACAGGCGCCGGAATATGGCGACTAGGGCTTTTCACAGTAACTTCATTGAAGCCTACTTGTGACAAGCGATTTTCATTTCATTTTCATTTCATTTTTTCACTTGAACCCGGATGTGCAGGTCTCAGGTTGATGGCTGCAGCGAATGGTTTTTATAACATTGATCCACTGTGGTTAAGTTTTCAGAGACGCAGCATATAATGGAGTGATGTTGACCTGAACTTTATGATGATGCTGTTTGAGTTGCATTCCTGAAGCTAAACTTTCTCGAGATGCAGATGCAGCTTCCCCCCTTGCCGCCTTGCTGTTCCATAGAAAGATCCGATGCCACTTGCTGGATTAGTGTGGCCTTTGGGCCATTTCCCAGTGCAGGTGGCATACAGACATATTGGAGTGCCGGCTGGATGACTAATGTTTGTTGTTTCACCACCTCTATTGGGTGCCATTACACTGCACCTCTGAAAGAGCAATTGGTGGGTTGCAATTATGACTCTTCTGCCAGAACATTTGAGGTTGGATGTTGATAATTACAACCACTGTGTAACCTTCTCAACCTTCCATATTGCTTCAGAGATCAGCGTTTATTAGCCAATAGGATATATATACAAGTTATGCTGAAACTGCTGCTTCTCCAGTAGAATTATTCAAGGGTGGGTCTGTTGGAAATAAAATAAAAGTAGCAACTCTTCAACTCTCACTTCTCTTGGGCGGAGAGAGATCTGAGATATTAATTTGTTCATCCTGAACCCATCTTCCCAGATTTGTCTCTGAAAGTCAAGGAATAGAAGTATGTATGGATTTCCTACTGGACACTTAAGCTGTGATTCTCACATCACTCCAAGCAAAGGGCAACGTTTCCATTTTGCTTTTCCAATTGCAAAGATCAGATTTCCGAATTGGAAGTGGAGGGATGGATTTTGCAGCTCTTCTCCGGCATCCTTTATGATAGCTCACTGATTAAATAGGACCGACACAAAGCACATCGCGTTAGATGTAATGGAAATGATAATAGCCTCCAGAAACATGTGATGCAGCTGAAAGGATTCGCTCCAGTTACAATAATCCTCTTATTATTGGAATAGTTAACTTGCTGAATCATAGCTGGTTCCATACCGGTTTGTACAGCTGCTTTGGAAGTTTCTATTCGTCTTTTGACTATTCATTGAGACTATTCAATGATTTCACCTTTTATGAAAGGAAGGTTAGTATGTAGGCCACCCCACAAACTCTGTTTGTGGTTCAGATCCTTGTTTGCTGCAAAGATCGCAGTACCCGCCTTATGAATCATGGAATTCTGTCGGCTTGCATAATGGCTATTTAAAGGTCTGGTGAAGTAGAGATTTCCATCGTCTGATTTGCCCCCAAATCATTCCAAAATGTATTCCCCTTCAGGCTTTCACTTCTTCGCACCTCCAAGTTATGGACATTGAATATTGCGAGAATATGCTAAATTTTAAAAATTGCTGGTTGAATGTTTTCTGAAATGTGTGTTGGGCATTGTTGCCCCACCATGGAGGGAGCCAGTTTTCGATAGTCGAAAGAACACATGACGAGAGCTAAAAGCAAGTGCTCTGATATAGTATCTGTAAAACTATTATTACTGGGACCAGTGCCCATAGTTTCACAAAGCAAGGGGGATATGGACTTGGGAGAAGTTGGTCCAGAACGCAGATACAAGTCTCGCAGTGAAAAGCAGTGTCATTAGATCAGAATTAATTGGTTTATGGAGGATAATGAACATAGATGAAAATAAGATGACCCACCTCTGGTTGGGTCTTTTATTTTGTCTGATTGACTTATCCTCCAGATACCAATATTTTGCCCTCTTCCTCCTTTGTCCCCTGATCTGGGAGTATGGGCTTGTTGTGCTTTTTTTTTAAATGTAAAAAAAACAATTAACCAGCTGTATTGGCGCCACTTCCTTGGTTTGAAAACAACTAAAGGAACGTTCCAGGGCAAAATTTATATACTGTAGAGAATGGGAAGGTTATTTGACCGTGAAATCAAATTGTGAAGGGGCATTGGCCCCTGTGCTTTATTTTCCCCTCCACTTGACTGGGCTTGTTCATTGGTATGTGAAGGATAATTTCATTTGAAGAATGGAGAAGACCATACGAGAGGTAGGTCACCTAACTTTGCTGATAACGGACGTGATTATTAATTGATGGGCGTGGAGGAATAGCAAAAATGTGCCTTGAAGCAAATTTTACGCTCAAGCAACCTGTTTGCAAATTATGTAACAAGTTAAAATGCAATAAAATTGATGTTAAATTGAACAAGTATAAACTGTTCAATTTTACTCGAATTACAGCAAAAGCAACTGATTTTATGATTACTCTGCCTCCCATTAGATTAATTAATGTTGTGATATTTTTACCAGCCAGATTAAATATTAGGACAAATCCCATTTTGTATCAATTCTGATTTGGCCATTTTTATGTTGCAATATAGTTTTCTTTTTTCACATTAACCAATTAGTTTAGGACCTGCCAAGTTCTCTCTTCACCCCCCCCCAAACCACCCTAGTATTTACTTAGTCATTCATTGTTTAAGTAAAATAGAAAATTTTAATTTTAAACATTTTCTGTTCATTTCCGCATTTATCGGTGCACAGATAAATGTTCTACATTTAATGTTAAATGTTTTTCACTTGCTGACAACTTTACCCAAGTTAATGAGCTGTATTTTTGACATTTTCATTTTTATGTCAAGCCATGGAGTTTGAACGGATGTACAGTCATGTGAACAGACTATACTTGGCTGGCATGTTAAAATTGACTGAAAGTTGCTTTCTTGTTCTAAAAGTGTTTTGTTGACATTATTCCAGCTTCATATTATGTAAATGTGAATAGCAGATGGCTAGCAAAGATCCACTTGCCATAAACTCAGAACAAAACTTAAATTGTCAATAGAACATAAATTGAACTATGCCCTTAAAAACAATACCGGATAGATTTGCACCATGCAGTCCAGTTCTCCATTCTTGTTTTGAATATTGCATTTTTTTGGTTTCCTTGCCATTACTTGACGAACATGGTAGAAATTCATATTATAGGCAGAAGGTTTATAAAAGAAAATAACGAGGTGGGTTCCAGAAATACTATGCATTGTGTGAATGATGAAGCAGTAGCAGTTATTTTCTGATACAGTATAATTGGGCTCCTGTTGCAAATTGCATTATGCACATTGCATGCAAATTACCTCCGTTTCAGTGCAAAAAGAAAATATCAAAATACAATTTTTACCTCCGTTTTTAGGGGCCGCTCTCAGGAAAAGGATGAAACAACATCTCCAGAACTGCTATCGACAATGCAGAGTAAAATAACTCAGGTATGAATTCATAATAGTTTTTTAATTATTATTTACTCTTGGAAATATAGGTGCTCCTCCCAAAGGCTGCCATTTATTGTCTATCTCTAATGGTTGTTGAGAAGGTGTAGTGGGTCTCCCCCTTTCTGCACTAAATGGGGCCTTCTATCCGAGTATAAAACTTTATAAAGGTGAGTGAGTAATTTATAGAGAAAGTACAGTTGTCTCTTGGGCATCCTTTACTATGGTGAATTTGAGTTCGGTAAAATTAAAGGAAATATGTGAATTGGATGATTGATATTCTTTTGAACATCGTATTTGCTGACCATACTGATGATGCGATCAGTACAATTGGGTCACATTTCCTACGGTACAACATTAACTGCACTTCATGGGTACTAATTGGCCATAAAGGGCGATGGGGGTGTTCTGAGGTTGTGCGCAGTGCTATATACGAGGGGCTTTTCACAGTAACTTAATTGACAATAAGCGATTATTATTATTATATACGTGCACATCTTTGAGCAGATATTTCATTCTATCTTTTCCTTTCGTATAGGACCTAATGGCCAAAGTGAGAGAAATGCTGGCTTCATCAAAAGATGTACAAACCAATGTGTCCTAAACAAAAAGGCAAACAGGCCCTACAAGAACACAAGGATCGGAAGTGGCTTCACGAGAAGCTTGAACTGTCTTGCTGCAAGAACTAAATTAATTTAGACAATTTGGGCAGTATTCCACTTTGGCAAAAACTGTTTTGTATAGCTCATTTTGCTAAGTACAGTTTGAACTGAGATCTTATTCCATTGTTACTGTTTTGCAATTTCCTCCTCCTGTTCTTGAATGCAACAAACTCCATGTGCTGTGGGGCGTCAGAATTTCAAAAGAGCATCTGAAAATCTGGTGGTGCACTCTGTATTGAGCACCAGAAACTAGCTGCCTACAATCATTTGTGATTACCGGACAGGAGCTTAGCTTATCCTTCTGTGAAGGAGTTTTATACTTGCATCTACAAAGATGAGGTAACATCTCATTTTGTAAATTTGAAGAGTTCTCTTGATGTAGGTCTTTGATAGCAACTATTTGGAGTTTCAATCTTGGAACAGGATGCACAGGCTAGTCTTGAAGATCAGGAGAAGCAGGACATACCATCAGCATTACCTTTGATACAATGTGTATCAACCATTTTCGAAAACATTGCATTTATTTAAACCGCTACATATAAGTTTACTTTGAATTCACACCTGAAAGACATTGTGAGAGGGCTCCAGTAAGGTTTTCAACCACACTGATGCAAATCTATTGAAATATTAAAGGTAATTTATTTGTTTAGAATGATGGTTAAAAGATTTATTTGTAAAAAGCGCTCAAATATTTCATCATCTTGAAAAGGTCATTGTCAAGTTGGGGCTCAGTTGGTACTTTGTGTTTATAAGTTAGCTATTCTGGCAGAGTCACTGCTTATTAATTCGCTATGCGGCCACTTTGATATGATTGCAGTTATGTCCCACTATGCACATTTGCAATGATGTCACCTGACTTAAGTTTGGAGGAAAAATTGATTTCTGACAGGGTAAACGTGATTTATCTGATTGCATATTTACTCAAACTAAAACAGCAATTAATGTTTCACTCACTCTTGCAGAACACTGATATTACCCTCTGCTTATTTGGACCACACTTTTCAACTAATGGAAGCTCGATGTTCTGTAGGGCAGGGCCTGAGTGATTGGAAATGTGTGCAATCAGTGTTGACTTGCCTCTGTACTTTCTAATGGATCTGTTAACTGCATAAACCACGATAGCAACAGAACATAATATTTATTTTTTTAAAGTGCTTGATTTATTTTTCGTTTGGTTTATTGTATGCTGCATCTTTTAGCTGGGGAGATGCAGCAATGCCTCTCTTGAGAATATTAAGCTGTAAATTTTCAAGACTACTTTCTGACCTGGTTCAGTTTTCTTTTCATTTGTTTTTGTTTGTCGCACCCATTCTCTTTGTTTAAAATCTTTCCAGGATTCTGAAGTGCTGTCACTAATGTCTATGCTTGGGTATCTAGGTAATTGCACTATTGATTGTATGATGTTTTTGACAACCCTTCTGAGGAAGGTTAAAAGAACAAGCTCGCATTTCAGTTACAAGAGGTAATCAGGGAAAGTTGAGACCCACAGGTAAGAGAAATTAAGATTATATCACATTTTTATGCTTGCAAGAAAGTGGAAAAACTAAATTTGGTGTGTCACTGAGTGAGCATCTCAAAGCTGTGTGCTGAGGTCATATCTACACAGGGTTCTTTGTGGTGCTGTTGGAGTGGGAAGTACTCCAGCTCCAGTACTCTGGGTACAAGTATCGTAAATTTTATGAATTCATTAGTGTAATTTCCCAACTATAATCAGGTCACCCTGATACTGGCTTCATGGTGTTTAAAACCGTATATGAGAAATTTTATGGCACAGCTTTCTAAAGTTGGCTAAAGAGTATAATGCATGGGGGCAGCACGGTGGCGCAGTGGTTAGCACTGCTGCCTCACGGCGCCGAGGGCCCAGGTTCAATCCCGGCCCTGGGTCACTGTCCGTATGGAGTTTGCACATTCTCCCCGTGTTTCGCCCCAAAACCCAAAAGATGTGCAGGGTAGGTGAATTGGCCGTGCTGAAATTGCCCCTTAATTGGAAAAAATGAATTGGGTATGCGAAATTAGAAAAAGAGAGTACAATGCATTTAATATTTGTTGAATTGATATTAGCATGGTTGGCTCCTGTAGCTTGTTACAGCTCCCTGAACAAAAGGGGTGGTGTATTAGTCAGTTATTGAAACACACAAAGGAGACAAGGCCTGAGAAGAGTCCAGCACAGTTCCAGTGAGATTTATTGATCTATCGAGGAATGCCTACAATTTGTAAGATAGTCCTTCAATTATCTGAAAGAAGGGTGAGAGGAAATGAAATAAAAATCACTTATTGTCACAAGTAGGCTTCAAATGAAGTTACTGTGAAAAGCCCCTAGTTGCCACATTCCAGCACCTGTTCGGGGAGGCTGGTACGGGAATTGAACCCGTGCTGCTGGCCTGCCTGGGTCTGCTTTAAAAGCCAGCGATTTAGCCCAGTGTGCTAAACCAGTTCAGAAAATAAGAACCTGCACATTATCCAAAGAGATATTTTCTCTTTGGAAAGAAGAAGGTTCCATAGCATGATCGCTCTGATGGAAAGGAAGAGAATGTAAGGTGGATAGTATCAATTTTTAGTTTGAAGAGGAATTCACGATGGGATGACATACGTTGTCCTCTGATTTATGATGATTATTCAAAAGATGAAGAATAGTGCGTTAGAGGTGAGTTATCAGCCTTTTAGTCTTTGTATAACATTTAGGAGGAACTCAAGAATCCATTCAAATTGTATAGTGATGGTAGCACAGCATATATGGTCATCTTACAACTAATCCCTAGCCACCTCTCCCCAGTCATGTTCAGTGCACACCACTGAAAACGAGGATTTTTTTTTTTTTAAACTTAAGAGTACCCAATATTTTTTTTTCCCATGGCCAATCCACCTACCCTGCACATCTTTTAGGGTTGTGGGGGTGAGACCCACGCAGACATGGGGAGAATGTGCAAACTCCACACGGACAGTGACCCGGGGCTGGGAGCGATCCCGGGTCCTTGACACCGTGAGGCAGCGGTGCTAACCACTGCACCACTGTGCCACCCAAATTCGAATTGAATTACTTAAGTAAGGAGTTTAATTTTTGAATCAGCAGACTGGGATTAGTACTTTTATTTACAAATGTTTTATTTAAAAATCAAGTTTATGGGTACATAATTATTTGTTTCCCTGTTCATGCCGCAGTAGTGTTATCATCTCCGCTTATTCAGATATACCAAGGGGTCTCAAAATGGTTTGACTTGATTAATCGGCTCATGGGACATCTGAAGCATTTCTCAAAGATTCACTCTTTATACCCACTCCTTCAATATTATACTATTGGCTTATTAGGCTCCTTTTGTGTTTCATTTATATACTGTATGTAGAAAATTCCAATGGAATTTCCTGTTCATGCTAAAGCATATTAGCAGGGATGTTTATTCTACGAGAAGTAACATTCATGACAGAGTGCTTTTATATCTGTTAGCCTCATTAGGGTAAAATATTCTGATCTCAGACTTCGACAGAGCTCAACCCAGGTACACGTTAAAAGTGATCACTTTGTTCTAACGTTACGTGATTTATGATTTAATTTGTTAAATTTATAGATGCATTAACATACTTGAATTATTTCTGTTTTGATTTTTTGATTGAAATTACTTGGATGAATCTGTCAGGGAAGTTGCAAAATCATTTAACCTTCATTATAAACTGTCCAGAAGCAACAACCCAGTTTATATCATAGATTGAAGATGCAGTCCCTCAAAGTACAATTCATACAAGTATGATTTCATGTTTTAACATTCAACAATAAACATAACTTCTAGCACTTTCAATAAGTTAAATTGCTGTGGCATCAATCTGTATCTCAGAACATTGTGACAGTCGTGAACACCAAAGCAAACACCAGCCTTTTCAAGGAGAAGGAAGAAGATTGTGGGCAGTACCACATGTGATGTACATGGCAATAAAGTATTTCCCAGTGAAAGGGAGAAGAGAATTTGCATTTGATAGCACCTTTTCACATCTCGAATGCCCAAAGCGTTTCATGTAATGAAGTGGGGTCCGTTGTATATGCAAATGCAGCAGCCAGTTCTGTTCAGCAATAAGATGAGTACCCAGTTAATCTGTTTAAATGGTTTACAACTTGAAAAATGTGTTACATCCTTACTCCATATGAAATGTTCTGTAGTTGCCCTTGAATTATCTGTTACTGAGTTATGTTTCCTCTCTATCTGCTTCTCTTTCCGTTACCTTCCTTTTCCCACCCCTTCCCCATTTGTGGTTGCATAATGCAATATGAGGTTTGGAGCCCTATAAAAGACGGGTGTACTTAAAAATTGTAAATAAATTACTTTTATTAACTTTCCAGAAGTGCAACTGTCAATTCAATTTTAAAACCCACACAAAATATATTTACGCATACTTTTTAATGTTTTTATGAAGACAAACAGAATTTGTTCTGGTTTATTTTCCTAAACTTGGTCTGGCATGTCTAGATGAATAAGCATGTAAATGGATGCCCTTATTGTGAGAGTTTAGACAGCTGGTCTAAGCAAGGGCAACACAGCTAGGCCCGTTCCAGACATCTGCAAATATGCCCTTTCCAACACTACTCATTGGGAAGCCATCAAGAACAGGTATCTGCTGAAAGCTTTACCTTAGCTGCAGGGTCTGCTGAAGCCGAGTGCAGTGCTTCAGCTGCATTCCTTAGCTGAGGTCAGATAAGTGGGACTTGCATCTGTGGCCCAGTATGCAGTAAGTCTTTGTTCTCCTTGCATGACTGCAGTTTTCTTAGTGAAAGCAATCATGAGCATATGTTCAGAAGACTTAAATATCTGGATTCACTGAAGAGCATCTACTTAAATCGATACTCAGTTTGATTCCCCCTAGTCAAGTTCCTTGTAGCTGCGTAAAATGTTTTTTCCGGCTAAATATGCACACTTACCCGTGTATGTAATCAATTTGTTATTGCAGTTGCAGGAGACTGCTTGTTCAGAGCCACAAGTGATGCAAAACAAAAAGCTGTAAACTTAAAAACAAAACCGTATATAAATTATTTAATCTTGTTCAAGTGTGTAAGTTAATGTTGTCCATGGCTATTGTTGATTTATCGATTTTTGAATTAGAATCATAGCATCCCTGCAGTGCAGAAAGAGGCGCTTGAGTCTACACCGACCCTCCGAAGGAGCACCTTACCTCGATTCTCAACCCCGTAACCTACCTACATAGCATGGCCAATCCACCTAACCTGAATATCTTTTAACTGTGGGAAGAAACCCATGCGGACACGGTTCTGGGGCAGCCTTAACCTGCTCATTGGTTCTTGGGTGTGAGTTTCATAAAGAAACGCTAGTCTTTTTCCCCTTGTGATGACTGCGGATACTTTTGTATGTTCAAATTCAATGTGACCACAAAATTCTGGTCAGTATCTATGATATCTGAAAATTCATCAGCTGTACCTGTGGGAAAAGTTCTTCCACATCCATCATCCATGTTGTTCAGGGTGACGGAGAAGCCATCCTTAGCACAGCACACTGTGACTTTTCCTGATTTTGTAATCCTTTGTTCCCGTTGATGCTTGAAAGCAATGTCCCTGTTTGCAGCAGAACAGGTTGCC
Organism: Scyliorhinus canicula; assembly: GCF_902713615.1. Lineage (NCBI taxonomy): Eukaryota > Metazoa > Chordata > Chondrichthyes > Carcharhiniformes > Scyliorhinidae > Scyliorhinus > Scyliorhinus canicula. The sequence goes on from NC_052146.1 coordinate 5,512,990, forward strand.
GTTTCTGATTAGCTGGATCACTTCCCGATAAAGTCGGCGGTAATTAGAACAGTTAATGCTGGGAATCTTTAGCATGTCTGGTAACATCGCTGGAGATAGAAACAATGTCCATGTTGCTGGTCACTGGTCAAAGTGGAGATGTGACAGGGTTTCACATATCTGTAACATTTTGCAGATCTGATGAAGGGTCATTGAAATGTTACCTCAGTTTCTCTCTCCATAGACACTGTCAGCCCTGCTAAATATTTCCAACCTTTTCATTTTGGATTTCCAGCATGTGGAGAATTTTGATTTTAAGTATTGTGAGGAAATTGTAGGGACTTGGAATATCTAAATGCAATCGGGAAGAGTCAACATGGTTTTGTGAAAGGGTGATCAATGTTTGAGTAATTTATTTATTGAAGTTCTTGGAGGAAGTAGTGCGCAACACTGAAAAAGGGAAACCTGTGGATGCACTGTACTTAGATTTCTAGAAGGAATTTGACAATATGCTACCTCGAAGATTACAATGCAAAATAAGAGCTCATGGCGTAGGGGATAGTGGATTGGTTAACAGGGAACAGAGAGTAGACATAAATGGGTCATTTTCAGGTTGACAAGATGTGATAAGTGGAATGAGACAGGGATCAGTACAGTGGCCTCAATTATTTACAATGACTTGGATGAAGGGGTGGAACGTATAATTGTTAAATTTGCTGACGCTGCAAAGATAGGTAAGAAAATAAGTTGTGAAGGAGACATAATGAAAAAATGAAAATCGCTTATTGTCACGAGTAGGCTTCAAATGAAGTTACTGTGAAAAGCCCCTAGTCGCCACATTCCGGCGCCTGTTCGGGGAGGCTGTTACGGGATGAGACTGCAAATGGATAGAGATAGGGTAAGTGAGTGGGCAAAACAATTTTCAGATGGCTATAATATGGGAAAATATGAACTTGTCCACATTGGCAGGAACAATAAAAAAGCAGTATCTTATTCAGAGAGATTTGAGAACTGAGGTACAGAGGTGATCTGGGTATTCTGGTATATCAATCACAAAAAGTTAGTATGCTGATACAGCATGTGATTAGGAAGGCAAATATAATGTGTTTATCGCAAGCAGAGTGGAATATAAAAGTAGTGATGGTTTGCTACAGTTGTATGAGGTGTTGCTGAAAGCACCTCTGCGATATTGGATAAAGTTTTGGCCTCCTTATTTAAGAAAGGATTTAAATGCATTAGAGGCAGTTCAGAGAAGGTCCACTCAACTGATAACCTGGGATTGGAGTGGGGAGGTGGGAGTACATTATGAGGAAAGGTTGGACCCGCTGGGCCGGTCTCCATTGAAGTTTAAAAGATTGAGAGGCGAGCTTATTGAAACATATAAGTGGCTGAGGGGATATTTCCCTTGAGGGAGAAATGTCGCAATTTTAAAATTAAGCTGTCTCCTATTTAAAATGCAGATGAGAAGAGCTTCATTCTCAGGGTCGTGGATCTTTGGCACTCGAGTGTGGAGGCAGGGCCATTGAATACGTTTAAGGCAGAGATAGAAGGATTCTTGACTAACAAGGGAGTGGAGATTATCAAGAATAGGTCGAACCTGGAATTACGGCCACGGTCAGATCAGCCATGATCTTATTGAATGGCAGAGCAGATTCAAAGAACTGAAGGGGCTGAAGGGGTTGGATTATGAGGAGAGGTTGAGTAGACTGGGACTGTACTCGTTGGAATTTAGAAGGATGAGGGGGGATCTTATAGAAACATTTAAAATTATGAAGGGAATAGATAGGATAGATGCGGGCAGGTTGTTTCCACTGGCGGGTGACAGCAGAACTAGGGGGCATAGCCTCAAAATAAGGGGAAGTAGATTTAGAACTGAGTTTAGGAGGAACTTCTTCACCCAAAGGGTTGTGAATCTATGGAATTCCTTGCCCAGTGAAGCAGTTGAGGCTCCTTCATTACATGTTTTTAAGGTAAAGATAGATAGTTTTTTGAAGAATAAAGGGATTAAGGGTTATGGTGTTCGGGCCGGAAAGTGGAGCTGAGTCCACAAAAGATCAGCCATGATCTCATTGAATGGCGGAGCAGGCTCGAGGGGCCAGATGGCCTACTCCTGCTCCTATTTCTTATGAAAACTGAATACTGCTCCTAATTCGTACATTTGTCTGTCAGAGCACTGATGGGTGCAAATACGGTACAGTTTGACTTGTCAATAGAGCTTAATCCTGCTGTCCTTGCCTTTTTAAATCTCTAGGTCTGATCCTGCTCCCAATCTTCCAAATGTTTTTACTTTTTATTGTTCAAAAATGTGCCAATGGCTGCACTTCTTGTGCAGGTTTGACTTTTTTGCAGCTTTTTTTTCTTCAAAGTGGATATAAATTTCTTTGCCTTCTCCATGGTGAGTAATTGAGCTCAGTCCAGCATGGAGCCAGAAAATAGAATGATCAATGTATCTTACACAGTGTTTTTATCCTAAAAATTGATTGCTGTTGCTCTGCTCACTCAAGCTTCTCAATAGCATGGGTTGGTAAATTTGCTAAGATTATCTCTGATTAGCTCTCCTGTTAAATTATATAAAATATTTGGAATACATGGGACAATAGGAAAAGATGAATAGACAAAACCAGCTTGATCTGTCAAGCCTGACCCTCTTGACTACTTCCATTTGACGGTTGTGTAGGAGATGGGAGATTTTTTTTGTTTAATTACCCAATTCAGTGAAAATAAATCTAGAATTTCCTCTCTGACATTCGAGCTTTTTACAATGTGTTCTCAGAGACTAAAGTCACATGACCAAAGTCCCACTACATAATTTTCTTTCAGACTTTAGCAAGCTAAGCGGCAAAGGGGAACAGTGGTTAGCACTGCTGCTTCACAGCTCCAGGGACCCAGGCTCGATTCTGGCATTGGGTGACTATGTGAAGTTCGCATGTTTTCCCCGTGTCTGCGTGGGTTTCCTCCGGGTGCTACGGTTTCCTCCCACAGTCCAAAGATGTGTACGTTAGGTGGATTGGCCATGCTAAAATTGCCCTTAATGTCCAAAGATATGCAGGTTGTGTGGGGTCACGGGGATACGGTGGGGGGGTGGACATAGATAGGGTGCTCTTTCAGAGAGTTGGTGCAGACTCGGGCTGAATGGGATTCTGTAGGGATTCTAAGTAAGCGCGTTTTGGGTATGTGCCTCATTAAAGCATTTAAATCAAGGTCCTGTGTTATTCTGACCTGGATGGAATTTTAACAACTTGGATTTATAGGACGCCTTTTAGAGTTATAGAAGTCATAGAATTTACAGTGCAGAAGGCGGCCATTCGGCCCATCGAGTCTGCACCGGCCCTTGGAAAGAGCACCCGACCCAAGCCCACATCTCCACCCTATCCCCGTAACCCCAGGTAATCTTTTGGACACTAAGGGACAATTTAGCCTGGCCAATCTACCTAACCTGCACATCTTTAGACTGTGGGAGGAAACCAAAGCACCCAGAGGAAACCCACACAGACACGGGGAGAATGTGCACACTCTGCACAGGCAGTGGCACAAGCCGGGAATCGAAACTTGGACCCTGGAGCTGTGAAGCAACAGTGCTAAACACTGTGCTACTATGTCGCCCATAGCAGCCTAGAAAGTGGGGAAGGTGGGAGGACCCACAATATTAATTCAGATATCTGTCTTAACGGACCCAGTTGTTGCAGCAATGCTTCCCCATCCCCTAACATGAATCTCGACCATGCTGCCTCCTGCTTCCTACCGATATTGTCACTATTCTCCCCTTGCTCCACCTAACCTAGGAGCCAGCAGGCATCTTCTGTGCCTCATGGTTTTGCTGCCCTGGTGTTTAAATGAAGGGTCTCAAACTGATGAAATTGGGTGTTTCTTCTATTCTTTCGCAGGGTGTGGCATCACTGACTACTGCTGCTGCTTGTAGCTACTTCTCCCAGAAGAACTGTTGTCATGATATGCCACCTTCCTCACACACGCACTATAGCTCATCAACAACTGCGCTGCGCTATTATTGTCACATGTATTAGTATACAGTGAAAAGTATTGTTTCTTGCATGCTGTACAAACAATGCAGACCGTACAAAGAGAAGGAAGGAGAGACTTCAAAATGTAATGCTACAGTTATAAGCATAGAACGAGAGCAAAAGATAGAATTAGAGGGTATGCTGGGCACAGCTTGCACCAAGTCCGCCGCCATCTTGGATTTTAATGGGATTTTGATAGAAGTGTGAAAGATGGAAATCACAATATTACTGCCAGTTGTGAGTTTGTGAAATTAACATGAGGATTCTTTTTTTAAATTTAGAGGACAGAATTATTTTTTTTTCCAGTTCAGGGGCAATTTAGCGTGGCCAATCTACCTAACCTGTACATCTTTTGGGTTGTGGGGGTGAAACTCACGCAGACACTGGGAGAATGTGCAAACTCCACATAGACAGTGAGCCGGGGTCGGGATTCAAACCTGGGTCCTCAGCGCTGCAGTCCCAGTGCTAACCACTGCGCCACTGGGCTGCCCGAACATGGGGACTCTTCCCAAGGAAAAACAAATTTAGGATGATGGTCAGGGAATTCTTCACGTGTGGAGTAAAGTTCAAGGTATTGGAGGCAAAAACCTTGGACTAACTTATCCATTGCATGTTCAGTTGCCTATGGAGGCTGATATCAAGGGTGAATGAATTAAGATGTGTCAAATTGTTCCCCTAATCCGTCACTATCCTGCGATATGGCAGCAGCTATCGTTATTGGTGAAGGGCCTATTGACCACTGTCCAATCTGTGTATTTAGCCAACATATATAAGCTACCATTGATTTAACATCAAAAGTGGCAGAATTCTGAAACAGCGGCGAGTTGTGAATTGCATTGTGCCATGGAATTGAAAAGAATTGCCTTTATATGGCCTAATTCTATTGAGCTGAGCTTAATGATAAAGCTAATATCAATTTCATGTCCCTTGAAGTCAAGTTGCTTCGAAGAATCACTTATCGTAAGGGTAATTAAGTTCCAACAACTGAAGTTCAGGAACCGATGCCAGAGGGAAATGTCCACACTTAAAAAAAAAAAAAAATTCTTTAGTGCCTGAGCTGCAGTTATGGAAACAGCAATGGTTCTCGGCCTCAATTGCCAGTTATTTCTTTCTGTGCCTCAACAATTGGTCCCATGCAAAAAAAGATTTAGCTATATTTAATCTATATACTTTGTACAAAATACTCTCCTGCCTGCAATCCATCTCTTCATTTTGTAACATTGAGAAGATAGTGAATCTGCTGGTTCCTGGATTTCCAGAGAAATCTTTCACAGCAGGAACTGACATTTGTGAGTATTAAAGATTTGCAATGATATATAAAATGGGGACATGGTTCATCTTTCTACTCACTTGTGCATTCTTTTAGGCAATTTGCGTTCTGCTGGATGGATCCATAAGGCCCCCAATGATAGGGTGGGTCCAGAAGGGACCCACCCATCTTAATTATTGCAGATGGTCTGGCTGCAATTGGATAGGTAAGACACCAAGCAAGGGCAGTCTGGAAAGATTGAATGACCAGAAAAGGCTCTGAAGGGGGGGGGGGGGGGGGGGGGGGGGGGGGGGGGGGGTGTGGCCGGCTGTGTCAACAGGAGGTTGAGAAGTATAAGGGGGGAAAGTGTAACATGGTCATGTGGGATATCATGGATATGGTGGACGTGGAAACCTGATGGGAACGATTTGAGTCTGGAGTTGGGGTTTAGATTGGCATTAATTTGAGAGGCGCACATGCAGAAACAAAATGTTCAAAGACTTTGGGAGAGTAAAGGGACATTGGAGATGGGATAATAGTTTGAAAAGTGCCGAATGTGTGTGTGTTTTGTTTTGAAGAGATAATGATCAATGGTGATCATTTTGAGAGTGGTGGGGTGTACAGACAGTATCTGAGAAGAATTAATTGCATGGTGCGCAGGAAGGGAAGCAGAGTAGGAAGTGCAGCATGAGGTAAGCCGCTGTGGTCTCAAAGGACATCAGGGTGATGGGAGGAAATCAAGACAAAGATGCAGAATTGGGCTAAGGAAGAGGAAACTTGAGCGGGAATTTTACCTGGTGAGAAGGAAGAGGCCAGGTGTGCAGTACAGGCAGACAGACAGATGACCCCCATTTTGTTGAGTAGAGGGCATTAAGAAGATGGATAATAATGGAAGGAAAAGACAGCCCACAGATGATCCTGAAGTAGTCGGGTAGAGTGATGCCCATAGCTCTTCATCTGATCCAGTCAGATTTTGTAATGGATGGCCCAAGTAACTATAGGTCAGAATCATGCCCAGGGTTGCGCCTTGAACTCGAGGGGTCAAAGATGGGGCCGTACCAGGGAGTCTACATTCTGACTAGGTGAGAGGAAGTGGGTTTTATTGGGGACAAAGATCCACCTTTTAATGAAAATGAATGAAAATCCCTTATTGTCACGAGTAGGCTTCAATGAAGTTACTGTGAAAAGCCCCTAGCTAAATGTAGCCAAATGTTCTAAAGGCGAGGGGACTTGAGAAATGTTTTACTCCCAAGGTGCTGTAAGAATCCGGAATGTACTGTTGCTCATTTGAAAATGAAAATCGCTTTATTGTCACGAGTAGGCTTCAATGAAGTTACTGTGAAAAGCCCCATGTCGCCACATTCCGGCGCCTGTCTGGGGAGGCTGGTACGGGAATCGAACCGTGCTGCTGGCCTGCTTAGTCTGCTTTAAAAGCCAGCGATTTAGCCCAGTGAGCTAAACCAGACCCTGTGACACGGTTTTATAATCTTTATTCTTGTCACAAGTAGGCTTACATTAACACTGCAATGAAGTTACCTAGTCATCACATTCTGGCGCCTGTTCGGGTACACTGAGGGAGAATTCAGAATGTCTACTTCACCCTAACGAGCACATCTTTCGGGACTTGTGAGAGGAAACCGGAGCACCCGGAAGAAACCCACACGGACACGGGGCGAATGTGCAGACTCTGCACAGACAGTAACCCAAGCCAGGAATCGACCCTGGCGCTGTGAAGCAACAGTGCCACCATGCCAGTGTGATGCAGAATGATGCTTCGAAAGATGCCTTTCCTGTCACCAATTGCACAAGCACGTTTGCACAATGGCTCCAGTTCTGTTAGCCATCTACTTTTCAGCCATGCTCTTGTGTATATACCCTAGGTTCTCAACATTCAGTTTAGGACATTCATTTGGCCGTTCGAGCCTGCTCCACCATGTATTATGATCATGGCTGATCATCCAACTCAGTAGCCTAATCCAGTTTTCCCCTCATATCCTTTGATCCCCTCCGCCCCAAGTGCTATATCTAACTGCTTCTTGAAAACATTGTTTTGGCCTTAACTACTTCCTATGGTAATGAATTCCACAGGCTAACCACTCTTTGTGTGAAGAAACGTCTCATCTCTGTGCTAAATGGTCTACCCTGTATCCTCAGACTGTGACCCCTGGTTCTGGACACCCCCACCATCATGAACATCGTTCTTGCATCTTCCCTGTCTCATCCCGCTAGAATTTTATAGGTTTCTATGAGATTCCCCCCTCATCTGAACCCCAGCGAATATAATCCTAACCAACTCAATTTCCCCTCATTCGTCAGTCCTGCCATCCCTGGGGGCGATTCTCCGATATAGAGGCCAAATGTTTGCGACGTCGCGTTTCACGACGGCACGAACCGGGCCCTGGCACGACCGATTCTGGGCCATGCCAACCTGCGCATGCGCGGGGGACTTCTTTAGCGCGCCGGCCCCGACCAATATGGCGTTGGTGTTCAGGGGCCGGCTGCACCATAAAGTAGGTCCGGGGGGGAGGGGGAGAGGCCGACCCGCCCCGATCACAGGCCAGACCCCATCGGACCCTCCCCCCCCCCCCCCCCCCCCCCCCCCCGGTGAAGGAGCCCCCCTTCACCGAGTTCCCGCCAGCAGCAACCAGGGGTGAATGGCGTCGGCAGGACTCTGTTGTATCAGCTCGGCCCATTCAGGCCGGAGAATCGGCGGCCCCGTCGATTCCAGTGGGCAGTGCCGCGCCGGGATCGTGGTGCGGTTGCGGCGATTCTTAGCCCGGCGCGGGGCTCGAAGAATTGCCCCCACTATTCAAGGAGTGGCCTCACTAAGACCCTGTACAATTGCAGCAAGACATCCCTGCTCCTGTACTCGAATCCTCTTGCAATAAAGGCCAGCATACCATTTACTGAATGCTCACCTTCAGTGACTAGTGTACGAGGACACCCAGATCTTGTTGCACACTCCCCTCCTAATTTATGGCCATTCAAATGTCTGCCTTCCCATTTTTGCTACCAAAGTGGGTAACCGTGCATTTATCTAAATTATACTGCATTTGCCATTCATTTGCCCACTCACTCAACTTGTCCAATTCACACTGAATGATCTCTGCATCCTCCTCACAGCTCACCCTCCCACCCAGCTTGTGTCATCTGCAACTTTTTAGATATTACATTTTGTTCCCTCAGCTAAATCATGAATATATATTGTGAATAGCTGGGATCCCAGTACCAATCACTGCGGTTCTCCCACTAGTCACTGCCTGCCAATTTGAAAAAGATGTGTTGATTCCTACTCTTTGTTTGCTGTCTGCCAACCAGTTTTCGATCCATCTCGATATACTGCCCCTAATCCCATGCGCTTTAATTTTACACACTAATCTCTTATGTGGGACTTCGTCAAACGCCTTCTGAAAGTCCAAGTAAACCACATCCACTGGCTCCCCCTCATCAACTCTACTAGTTACAGCCTCAAATAATTCCAGTAGATTTGTCAAGTATGTTTTCCCCCATCATGAATCCATGCTGACTCTGTCCGATGCTGCCACTGTTTTCTGAGTACTCTGCTATAAAATCTTTGATAATGGATTCTAGAATGAGAAAAGCAAATTACTGCAGATGCTGGAATCTGAAACAAAACGGAAAATCCTGGAAAATCTCAGCAAGTCTGGCAGCATCTGTAGGGAGAGAAAAGAGCTAACGTTTCGAGTCCAATGACTTAGCTTTGCCTAAAGAGTCATCGGACTCGAAACGTTCGCTCTTTTCTCTCCCTACAGATGCTGCCAGACTTGCTGAGATTTTCCAGCATTTTCACTTTCGTTATGGATTCTAGAATATTCCCCACTACCGGCCTATATGACTGGCCTATATTTCCCCGGTCTTGCCTCCCTTTTTAAATAGTAGAGTTAAATTGGCTACCCTCCAATCTGCAGGAATATTCAGCAACCTTTTCAATCTGCAACGGCTCTGGACTCGCAAGAAATATCACAAAACAGCTACTAAAATGAACTTTGCTGATGGCTGTCTTCGCACGGCAAACACTCGTGGACATCCAGCTGCTTGTTGCCAGAGCCTCAGAAAGCTTTGGTCTTACAATAAGTTTGAGGTTTTGTACCAACCTGCCACTAACGAAAAACTCCCAAAACCAGTTCACTATTAGAAATACACCTGCTATCTTGGCAATACCCTCTCCAACATCATTACACCGGATGATGAAGCCGGCATCACCTGGCAAAAGCAAGCTCCACATTTGGCAGGCTCACCCACGAACTTCGGAAGTAGCATAGAGTTTGTCTCAAAACAGAGATCAAAGTCTACCGGGCGGTTCTCACATCACTTCTCTCTCGCGATGAGGAGACAACCTGCTGGAGTCACATAAAACAACGAGATAGATTCCACCTTGACTGCTTATCGTATTCCTGCAACATCATCAGGTGGCAGGACATAGCACCAAATTTTTTACAAGGTGCTACATAGCTGGTATCAGCATGCGGCTGGTTTAGCACTGTGGGCTAAATAGCTGGCTTGTAATGCAGAACAAGGCAGCAGCGCGGGTTCAATTCCTGTACCGGCCTCCCCGAACAGGAGCCGGGGAATGTGGCGACTAGGGGCTTTTCACAGTAACTTAATTGAAGCCTACTTGTGACAATAAGCGATTATTATTATTAAGAGCAGGTTTACCCAATGTCAACTTTGCTGCGTTGGTCATGTGGTTTTCATGGAGAGTTCCCCCATGCCGAGGGCATTGTACAGCCAGCTGCACACAGGAACCCTCTCAGTAGGACATCCCAAACTCTTACGCAAAGACATTCTGAAAGCAAATTTCAGCCTTTATGTTGAACCCCACTCCATTGGTTGGGGGGGGGGGGGGGGGAGAAGACCCTCGAAAGATTCAGATGGAGAGGTCTTGTCACCAAGGAATCTCAACACTGAGAATCGAGGTGGGTCCCTTTAGGACAAGCGAACACATCGCAAAACTAACACCTCCACCCATCCGTCCCAACAATGGCTTCCTATGTAACATTTGCAATCAGATCTGCAAAGTCAAGATTTGCTTTAAATGAAAATGAAAATCGCTTATTGTCATGAGTAGGCTTCAATGAAGTTACTGTGAAAAGCCCCTAGTCGCCACATTCCGGTGCCTGTCCGGGGAGGCTGGTACGGGAATCGAACCATGCTGCTGGCCTGCTTGGTCTGCTTTAAAAGCCAGCGATTTAGCTGAGTGAGCTAAACCAGCCCCATAATACTACACGCGGGAGGATGCCCACATAGATGGTGAACAATCTGTAGCGGCGATGGGAAAATCCATCACTGCCTAAGCACCGTAATGGAAACATCCAATAGTAACTTCAAAAAGGCAATCGGATAAATGTTTGAAACAGAATAAGTTAAGGGCTATGGGGGCATAGCAGAAGAGTGGGAATAATTGGGTAGCTGTTTGAAGGGGAAAAAATAATTTGCGCAATATTTGCACCGCACCCATTACAACCTCAAGCTGTACAAATTTGCTGTATAACCAACTAAATACCTTGAAACAAATTGTAGAAAATGCAGTGGCAAGCTTCCACAGGCAGCCATGTATTGATTGACCAGATAATCTGAAACTTGTGATGTTCAGTGGGGGGATAAATATTAAGGAAACTCCTAATATATTTGAAATAGCATCATGAGATATTTTGTGTCCATATGAGAGAGCAGTCAGAGCCTTGTTTAATAGTTGGATAGTCAGAAGCTTTTTCCCAGGGTGGAAGAGTCAATTACGAGGGAACATAGGTTTCGGTGCAAAGGGCAAAGTTTAGAAGAGATGGGGACTTTTTTTTTTACACAGAGGGTAGTGGGTGCCTGGAACTCGCTGCTGGAGGAGGTGGCGGTATCAGTTACAATAGTGACGTTTAAGTCATCTTGACAAATACACGAATAGGCTGAGAATAGAGGGATACGGAGCCCGGAAGTGTGGAAGGAAAAGCTGGCGAACCGGCGGCCAATATTCTAAGTGGTAGTGGGTTTGAAGGTGCAATTTTTTGTGACTGGAGGGGTGGGGGGGGGGGGGGGGGGATTCTTCAATCACTTTCATCACCTTGTGACCATTAAACAAATAATTTTTTTAAATAGGTGTGCTTCTGCATTCGCTCATTTCCATATATTCTTCCTTCATCCTCTATCAGTCACCTTGATATTGACAAGGCCAACGATTGCTTTGCCCCAATGTGACCGCTGGGTCGGAACCATCGGGAAGGCACTGGCTGAGTCAGTTGGTCAGCAATGCCCAAGCAGAAGGAACAATAGGTGCTATATAAATACAGTAAGACGTCCTACAACACCAGGTTAAAGTCCAACAGGTTTGTTTCGAATCACGAACTTTCAGAGCACAGCTCCTTCCTCAGGTGAATGAAGAGGTGGGTTCCAAAAACATACATAGACAAAGTCAAAGATGCAATACGATACTTTGAATGCGAGTCTTTGCAGGTAATTAAGTCTTTACAGGTCCAGACAGAGCAACTGGAGAGAGGGATAATCACAGGTTAAAGAGGTGTGAATTGTCTCAAGCCAGGACAGTTGGTAGGATTTCACAAGCCCAGGGCAGGGGAGGGGGGTGGGGGGGGGGGGGGGGGGGGGTTGAATGTAATGCGACATGAATCCAACCTATTTTGCTATTAAATAGGTTAAGTAGGGTGCTCTTTCCAAGGGTCGGTGCAGACTCGATGGACTGAATGGCCTCCTTCTGCAATGTCGGATTCTTTGATTCTACAAATCTGGAAATAGATGTATTGACCGCAAAAGGAAGCTAGCAGAATAATCGGCAAGATGAATGTTGGCTAGACACACAACCGGTTCAAAAGTAAAAATAAAAATAACATAGAATTATTTTCTAACCCTCAAGTGCTTGGCACTCGAATTCCTGCTGCCGAGTGCAAAAGTGTCATTGAAGCAGTGATGTGAATAAAGCAGTGAAAACATGTAACGTGGGTCTCCAAAGCAGAATATGTCACACAAGGTGAAACAGAATGTTTTTCCCTTGAGCCAGACAGTTAGGACAGTCCTCAGTTTTCCTTTCCAAGTCTCTGAACGTGAGTCATAATCTTTTGACATTGACGAGGCGTGTGTTTGTTTTCAATATATGGGTCAGGGTTTCCTGCTGTGTGCTTTATCACCCTGTGCATCTGTCCAATGAACGTCAGCAAAAAAAAAAGCTCCAACCCTTTTAAATGTTGACATATTGTTGAAACCCGCACTGGGGAATCGCTTAAGCTAATCACATTTTGGAGCTTTCAGTGAAAATGACAGCCAGGTCTGAGGACACGAGCCTCGGAGTAAATGACTATCTGTAAGCAGATCTGTTTTCAGTGAATCGCAACGAAATCCTGGGGGAGCTACTCGAGCAAATAGATTTGATTTTAAAGTTCTGGGGGAAGAAGCTTTGATGAATTATCTTTGGCAAAGCTTTTACCATAATTCTCATCCACATTGCTTCCCTGAATCCTAATCTCTTTTTATGGTCATTTTCCTTGTTACTTCACTGTAAACCTTCAGTCCTTGCAGAATATTTATTGCGGTCATTAGAAGCATAGCCACTGACTAGATGCCTGTCTGGATCAATAGATGCCATTTACAGCCCTCCCAGTCACAGCATCATTCAGTTGCAATCTAATTGGGAATACATATTAAAAATTTGCTGCTTCTATTCAGAAGTGACTGTAGCAGTCTTGATAGCTCGGTGTAATCATCCTTGCCACTGAAGTCAGGAGGGTTATGGGTTCAATAACTTTTACTATGCACTTGGTCATGAATTTCATTTGTTGTCAACTGTATGTAGGTGTCAGGTGTAGTTTAGTGAAAGCACTCTAACCTCAAATGCCACTTCAGAGATTTGAGCACATCATCTCTACTGATTATAGAGGGCACCTTTGACAACGAAGAACACTATTGTGGCACAGTGCCTCTCCCTCTGAACCAGACGCATTGAGTTTGAGTCCTACCCCCAAAGGAAGGTGCATTAATAACATGGTTAACCAATATAATTAAAACATCTTCTGCCCATTTGGTTCATTGCTGCTTTTGCACAAATTAGCTGTCAATCCATAGACCACTAAGGCTCTTCCAAGCCCCAATCCCCTAAACTCCCTCATGTCCCCTGGTCCCTGACTTTTTTTTTACCCCTGCCCGTTGCTCCCTGTTTGCCCTCCTCCAGCCCAGCCCTTGTTCTGTACATCACTCCCTTGGTACGGCTGCACCACCGTGATTGGCGTTCTGCAATCGAGAGTGATGCGATCACTGAGCTGCAGTTTATCGTGCAGTGGCCTGTAACTCAAACCCATGCATTGGTGTAACTATGGAGCCTACCTAAAAGCAAAATGTGGCACCATTAAGCCTTCTGATGCTTGTCAAGTAAAGACTGCCCGCTCCAATTGGGACATTTTCTTGCTGGGTTAATCAGTGTCAAGTAGACCAGACCCTGATGGCAAGGATTCCTATCCAGGTTTTACTAAGGGGCAAGATCACCTGGCCATTCATCAGCAATGTCCGTTGTCCATACTGTTGCTCTGGAGAGGTAGGTTCCACTCAGAAAGCTAGTCTCCGTAATAGTGGCTGACCATGAAGCTTCCACCAATTGTAAAAACTCATCTGATTTACTAATGTCCTTCAGGGAAGGAACTCTGCTGCATTTGTCCGGTCTGGCCTACATGTGACTCCAGACCCACAGCAACGTGGTTAACTGATATTCTGTTCTTATAGTGGAGTTAACACATAAATTATAATCTTTATTATTGTCACAAGCAGGCTTACGTTAACACTGCAATTAAGTTACTGTGAAAAGCCCCTAGTCGCCACATTCCCCGGCTCCTGTTCGGGGGGGCTGGTACAGGAATTGAACCCGTGCTGCTGCCTTTGTTCTGCATTACAAGCCAGCTGTTTAGCCCACTGTGCTAAACCAGCCGCATGCTCTTGATACCAGCTATGTAGCACCTTGTAAAAAAAATTGGGTGCTATGTCCTGCCACCTGATGATGTTGCAGGAATACGATAAGCAGTAAAGGTGGAATCTATCTCGTTTTATGTGACACCAACTCTGCAATCACTCTGGACAGTAACTGTTGCCGCTGGTATTAAAGCTTTTATTCTGGATTCTAACTTCAAACACTGTATGTCAAGGATTCAAATCTCAATTGTGCAGGGTAATTGAAAGTCCCTTAATGGCCGAGTAAAGCACTCCACCCAACAGCTCTTGCAGATGTGTGACAAACGTTGCCAGTGACGCACACATCCCATCAAATCATAAAAAAGGCACCAGTTTGCCAAATCTACCAGAGAGTATAGAAGAACCAGGGGCAGGAGTAGGTAATTCAGCCCCTTCGTGCCCTCTCCTTCATTCAATACAATCCTGGCTCATTTCATCTCGGCCTCAACTCTACCGTCCCGCCCGTTCTCCGTAACCCATTACTAATTTAAAAATCCGTCTATCTGCTCAAATTTATTCAAAGTCGCCACATTCCCCACACTCTGGGGTAGCAAATTCCACAGATTCACAACCCTTTGGGAGAAGTAATTTCTCCTCATCGCTGTTTAAAATCTGCTATCCTGTATCCTAAAACTATGACTGCTCGTTCTAGATTGCCCCACAGCGGAAGCATCCTCTATGTCTACTTTTGTCAATACCTTTTTATTATTTTGCATACCTCGATTAAATCTCTCATTCTCCTAAACCTGAGAGAGTAAAGGCAAAAACTGCTCAACCTCCCTTCATAAGAACTAGGAGCAGGAGTAGGCCATCTGGCCCCTCGAGCCTGCTCCGCCATTCAATGAGATCATGTCTGATCTTTTGTGGACTCAGCTCCACTTTCCGGCCCGAACACCATAACCCTTAATCCCTTTATTCTTCAAAAAACTATCTTTACCTTAAAAACATTTAATGAAGGAGCCTCAACTGCTTCACTGGGCAAGGAATTCCATAGATTCACAACCCTTTGGGTGAAGAAGTTCCTCCTAAACTCAGTCCTAAATCTACTTCCCCTTATTTTGAGGCTATGCCCCCTAGTTCTGCTTTCACCCGCCAGTGGAAATAACCTGCCCGCATCTATCCTATTTATTCCCTTCAGAATTTTAAATGTTTCTATAAGATCCCCCCTCATCCTTCTAAATTCCAATGAGTACAGTCCCAGTCTACTCAACCTCTCCTCATAATCCAACCCCTTCAGGGCTGGGATTAACCTAATGAATCTCCTCTGCTCACCATCCAGTGCCAGTATGTCCTTTCTCAAGTAAGGAGACCAAAACTGAACACAATACTCCAGGTGTGGCCTCACTAACACCTTATACAATTGCAACATAACCTCCCTAGTCTTAAACTCTAGCAATGAAGGACAAAATTCCATTTGCCTTCTTACCTTCATGATGTGGAGATACCAGCGTTGGACTGGGGTGAGCACAGTAAGAAGTCTCACAACACCAGGTTAAAGTCCGACAGGTTTATTTGAAATCGCAAGCTTTCGGAGCGCAGCTCCTTCATCAGGCGAAGTCTCTTCAAAAGACAGAGCCCTCATCTCTGGAATCAACCTGGTGAACCTCTTCTGAACCGCCTCTAATACAATTACATCCCTCCTCAAATAAGGGGACTAAAACTCCACAGTACTCCACATGCGCCTTATACAATTACAGCAACACCTCCCTACTTTGATACTCAACTTTAGTTATAAAGGCCTAAATTCCATTTGCCTTCCTTGTTACCTGCTGTACCTGCATGCTAGTTTTCTGCGCTTCATGCACTAGGGCACCCAGATCCCGCTGCACCAAAGCACTCAAACATCTCTCTGTTCAGATAATAATGTGGATTGACTCAGAATTCCTGGTCTTGGGTGTGTCAATTTCCCCGCTGATGTGTCGGGCAGGCTGGGTCTATGTGGACTGCGTTTGATGCGAGAGAGACAGGCTTCCAACACTTGATGAGATGCAACACGATTTTATTTAACATCTAACTATAATACATGCTTTAACTGTGGGTTGACACTATGCTGACTTGACTGGAGACCTGAGACTAGCCTGACCAGACCATCTGACTACCACATGGTGTTTGCACTGGCTGCTGCTCACGGGCTCTGACTGTCTCAGAGGCTGGATCCCGAGAGAGCGGGAAAACTGGTGCCCTCTGGCTTTATAGTGATTGTGTCCTGTCTGGTGATTGGCTGCTGTGTTCTGTGAGCTCACTGGTCATCCTGTATGTCAATCACTGCCTGTCTGTACTCCATCATATACCTGGATGTATATTTAGACACCCGAGTCAGCAGCCTTACACAATAATCTTTTTACGATGTGGACCCCTTTTTCGGCCTTCCCATTCGACTGGAGGTAGTGGGGGCTGGATGTGACGTGCCGAAAGTTGTACAGCCGGGCAAAATCTGACCACTCCTGGCTGAAAAAACGGGCCGTTGTCACTCATCACCGTGAGTGGGAGCCCATGTCGATAAAAAGTCTCCTTGCGTGCCTTGATTACCATCGCGGACGTGAGGTCAGACAGCCTGACCACTTTGGAATTGTTGGAAAAGTAGTCCAATAGGGGGACATAGTCACGCCCCTTGGCATGGAGCAGGTCAACACCGACTTTGGACAATGGGGAGGTCACCATCTCATACTGCTGCAGAGTCTCCTTAGGCTGGGCCGGCTGGAATTTTTGACATATGGGGCAATTGAGGACCGTGTTGGCGACATCTTGGCTGATGCCCAGCCAGTATACTGCCACTCAAGCTCGATGGCGACATTTTGCGACCCCCAGGTAACCCTCATGGATTTGGCCGAGAACCAAATCTCGCATGCTCTGTGGGATCACAATTCTGTCAAGCTGCATAAGGATGCCGTCTACCACCGTTAGATCGTCCTTGACATTGTAAAACTGGGGACACTGCCCCTTTTGCCAGCCATTCGTGAGGTGCTGCATCACCCGCTGGAGCAGGCGATCCCTGGCCGTCTCCTCACGAATTTGAACGACCCTCTCATCAGAGGCTGGAAAGTTGGAGGCACAGACTGGCACCTGCGCGTCTATTTGACAGACAAAGTCAGTCTGCTCACACGGTATGGTGATAGATCTGGAAAGTGCATCGGCAACAATGAGCTCTTTGCCCGGGGTGGAAACCAGGTTGAAATCGTAGCGGCAGAGCTTGAGGAGGATGCGTTCTAACGATGGCGTCATGGCATTGAGGTCTTTTTGGATGATGTGAACCAATGGCCTGTGGTCCGTCTCGACCGTGAATTTGGGGAGGCCATACACATAATCGTGGAACTTGTCGATCCCTGTAAGGAGGCCCAGGCATTCTATTTCAATCTGAGCGTATTGTTGCTCAGTGGGCGTCATGGCTCTCGAGGCATATGCAACTGGGGCCCAGGAGGAGGAGTCATCCCGTTGGAGGAGCACCGCCCCAATACCGTCCTGGCTCGCGTCAGTGGATATTTTTGTTTCCTTGTTGGGGTTGAAGAACGCCAGCACCAGGGCCTTGGTAAGTTTCGCCCTGAGCTCACGCCACGCTTGCTCGTGAGCGGGTAGCCACTGGAAATCCGTCATTTTTCTAACGAGATGGCGGAGGGTTGTGGTGTGTGACGCCAAGTTGGAGCTGAACTTCTCAAGGAAGTTGACCATCCCTAGAAAGGGGAGGACCGACTTCATTTCCTCCGGGGTCTTCATGGCATTGATCGCTGAAACCTTGTCAGCATCCGGCTGCACGCCTTGCTGCGAAATGTGGTCGCCAAGGAATTTGATTTCTGATTGACCACAGGGGTGGCATTTGGCTTCAGTAGGATTTTGTATCGGTATGGGAGTGTGCCCAGACCTTCGAACACGCGATGGTATTGCGCTATGATGTCATCGAGTTGAGCCTGGAAGTTATCATCTGGTGAGGCTGTTGCCTGTGCGGATGACATGGTGTGGACTCACTGAACCAGGTTCGGGAGTTTGCAGGCCCGAGCACCGAGCAGGGAAGCTCTGTCAGGCCCGAGCAGGGAAGCTCTGTCAGGCCCGAGCACCGAGCAGGGAAGCTCTGTCGGTTCCTACGATTTCAAATCGCAGCGTCGCTTTCAATGAGCTGTTGGACACCGCAAGCTGGCATGAGCCACTGGCAGCAATGGCATTGCCATTGTAGTCGAGGAGCTGGCAGGCCAGTGGAAGAATGCTTGGTCTGACGCAGATGGTGTCGAGGTCGGATTTTGAAATGAGGTTTGCTGAAGCGCCGGTGTCCAGCCTGAAACGTCTGCGAGCCTTGTTGACCGTAAGGGTGGCACACCACTCGTCGTCCGGATCAACGCTCAGGATTGGGAGGTGTTTCACCATCGTTGAGAGAGGCAGCGCATGCTGATGATGCCCACCCGGAATGGGGATTTGAGGCACTCAGCGTCGGGATCTGGTGGGCTGTCAGGGTCGGAGTCTGTCACGGCCTGCTCTACCGATCGGACGCTCCTGCGCCGTGGCTGGGATCGCTGCGTGATGGGCAGTGGAGCAGGTCTGCAAAGGGCTGCGTAGTGGCCAAGCTTCCACACTGGAGACACCGTCGTGATTATGCCGGACATTGCCGCTTTAAATGGGCGGAGCCACAATTTGGACACGCCATAACGCCGATGTCAGCACGCTCCGTGCGCCACCGCGCATGCGCAATGCGGTCGGATGACGTGCGCACCTGGCAGGCTGGTCGTCGGTCTCGCCGTCCCCTCGGTCGTGGCGTGCATGCGCTGGAGCCCGGGAAAAACGCGCAAAATGGCCGCTCTCATCCAGACTCAGGCCCTGCATTTGTGTGATGGCCTGCACCCGTTCTGCCTCGTGGGGCCTTGCCGCGCCGTTTCTGCCGCCCTGATGTGGGAGTACCAA
This sequence comes from Scyliorhinus canicula, assembly GCF_902713615.1. Taxonomy (NCBI): domain Eukaryota; kingdom Metazoa; phylum Chordata; class Chondrichthyes; order Carcharhiniformes; family Scyliorhinidae; genus Scyliorhinus; species Scyliorhinus canicula. Next base: position 5,532,073 of record NC_052146.1, read on the forward strand.
TTGTTAGCGTGCTCGTGGAGAACGCACGTTTCGATGGCGATGGCGAGGGTAAGCTGCTTAACTTTCAGGAGCTGCTGGCAAAGGGAATCGGAGTGGACCCCGAAAACTATCTGATCCCAGATCATGGAATCAGTTGTCGAGTCATAGTTGCAGGACTGCGCGAGGATGCGGAGATGGGTTAAAAAGGACTGAAAAGGTTCATCCTTACCCTGAAGCCTCTGCTGGAAAACGTACCGTTCAAAGCTCTCATTGACCTCAATGTCGCAGTGGCTGTCGAACTTCAGCAGGACTGTTTTAAACATCGTCTTGTCTTCGCCTTCAGCGAATGTGAGAGAGTTGTAGATGTGGATGGCGTGGCTCCCGGCTGTAGAAAGGAATAGTGCGATCATCCTGGCATCTGATGTAGCCTTGAGGTCGGTGGCTTCAAGATAGTGTTATGGGAGCGGCGTTTTCAGAACCCCAAAATGTACCATGGAGTTCAACCAACCTCTCCCTTTAATGGATTGTTGCTTTTGAAGCACACGGCTTGTTCCCCAGGTGTGGTACTACAATTATGGACACGTGGGTTTTTAAACACAAAACAATGTTTATTCCATGAATTCAACTTAACCTTCTTAAATAAACATTGGATCCCTTAACACCCCTTACTTGAAATAATACAACACTAAATAATACCTCAAAATGTTCCTTTTAAATCACCCAAATGATTCAGAGATATTCTTTGCTGGCAAAGATCACAGCAGACCCAGCTTACTGCAAAACACAGACACACCCAAGCTCTTTCCTCCAAACTGGCTTTCTCCTTTCAAAACAGCTCACAGCAAACCAGCCAGGCACTTTTCAGCTGCTTTCTCAAACTGAAACCAAAAGCAGAAGTGATTTCAGCTCAGCTCCCCCATCTGACATCACTTCAGTAATATGAGCTTCTGCGTTTCTTAAAGGTACATTGCTTAAACATCCATTTCTTAAAGGTACTCTCACATGACACCTCCCCCCAAGAAAAAAAAATAAACTATCAACTTCAAGATGGTTTCATTTTTCACTTTCGCACCATCCACTAAGAAATGTACACAGTAAATATACTTTTTCGTTTCACAAAAAAAAAATAGCACACGCAAATAGGCATAATAATAAAGTCCATCTTTCCCATTCTTCTTCCACCAACCAAAATCCTTCTCGATTGACCGTTTCTTTGAACAAGAAAGTCAATGCACGATCCATCCATTCCTCTACGCCGCGGCAGTTCTCTTTAAAGTTAGATACTTCAGTTCAATCTGATCACAGAGTCCCTTGCAATTCTCGAATACAGGAGCATCGGTTATCTCAGCTTTCAGGCAGTCAAATGCCTGTTGAAAGTCCGCTGTCCATTGAAATTTTTGACGTTTCTTTAGCAAGTCCATCCGTGGAGTAATCACGCCACAAAACGTTTGCACAAAGGTTCGATCAAATCCACTCAAGCTAAGGAATTGCCTTATTTCCCTTCGTCTTGAGGGTATCGGAAACTCCTCAAGGAAAGTGATTCGGGCTTCTCCAAATTCACTTTCGGCTAGGTTCATCACCAAAACCGCCTACTGAAGTCGATTTAAGAACGCCATACGATGTTTTAAATGTTCTTTCCACGTCTGGAAATTGGAAATAAAAGCAGATTGTTCCACTTTCTCAATGCAATCCTTCAAACGTGGGATAGGGTAAGAGTCCGTTCATGTTACTGTATTCACCTTTCGATAGTCCACACACAACCGTTGGGTACCGTCTGGTTTAGGTACCATCACTATGGGTGAGCTCCATTGGCTGCAACCCACTTCAATTATGCCATTTTTCAGCATACTCTCAATCTCTCTGTTAACCTGTGCCAATTTTAAAGGATTAGGTCCAAATGAATGTTGTTTGATAGGAACAGCATTTCCCACATCTACATCATGTATAGCCATTTTAGTACTTCCCAATTTATTTCTACAAACTTGCCCATGTGATATCAATAACTCTTTCAGGTCAGTTTGTTTTTCCTCTGGAAGGTAACTTAACAATTCATCCCAATTTTTAAAAGCATCCTCATTTTCCAATTTAATTTGAGATATGTCAAATTCAGTTATTTGGATTTGGTTCGTCACTTTGAGGTAGAATCATTAAAACCTCCTTTTTCTCTCCTTCCCTTTCAAAGTACCTTTTAAGCCTATTCACATGACACACTCGGTGAGTCTTCCTTCTACCTGGTGTTTTTACCACATAATTTACCTCACTTAATTTCCTTTCAATCTGATACGGTCCACAAAACCAAGCTTTTAAAGGCTCACCTACCACTGGTAACAATATTAAAACTTTATCCCCACTGACAAAACTATGAACTTTGGATTTCTTGTCCGCTACCCGTTTCATCACATTTTGTGCAACTTTCAAATGTTGTCTCGCCAATTCACCTGCTCTATTTAATCATTCCCTAAAATTTGACACATAATCCAATAGTGTAATTTCCAATTTCTCACCCACCAATTTTTCCTTAATCAATTTAAGTGGTCCTCTTACCTCATGACCAAAAATTAGTTCAAAAGGACTAAATTTGGTAGACTCATTAGGTACATCCCTAATTGCAAACAATGCAAATGGAATTCCTTTATCCCAATCCTCTGGATAATCTTGACAATACGCCCTCAACATTGTCTTTAATGTCTGATGCCACCTTTCTAACGCTCCCTGCGATTCTGGTTGGTATGCAGTTGATTTAAATTGTTTTATTCCTAAGCTATCCATTATTTCTTTAAATAACTTTGAAGTAAAATTTGATCCTTGATCCGATTGAATTTCTGTGGGTAGTCCATATCTAGTAAAGAATTTAAGTAACTCCTCCACAATCCTTTTAGCTGTAATATTACGAAATGGAATGGCCTCTGGAAACCTAGTAGACACATCCATTATAGTCAAAAGATATTGATTCCCACTTTTTGTTTTAGGAAGCGGTCCTACACAATCAATTAGGACCCTTGTAAAAGGTTCCTCAAATGCTGGAATGGGTATTAAGGGCCCTGGTTTTATCACTGCTTGAGGTCTCCCTATCACTTGACATGTGTGACATGATTGACAAAATTTAACTACATCTTTATGTAGTCAAGGCCAATAAAAATGGTTCTGGATTTTAGCTTGAGTTTTCCTTAGTCCCAAATTACCTCCCACTGGTACCTCAACTCGCAACACCCCCTTTCTATACCCTACTGGCAATACTACTTCATGAAGCGATTTTTCACAGTGCTCAGCAAAGGTTTATACCAACGAAAAGGAAGGACGGTAGAAAGAGGGACAATCGACCGTGGATATCTAAGGAAATAAGGGAGAGAATCAAATTGAAGGAAAAAGCATACAAAGTGGCAAAGATTGGTGGGAGACTAGAGGACTGGGAAATCTTTAGGGGGCAACAGAAAGCTACTAAAAAAGCTATAAAGAAGAGTAAGATAGAGTATGAGAGTAAACTTGCTCAGAATATAAAAACAGACAGTAAATGTTTTTACAAATATATAAAACAAAAAAGAGTGGCTAAGGTAAATATTGGTCCTTTAGAGGATGAGAAGGGAGTTTTAATAATGGGAGCTGAAAGGGCGGCACGGTGGCACAGTGGTTAGCATTGCTGCCTACGGCGCTGAGGACCCGGGTTCGAATCCCGGCCCGGGGGTCACTGTCTTTGAGGAGTTTGCACATTCTCCCCGTGTCTGCGTGGGTTTCACCTCCACAACACAAAGATGTGCAGGTTAGGTGGATTGGACACGTTAAATTGCCCCTTAATTGGAAAAAATTAATTGGATATTCTAAATTTAAAAAAATAAATAAAATTAAAATTAAAATAAAATAAAATAATGGGAGATGAGGAAATGGTTGAGGAACTGAACAGGTTTTTTGGGTCAGTCTTCACAGTGGAAGACACAAATAATATGCCAGTGACTGATAGAAATGAGGCTATGACAGGTGAGGACCTTGAGAGGATTGTTATCACATTAAAGGTAGTGATGGGCAAGCTGATGGGGCTAAAGGTAGACAAGTCTCCTGGCCCTGATGGAATGCATTCCAGGGTGCTAAAAGAGATGGCTAGGGAAATTGCAGATGCACTAGTGATGATTTACCAAAAATCACTAGACTCTGGGGTGGTCCCGGTGGATTGGAAATTGGCAAACATGACACCACTGTTTAAAAAAGGAGATAGGCAGAGAGCAGGAAACTATAGGCCAGTGACTAGGCCAGTTAACTTCGGTAGTAGGGAAGATGCTGGAATCTATCATCAAGGAAGAAATAGCGAGGCATCTGGATAGAAATTGTCCCATTGGGCAGAAGCAGCATGGGTTCATAAAGGGCAGATCGTGCCTAACTAATTTAGTGGAATTTTTTGAGGACATTACCAGTGCAGTAGATAACAGGGAGCAAATGGATGTATATATCTGTATTTCCAGAAAGCCTTAATAGATAGAAAGCAAAGAGTGGGGATTAATGGGTGTTTCTCTGGTTGGCAATCAGTAGCTAGTGGTGTCCCTCAGGGATCCGTGTTGGGCCCACAATTGGTCACAATTTACATAGATGATTTGGAGTTGGGGACCAAGGGCAAGTTGTCCAAGTTTGCAGATGACACTAAGATGAGTGGTAAAGCAAAAAGTGCAGAGGATACTGGAAGTCTGCAGAGGGATTTGGATCGGTTAAGTGAATGGGCTCGGGTCTGGCAGATGGAATACAATGTTGACAAATGTGAGGTTATCCATTTTGGTAGGAATAACAGCAAACGGGATTATTATTTAAATGATAAAATATTAAAGCATGCTGCTGTGCAGAGAGACCTGGGTGTGCTAGTGCATGAGTCACAGAAAGTTGGTTTACGGTACAACAGGTGATTAAGAAGGCAAATTGAATTTTATCCTTCATTGCTAGAGGGATGGAGTTTAAGACTAGGGAGGTTATGTTGCAATTGTATAAGGTGTTATTGAGGCCACACCTGGAGTATTGTGTTCAGTTTTGGTCTCCTTACTTGAGAAAGGACGTACTGGCACTGGAGGGTGTGCAGAGGAGATTCACTAGGTTAATCCCAGACCTGAAGGGGTTGGATTACGAGGAGAGGTTGAGTAGACTGGGACTGTACTCGTTGGAATTTAGAAGGATGAGGGGGGATCTTATAGAAACATTTAAAATTATGAAGGGAATAGATAGGATAGATGTGGGCAGGTTGTTTCCACTGGCGGGTGAAAGCAGAACTAGGGGACATAGTCTCAAAATAAGGGGAAGTAGATTTAGGACTGAGTTTAGGAGGAACTTCTTCACCCAAAGGGTTGTGAATCTATGGAATTCCTTGCCCAGTGAAGCAGTTGAGGCTCCTTCATTACATGTTTTTAAGGTAAAGATAGATAGTTTTTTGAAGAATAAAGGGATTAAGGGTTATGGTGTTCGGGCCGGAAAGTGGAGCTGAGTCCACAAATGATCAGACATGATCTCATTGAATGGCGGAGCAGGCTCGAGGGGCCAGATGGCCGACTCCTGCTCCTAGTTCTTATGAACTTCTGCCCATTTTAAATCCGCCTGCATATGTACAGGTCTCCATTTTCTCATCGAGACATTACTTTTATGGTAATAACATTCTGGTATACTTTCAGATTCCTCTTCCGTATATGCTTTCTGATATATCCGTTTCATTTCTACATCTTTCTGTTGTAACTCCGCCAATTTTCCTGAACTAAAAATATCTGCCTCATCCTCCACCTGTTCTTGTTCTTTTTCAACCACCTGATCAAAAATCGTTTCTGATTATTGCACTTCAACTTCATCTTCACTCTTTGATTTCTCCTCTTGTCTTAACCTGTGACTTTGTGACCGGGTTACTACACAATCCGGAAAAATCCCAGGATATTCGTCCTTCAACCCTTCAGTTGTCAACCACAGTAGGCATCACTCCCACCTGCGATCCAGCTATATCATTACACAAGATAAACTGTATTCCTGGACAAGATAGTTTATCTATTACTCCTACTACCACTTCATCACTCTTCACTGGACTTTCCAACCTTACCTTATATAATGGAACGCCAGTCCTCTGACCCTGAATTCTACAGATCGCCACCGTTTCTGGCAACATTCTTCCCAAACTACATAATTCCTCATCTCTTACCATTAAAGATTGACTAGCCCCTGTATCTCTTAAAATTATGACTTCTTTACCTGCTCCTCCTGATACACACGAGTAAACTTTACCCACACAAGTAAATTCATTAAAGACATCTGGCACCTTCTTCACAATTACTTCTTGAACAGGCTGTACAATCGTTTGCACCTCCTTCGCTTCCCTTGGGCTTTCCTTTACCACTCTAACAAACCCCACTGTCTTATCCTGTTTTACCACATCAGCCTTCCCAATGCTTTTCTTCAACCACCAACACTGTGACTTTACATGGCCTAGTTTATTACAGTGAAAACATTTGAAACTTTTTATTTCTTTTCCATCCTCCTGGATTTCTTTTTTAATCTGAGGTACACTCTCTTTATTGTCTCCCATCAGATCACCTTTACCTTTACCACTTGAGTATTTCTCATGTCCCCAGTTTCTATCCCTCACCGGCTGAAACTTATGTCGGAAACCAAACTTTGATTTATGAACTAATTCAGAATCATCTGCCATTTCTGCTGCTAACCTCGCAGTTTTAACCCTCTGTTCTTCCACATGAGTTCTCACTACATCAGGAATTGAATTTTTAAACTCCTCCAAAAGTATAATTTCTCTGAGAGCTTCATACGTTTGGTCTATTTTCAAAGCCCTTATCCACCTATCAAAATTACTCTGAGCCTTTCAAACTCCATGTATGTTTGACCAAATTCTTTCCTTAAATTTCTAAACCTTTGTCTGTAAGCTTCAGGCACTAACTCATATGCACTTAAGATGGATTTCTTCACCTCCTCATACGTTCCAGATACCTCCTCCGGTAGTGATGCAAACACTTCACTAGCCCTACCTACCAGCTTTGTTTGAATCAGTAACACCCACATGTCCTGTGGCCATTTCATTTGTTTAGCTACCTTCTCAAATGAAATGAAAAAGGCTTCCACTTCCTTCTCGTCAAACTTTGGCAATGCTTGGACATATTTAAATAGATTCCCACCAAGCCTTCGACTATGGCGCCCCTTCGCACTATCCTCATCACTATCATCCAACTGTACGTTTCCCTTTTCGTCTGCCAATTTTAATTGACTGTCATGTTTCATGGCCATTTTCTGAAGTTCAAACTCCCTCTCTTTATCTTTTTTCCGTGATCTGTATCTCCCTTTCTTTTTCTTTATCTTCTCTCTCTCTTTTTCCTCCCTCTCTCTTTCATATTCAAGCCGCTTTAATTCTTTCTCATGTTCCATTTGTTTAATTTGCAACTGAATTTTTGCCATTTCCAATGAGTCAGACTCTATCTCAGGCAACTTTAAATGCTTAACCACTGCCATAATTACCTCAGCTTTTCGCATTTTGTCAGGTAATGTTAACTGCAATGTTTTTTCCAAACCTAACAGTCTACTTTTCGTCTCTGTCCATAAGGTACTGTGTGTGACATTCTCCACCCCCAAAAACTTCTGAGCCTCTGAAAGAGCCATTGTTCACAACACTCTCCCCACTTAAACTAAAATACCACACCAGAAAAGCAACAATTCTTCACTCTCTTTAAGTTCACAAAAGCCAATCCAATATATAGACTTTTATCCCCCCTTGAGCCCCCAATTGTTATGGGAGCGGCGTTTTCAGAACCCCAATATGTACCATGGAGTTCAACCTTTATTGGATTGTTGCTTTTGAAGCACACGGCTTGGTCTCCAGGTGTGGTATTACAATTATGGACACGTGGGTTTTTAAACACAAGACAATGTTTATTCCATGAATTCAACTTAACCTTCTTAAATAAACATTAGATCCCTTAACACCCCTTACTTGAAATAATACAACACTGAACAATTCCTCAAAATGTTCCTTCAAACCTCCAAAAGACTAAACACCTTTAAACAGAAACACATCAGGTTAAAGACATTACTATTATGAGTTTAAATCACCCAAATTATTCAGAGGTAGTCTTTCCTGGCAAAGATCACAGCAGATCCAGCTCACTGCAAACACAGACACATCTAAGCTCTTTTCTCAACACTGGGTTCCTCCTTTCAAAACAGCTCACAGCAAACCAGCCAGGCACTTTTAAGCTGCTTTCTCGAGCTGAAACTAAAAGCAGAAAAAGCAGAAGTGATCTCAGCTCAGCTCCCCCCTCTGACATCACTTCAGTAATATGAGCTGCTCCATTTCTTAAAGGTGCATTGCTTAAACATCGATTTCTTAAAGGTACTCTCACATGACAATAGAGCTGGAACTTCTGTTTGAAAATCTTCCAGTTGGCACCGAGGTTGCCGGCGTTGTGAAGCTGCAGAGGAGGGCGGACGCTGTCCATGTTACCAGATGGCTGATTGCTGGTCAAGGCAGGTTATCTCAAGGTCGATCCGTCAAACTTCAGCATCACTCACCGGTACCATGATGTGTTCGGCAGGCTGGGTCTATGTGGACTTCGTTTGATGCAGTCTAGAGAGAGACAGGCTTCCAACACTTGATGAGATGCAACACGATTTTATTTAACATCTAACTATATTACATGCTTAACTATGGGTTGACACTATGCTGACTTGACTGGAGACCTGAGGCTAGCCTGACCAGACTAACTGACTACAACATGGTGTTTGCACTCGCTGCTGCTCACGAGCTCTGACTGTCTCAGGGGCTGGATCCCGAGAGAGCGGGAAAACTGGTGCCCTCTGGCTTTATAGTGGCCGTGTCCTGTCTGGTGATTGGCTGATGTGTTCACTGGTCATCCTGTGTGTCAATCACTGCCTGTCTGCACTCCATCATATACATGGATGTATATTATGACACCCGCAACGAGACTTAATCCCCCAACTACAAAAAAAGATCACTGGATGTTCATTGCATTGATATTGAGACTGTTCACAAGAAAAGAGAAGACCTGGGAGGCGATCTGTTAAAGGGCTTTAATGTTATGTAGGGCTTCAAGAGAACAGATGTAGAAAAACTGTTTCTGTTTGTGGGTTGGTCCAAAATTAGGGGCCATAAATATAACATAGTCACGAATAACACAAATTGGGAATTCAGGAGTAAAAGGTCTTTACGCAGAGCGGTTAGACTATAAGATCTTGCTACAACAGAAGAGTGGTTGAGGCCAACAGAGTAGCATTTGAAAGGAAGCTGTATAAACGTGGGAGCAAAAAGGAATAGAAGGATATGTTCATAGAGGGAGATGAAGAATGGGTGGGAGGTAGCTCATGTGGAACACAAAGATGTGTTGGACCAAATTATGTGTTTCTGTGCTGCAAAGTTCTAATATCTACAGGACATTCTGAAAAGAGCAATCATGTTTGTACGACAAAGGATACCTTTACACTCTGTCCACTGTTACAATATATAGAAATCTCATATATATATTAGCTCCCTGCCCTGGCTCAAAGGCCTGTTGATTCCTGTGAACCAATGTACGACCTTCTGGCAAGATGTCTGTTTAAGTACTGTTGACGGAGGTTGAACAAACACCTGTTAATTTCTGATCTTTCATGTTCTGATATCTCTATTTTCAGAAGACAGAAAACCTACACTGTGGTTGCATGGTGTATGCCAATCATTAACAACCAGGTATATTGAAAGTTAAAATACCTTGTACCAAAAAGACCCACACAGGATACTTTACTGGATGACAACATTTAACTTGGTTATTAACGCTCAGAAATTAATTTTGGATCACAGATTCTAATGCAGAATTTATATCTGAGGTTGAACCTCTCATTAAATCACCTTTTGCTCACATCAGGGCTAAATAGCTAGCTTTTAAAGCAGACCAAGGCAGCCAGCAGTGCAGGTTCAATTCCCGTACCGGCCCGACTCAGGGCTTTTCACAGTAAAGGGGCTGGTTTAGCTCAAAGGGGCTGGTTTAGCTTTAAGGGGCTGGTTTAGCTCACTCAGCTAAATCGCTGGATTTTAAAACCAGACCAAGGCAGGCCAGCAGCATGGTTCAATTCCCGTACCAGCCTCCCCGAACAGGCGCCGGAATGTGGCGACTAGGGGCTTTTCACAGTAACTTCATTGAAGCATACTCGTGACAATAAGCGATTTTCATTTTAAGGGCAGCTGTGGCGCAGTGGTTAGCACTGGGACTGCGGCGCTGAGGACCCGGGTTCGAATCCCAGCCCTGGGTCACTGTCTGTGTGGAGTTTGCACATTCTCCCCATGTCTGCGTGGGTTTCCTCCCACAGTCCAAAGATGTGCGGGTTAGGTGGATTGGCCATGCTAAATTGCCCGTAGTGTAAGGTTAATGGGGGGATTGTTGGGTTACGGGTATACGGGTTACGTGGGTTTAAGTAGGGTGATCATTGCTCGGCACAACATCGAGGGCCGAAGGGCCTGTTCTGTGCTGTACTGTTCTATGTTCTATGTTCTATGTTCATTTGAAGACAATAAGCGATTTTCATTTCATTTCATTTCATCTATATAGGTCATAGAACAGGGACGTGTCTGAAGATCAAGTTTAAAGTTGCCATCTGCTAATCTGGCACTATGAGCATCTGAACATAAGAACATAAGAACTAGGAGCAGGAGTAGGCCACCTGGCCTCTCGAGCCTGCTCCGCCATTCAATTAGATCATGGCTGATCTTTTGTGGACTCAGCTCCACTTTCCGGCCCGAACACCATAACCCTTAATCCCTTTATTCTTCAAAAAACTATCTATCTTTACCTTAAAAACATGTAATGAAGGAGCCTCAACTGCTTCACTGGGCAAGGAATTCCATAGATTCACAACCCTTTGGGTGAAGAAGTTCCTCCTAAACTCAGTCCTAAATCTACTTCCCCTTATTTCGAGGCTGTGTCCCCTAGTTCTGCTGTCACCCGCCAGTGGAAACAACCTGCCCGCATCTATCCTATCTATTCCCTTCATAATTTTAAATGTTTCTATAAGATCCCCCCTCATCCTTCTAAATTCCAACGAGTACAGTCCCAGTCTACTCAATCTCTCCTCATAATCCAATCCCTTCAGCTCTGGGATTAACCTAGTGAATCTCCTCTGCACACCCTCCAGCGCCAGTACGTCCTTTCTCAAGTAAGGAGACCAAAACTGAACACAATACTCCAGATGTGGCCTCACTAACACCTTATACAATTGCAACATAACCTCCCTAGTCTTAAACTCCATCCCTCTAGCAATGAAGGACAAAATTCCATTTGCCTTCTTAATCACCTGTTGCACTTGTAAACCAACCTTCTGTGACTCATGCACTAGCACACCCAAGTCTCTCTGAACAGCGGCATGCTTTAATATTTTATCGTTTAAATAATAATCCCGTTTGCTGTTATTCCTACCAAAATGGATAACCTCACATTTGTCAACATTGTATTCCATCTGCCAGACCCTAGCCCATTCACTTAACCTATCCAAATCCCTCTGCAGACTTCCAGTATCCTCTGCACTTTTCGCTTTACCACTCATCTTAGTGTCATCTGCAAACTTGGATACATTGCCCTTGGTCCCCAACTCCAAATCATCTATGTAAATTGTGAACAATTGTGGGCCCAACACGGATCCCTGAGGGACACCACTAGCTACTGCTTGCCAACCAGAGAAACACCCATTAATCCCCACTCTTTGCTTTCTATTAATTAACCAATCCTCTATCCATGCTACTACTTTACCCTTAATGCCATGCATCTTTATCTTATGCAGCAACCTTTTGTGTGGCACCTTGTCAAAAGCAAGCATGGACGAAATAGGCCATTCAGTCCATCTAGGATCACCTCCTGCAATTGGTTCCTCACAGCCAAATGTCTCCTGGGTTATTCCAAACATTCCTGCCTCTGTTGCCCCCTCGCCTTGAGTGACTTGAGTTCAAGTTTTACGTCAGGGTGAGATTGTCACCCATCAAGTATAAAATGTAATCGCGTCTCGCTGACTTTCCTGTATGAAGTCAGTCATGATAGCTCAACCATTAGGCCTGTCAATATGCGTCTGAAATATCCTACTCGGGGTGATTGCATGAATAATTGAAACAGATGAGGTGATTGCTTGCATAGTCCAGAATACTAAAGAGCAGCGTGAATCCCTATCAACGTCAAAGAGCAGATTTCAGGTCTGTTATATTAAGTCACAGATGAGATTCTTATTGCACGGGAGGTGACACTTGGCCCATCATGTCTGTGTTAGCCCTTTCAAATAACTATCTGATTAATCCCACACCCATGCTCTTTAATAATAATAATAATCGCTTATTGTCACGAGCAGGCTTCAATGAAGTTACTGTGAAAAGCCCCTAGTCGCCATATTCCAGCGCCTGTTCGGGGAGGCCGGTGCGGGAATTGAACCCGCGCCGCTGGCCTTGTTCTGCATTACAAGCCAGCTGTTTAGCCCACTGTGCTAAACCAGCCCCTAAGGTTCCCTGTCGTCCTTCAAGTATTTATTTAATTCCCTTTTGAAAATAACTATTGAGTCCGTTTCCACCACCCTTTCAGGCAGCACGTTCCACGTCTTAACTTGCAGCATGTATTTTAACTACATGTATTTTGCATGCTGTGTGCCAACATTCTAAAGTCAATGCGTTGTCTCGACGTATGGACAATTCTGCAGAGCACAGCAGAACCCAGTTTGTCATTAATGTAAGTGCTCATCCCTTGTCATGTTTTATAGCTTGCAGGTGGGTAGCCTGTGAGGCGATATTTTGTAGATTCCTGTTGTCCGTGACGCCCATGAATAGAGCCTGTGGACGAGATGAATTCACATCATCAGGATGATTACTCACGTTGGTAGAGTGAGTTACTACCTCTCCTACAGGCAGAAAATAGAACTGAGACTGATAATGAGCCTCTCTAGGGGTCTGCCCTGAGATTACTGAATGTTCTCAGTTAGTATTCGCACAATAAAGTAATCTAAATCCTCAATCTGTTTTACTAAACCGCACAAGCAGCTGATGTAAGAAATGGATAGTTTGACACGCTGCTGTCAGAGGGGGAAGGGGTGAAGTAAAAGGCAACGGGCTGGATTCTCCGTCCCCCACGCCGGCGTGAAAACGGTGTTTTAGGGCAGGGAAAGTGGCGCAAAACGGCCACCGATTCCCTGCTCTGGGGAGGAGAGGGGGGGGGGCGCGTGGGGCTAGCAAGGAGGCAGCGTCGAGCTCCCAGCTTGAGCTGCCGCTATGCCCCGGTGCATGGCCGAGTCCATGGCCACGGATGCGCACGGCTGCAGCTGCACCGTCCTTCATGGCAGACCCGGACCCTGCGGACCCGGACAGCAAAAATAGTCCGTCCCCCCCCCTTTGGCCGGCTAGCGCGCCCCGGACCACCCACCCACAGTGCCCCCAGCCCCGAATAATGCCCCCCCCCCCCCCCCCCCCGCCCTTGGATAGGCCGTGACCCTACCCTGACACAGGGACTGTTTAGCACAGGGCTAAATCGCTGGCTTTGTAAGCAGACCAAGCAGGCCAGCAGCACGGTTCGATTCCCGTACCAGCCTCCCCGGACAGGCGCCGGAATGTGGCGACTAGGGGCTTTTCACAGTAACTTCATTTGAAGCCTACTCGTGACAATAAGCGATTTTCACTTTCACTTTCACTGTGGCGGCGCTGGACCGAGTCCGCGTCGGCCACGCTGAGTTCACGATGGATGAGACCGCACTGTCGGGAACTCGCCTGGTCGGGGATGGAGCATCGCGGGGTGGGCCTGAGGCAATGGCCTGAGGCCGTGGATTCAGCGTGCGACATGCTCCGAGGAGTCCGCCGCTTTTCAGGGGGCAGAGCATCGTGACAGCGGCACCGCTCCCGATTTTGGCGTCATTGGGGATTCTCCGCCGCCCCCCGACGGCAAACGCGATATCGGCGTCTGGGATCAGAGAATCAAGCCAAGTATGTTTGAACAATATAGAGGAATGAGGCTGTAGTTTCTGTCACAGTACCATTTTCCACCATTAGCCGCATGTGTAATCAGCACAGACACACCAGACAAAAAAGATGCAGAGCTGACACACAAATTGGAAACATCTTATTTGATAGGAAAACAAAGGTCACTTTAAGGGACTTATATTGATAAGCATTCAAAATAAGGTATAGTTTTAAGTGGGTTTAATTTAAAAATTCTGTGCCTGGAAGGATAAAGACTACAGTTAAATTCATGCTGGACAAAGGTGTTTGTATGTCTGGGGGTTGGTTAAATTCCAACTGTGTTTCTATTTTGCTTAGAGAGGGCAACAGCGTGAAGAATAAATCGGCCAGCCGAGGTTTGCGGACGTTGCTTAGCAACTGGGACCTTGTAGAGGAGATGCCAGCATTGAACTGAGGTGGGCACAGTAAGAGGTCTTACAGCCACCAGGTTAAAGTCAAACAGGTTTGTTTGGAATCACTAGCTTTCGGAGTGTAGCTCCTTCATCAGGTGAATGCAGAGGTGGGTTCCACAAACACATACATAGTCAATGATGCAGGATGATACTTTGAATGTGAGTCTTTGCAGGTCATTAAGTCTTTATAGATCCAGACGGTGGGACTGGAGAGAGGGTTAATAGGTTTTTTTTCCTTTGGACCCATGGCAAAAACCACTCAAATGACTACATAATGACATCAATAAGTTCCATCCCACCATCAGACTCACCATGGACTACTGTCCTGAATTGGTTGCATTCTTGGACACACTCATCTCCATTAAGGATGGTCACATAGAACATACAGTGCAGAAGGAGGCCATTCGGCCCATCAAGTCTGCACCGACACACTTAAGCCCTCACTTCAACCCTATCCCCATAACCCAATAACTCCTCCTAACCTTTTTGGTTACTAAGGGCAATTTATCATGGCCAATCCACCTAACCTGCACGTCTTTGGACTGTGGGAGGAAACCGGAGCACCCGGAGGAAACCCACACAGACACGGGGAGAACATGCAGACTCCGCACAGATAGTGACCCAGCGGGGAATCAAACCTGGGACCCTAGTGCTGTGACCCTTTACTCTGCTAGAAGCTGTTGGTTTTAGAAGGCTAAAGAGGTCGCATCTTTCCCAACCTTGCTAGAAGAAACGCTATACTGTGGAGTAATGGTTAAAGAAAATCAGATGCGAGCAATCTAAAGTCAAGCTAGTTAAGGAAGCTCGAGAAATGAAGGGAGGTTTCCAAGAAGTCTGAAGTAATAATAATAAGAATTTACACTGCAATGAGGTTACTGTGAAAAGCCCCTAGTCGCCACATTCCGGCGCCTGTCCGAGTACACAGGGAGAATTCAGAATGTCCAGATTACCGAACAGCACGTCTTTCGGGACTTGTGGGAGGAAACCGGAGCGCCCGGAGGAAACCCACGCACACACGGGGAGAATGTGTAGACTCCGTACAGACAGTGACCCAAGCTGGGAATCAAACCAGGGACCCTGGAGCTGTGAAGCGACAGTGCTACCCACTGTGCTACCATGCCGCCTGGAACAGCAGAAACTGGGAACTAGAACAGAGTACTGTCCAGTGAAGACAGACAGAGCTGAGAAGAAGGCTGAGACACACCCGAAAGATATCTGAAGTGATTTTCAGGTTTGTGCTGTTTTACTGCAGCTGACACTTGAGGTTCAGAGTGCAGAGTGTATTTGACCACCGCCATCTCCGGTATTTAAAGGGACATGGTGTTACTAAGATCTTTGCTGCTTCGGATATGCCTCATAATCCGTGGTAATCTTCAAATTTGTTTGTATTTGTTAAGCTAAGAGGGGAGTAAAGCAGCATTGTGCCATCCAATTGTATCAGGTTCAGTAAATGTTCTTTTCCTCTTGTTGAAACTAATTAGTGACTGTTCCTCCACGTTTTATTAAAAAAGGACGAAAGGTTTTGGTCTTTTGAGCCAGGGTTCCATTCTGGAATCTTCCCGTCCAGTTATAGCAGCAACTGGGACCGTAACAATTTAATGTTCGACATATATGTATCAACCTTTGAAATAATTCCTCCAACTGCCAATACATGTGGGGATAATGTGCGAATACATGTGCTCACAGGGGCTGGTTTAGCTCACTGGGCTAAATCGCTGGCTTTTAAAGCAGACCAAGCAGGCCAGCAGCATGGTTCGATTCCCGTACCAGCCTCCCCGGACAGGCGCCGGAATGTGGCGACTAGGGGCTTTTCACAGTAACTTCATTGAAGCCTACTCGTGACAATAAGCGATTTTCATTTTTCATTTTCCTGTATTCGGGAACTGAAGTGGCTCATTTCAGAGTTTTCAACTTGCGTTCTACTGAACTGAACTGTGGAATAACCTTATTTTTATAACTGTTTTGCTTGGGAAAATGTGATTACTTCTGAATGTTGACTCACAACTTGTAAAATGTACAAAGATGACCAGAGGACTTTGCACTGAGCTGTGAGTGGAAATTTCTATGACTAATGGAGCAACTGGGCTCCCTGGTGACCTGGTCGCTAAATCCAATGCAAAACATGATGTGAACCACCCAAGCAGACTGGTTTTCGTGAGTGGATTCAATCCCCTATCGTCCATCTAACTCAAGTGCATGGTTGGTGGGAATGCTAAATTTGATTTCTGTTCCGACCCTACGCCTACCTTTTACAGATGCAGTAGAATCAACTGCTGCTTGTGATCATTGTTTAACATTCAGCGGCAAAGAATGTGTGATGGCTCAGAACAGGATTTAATTCAGATGGGATGATGATTGAATAACTTGGGGCGGTGCATTACACAAAGGTAACACCATTCCACAGAGGTTTACAGTAACAAAGATGGCCTTTAGCCCATTGTGCTTGTGTTGTACAATCAGTCAAGTTGCTGTTCACCGATATATTAAACTGGCAGCTAATAATGCCTTGCTCGGTCGGGGCGGAGGGGTGGGGGGGAGGATGTACACCTCCCACTGAACAGAATTATTTGACATTGGTAAATAAATCCTGTAGGGAATTAAAGAGAACGCTTGTTATCCAGGGAACTGCTGTTAGAATTCAGAACCATCCACTACGTGGAGTGTCTGAGGAAATCAGATGCATTTAAGGGGTAAGATAAATAAGTATGTAAGAGTGAAAGGGATGGATAAATATACTGGTGAGCAGGTTCCTGTGGAGCATAAACTTCAGTGTGAACCTGTCGGACTAAATGGGCAATTTCCCGGCTGTAAATTCCATTAATCTCAATACCCTGTAGTTTCCTCAGAACTGTATTTTTCCTCTGTTACAAATATCCACTGTTCCCTCCAATTTGCCTCAGCTGATCCCTTTAGGAACGCATCCCTGTGCTCCAAAATCGAAGAAATATCCCCTTATTTCTCTCTGCGCTCTCCTCGATGTCAATTTTAAATTGATGCCACTTGGCCGAGGAGTGGAAATTGTCTTACCCTATTCATTCTAAAAGCATCATCGTTTTAAACGGCAAATGTCACAGTGGAGCTAATCCCAGCATTGAAGTTTCTTTGAAGAAGTGTAGTTTCCCCCATCCTTCATATCGGTCAGGCGAATCTATGTTGTAATCTATGTACGTCCTTTTTAATAATAATAATCTTCATTATTGTCACAAGTAGGCTTACATTAACACTGCAATGAAGTTACTATGAAAATCCCCCTAGTCCCCACATTCCGGCGGCTGTTCGGGTACACAGAGGGAGAATTCAGAATGTCCAATTCACCTAACATGCATGTCTTTCGGGACTTGTGGGAGGAAACCGGAGCACCCGGAGGAAACCCACGCAGACACGGGGAGAACGTGCAGACTCCACACAGATAGTGACCCAAGCCGGGAATCGAACCTGGGACCCTGGCGCTGTGAAGCAATAGTGCTGACCACTGTGCTACCGTGCTGCCCACAGCAATCCCAACAGTGGCTTCAACAAGATTTTTGTACAGATTTATTCTTGCAGCTTCGCTCAGTCCCTCTATTTATGTGTCCCCAAATTCTGTTGGCCTTTTTCATGTGAAAGCAAAATACTGCAGATGCTGGAAACCTGGAATAAAAAGAGAACCTACTGGAAAAACTCAGCAGGTCTGGTATGTTTCGGGTCAAAATGGCCCTCGTGGGGAACTGGAGCAAGGTAGAAATGTACAGAATGATATAGTTGGAAAGGAGGCAGGATAATAGAAGAGCAGGTAGAGGTCGGGTCTTTTTCATGGCTTTATATATAAGCACTCACAGTCAGTCTATTATATATTTGAACGCCCTTGATCTCTGTACATTCGCATCCTTCAGCATCTCCCGGTTACTGTATATTCCTCATTCTTGTCTCCAACATTCACACTTTTTCACATATTTGTCCATTCTCGTAACCTATGTGACTTCCCGTATTTTTTTTCCAGTCCTGCCTAAGCCCTTACATTGGTATTGTGGGCACATTTCAAGACTATTTTTATATTTTTATATCAGGCCGATCCTTCTTGTACACTGGGAACAAGTGATTTCTTGTGCATACCAGATCAAATCGCTCTCCAACCCAAGCAGAACACATTTATTCCAACTCTGTTTCCTGTCCATCAAAAATGAGCAAAACACGTTTCTCACATAAGAACACTGTTGTGTTACGTACTCTGGGATAACACAGGCTGCAACTGGATGCAGCTTTAACCAAAAGATACTCCAGACCTTGAAGTTAGTTCAATCTGATTTATTGAACCAGTAGCACAGTTAGCACAGTTCTCTGTGAGTTCGACTCTCTGCTAACCTAAGTGTGGTTACTCTGTCTGACTAAACCAGACTAGCTCTTAGCTACGTGCTGGAGGTGTGATACTGTACATACACCCTGACTCACTCTGTAGATGTTCATCAGCGGAAAAAGGCGGGGTGTGAGTGCCTCGTGCCTTTTATAGTCAGATCCCACCCCTGAGTGTCCTGCCTGCTCATTGGTCATGTCCTGTTGTCTGTGTTCATTCGCTGCCTGTCTGTACATCATTATCTGCATGTCTGCATATCATGATAAACACAACATAAAAACCCGAAGCAGGACAATTCAGCCTGGGGAGGCGGTGGCATAGTGGTATTGTCACTGGACTAGTAAACCAGACACCCAGAGTAATGCTCTCGGGACGCTGGTTCGAGTCCCACCACTGCAGATTCAATAAGCATATAGAATTCTAATGCTGACCATGAAACCATCGTCAATTGTCGTAAAAACCCATCGTGTTCACTAATGTCCTTTAGGGAAGGACAGTGCAGAAGGAGGCCATTCGGCCCATCGAGTCTGCACCGGCTCTTGGAAAGAGCACCCTACCCAAGCCCACACCTCCACACTATCCCCATAACCCAGTAACCCCACCCAACACTAAGGGCAATTTTGGACACTAAGGGCAATTTATCATGGCCAATCCACCTAACCTGCACATCTTTGGACTGTGGGAGGAAACCGGAGCACCCGGAGGAAACCCACGCAGACACGGGGAGAATGTGCAGACTCTGCACAGACAGTGACCCAAGCCGGGAATCGAACCCGGGACCCTGGCCCTGTGAAGCTATTGTGCTTCACTGTGCTACCGTGCTGTCCTTACCTGGTCTGGCCTACATGTAACTCTAGATCTACCACAATGTGGTTGACTCTGAACATCCCCCTCAAGGGCAATTAGGGATGGCAATTAGGGATGGGCAATAAATGCTGGCACAGCCTACGCTGCCCATGTCCATGAACAACTTTTTTAAAAGCCTCTCGAGCCTGCCCCGCCATTCGATACGATCATAATCAATAGCCCACTCCCCATAATCCTTCAACCCGCTACTATTAAAAACCTTTATCTCCTCAAATTTGTTAGCATCTGGGATAGAGAATTCCAGAGATTCACAACCTTTCCTCATTTCTATTTTAAATTTGTCACCCCTTAGTCTAAGTATGGCCTCTTGTTCTAGTGTGTCCAACATAGAGTATGGAAACAGGCCCTTCGTCCTAGTTTGTCCATTCCGCCCACTTTTTATCAACAAGGGGAAGCATCTTCTCTTGGACCCTTCAAGTATGTGCTTGAATTTTTCTAATATAGCTTTTGTGAGACACCTTTTCAAGTACCTTTCAAAAATCTATTTACACTGCCTCCTATTGCATTCTCTTTCCTCATCCAATCATTGCTTCTTCAAAAACAAAGATTGCAAATCCCACCTTCAGTTGAATTGTAATTGTAAGCTCATGCCCATATATCTCTCTTTATCCTGGGAGTAACCTGGTTCAGGGAGGAATGTACAAGAGCCAGGAACAGCACGAAGCTGAAAATGAGGTGCCAATCTGGTGAAGCAACAACACAGTATTACATGCCAAATGTAGACAGAGCCACACAATCTCACAACCTTCTTCAGCCAAAGCTGTCAAGACAGACTTTCCTAGGGCAGCACGGTGGCGCAGTGGTCCCAGGTTCGATCCCGGCTCTGGGTCACTGTCCGTGTGGAGTTTGCACATTCTCCCCGTGTCTGCGTGGGTTTCGCCCCCACAACCCAAAGATGTGTAGAGTAGGTGGCCATGCTAAATTGCCCCTTAATTGGAAAAAAATGAATTGGGTACATAGAATATAGAACATACAATGCAGAAGGAGGCCATTCAGCCCATCGAGTCTGCACCAACCCACTTAAGCCCTCACTTCCACTCTATCCCCGTAACCCAATAACCCCTCCTAACCTTTTTGGCCACGAAGGGCAATTTATCATGGCTAATCCACCTAACCTGCACGTCTTTGGACTGTGGGAGGAAACCGGAGCACCTGGAGGAAACCCACGCAGACACGGGGAGAACGTGCAGACTCCGCACAGACAGTGACCCAGCGGGGAATCGAACCTGTGTATTCGAATTTAGGGTACTCTTAAATGTATTTTTAAAAAAAGAAAGACTTTCATTCTGAGTTCTCCTCCATGACAATCTCATCAACAAATGACTGAATATACTTGACGCAACATAGTGTCTGTAGTGCTGAGGACCATGTCTCCAGCTTGACTGTTCATGCACAGATATAACTCTTGTACCCACATGGCAATGTAAAGCATTGCTTGGGAATGTCAAGCAAATCAAACACAGCCAATTACTACTAAGTTGGCATACTGCCAATCATTAGTGAACAAAGAACAACAGCACAGGAACAGGCCCTTCGGCCCTCCAAGCCTGTACCGGCCATAATACCACCCTTGGCTGTAAAATGCTTGACAGATGTTCTAAAGTGGTGAAAGGCGCCAGATAAATTCAAATCTCTCTCTCTGAGTTTGTTGATTGGAGACGGTCCTGATGCTGGATGTAAGAATTCCCAGAAGGAAAATGGTGATAGTGAATCGGCTTCTAGCATTCAGATCACTGCAGAGGTCAATGAGTCCACAACAAAGCCAGCCTTGTGATGAGGGAGAGCTTCAGGTGGTGGAAAGCTTTGGTAAGCAGACTCCACTCACCATATGTCAGGACTCAAATTATATGTCTCGAGTGTTCAAATGTTATTATCCGAAATAAATCTATCTGGTTCGTAATTGAACCAGTCAATGCTTAACTGCTTTTTCTGCCTCCCCAAGAAGCTCATTTCATATCTTTATCACTGAAATAATGTGCACAGTTTTCATTAAAAACCAGATCAGTCAGGTAAATGGAGTCGGAGAATGATACAGCACAGAAGGAGGCCATTTGGCCCATCAATTATCATAGATTATCATCGAATTTACAGTGCAGAAGGAGGCCATTCGGCCAATCGAGTCTGCACCGGCTCCTGGAAAGAGCACCCTACCCAAGGTCAACACCTCCACCCTATCCCCATAACCCAGTAACCCCACCCAACACTAAGGGCCATTTTGGACACTAAGGGCAATTTATCATGGCCAATCCCCCTAACCTGCACATCTTTGGACTGTGGGAGGAAACCAGAGCACCCGGAGGAAACCCACGCAGACACGGGGAAAACGTGCAGACTCCGCACAGACAGTGACCCAAGCCGGAATCGAACCTGGGACCCTGGAGCTGTGAAGCAATTGTGCTATCCACAATGCTACCGTGCTGCCCTGCTGGCTCCTGGAAAGAGCTGTCCGTTAAGTCTTACATCCCTGCTCTCTCTCTATAGCTCTTTATTTTTCACCCAAATCCCTTTTTGAAGGTTGTTGAATCTGCGTCCATGGCCTTTGAGTGTAACCCAGATTGTAACTCGCTGCGTAAGAATATATTTCCTCATCTCCAAAGAGTAAATTAATAAATGGGGGCAGATTAAAGGAGAAAGCAATAGAGTCTGAATCAGGACTACCGTGCATGTCTGGGAATGCACAATGTGTGTTAAATGTGATTGGGGAGTTACAGGCACAGATTGCCATGTGGAAATACGGGGTGGGATTCTCCATCCCACCGCACCGCCAGAAGCTCCCCCACCGGGTCCCGCCAGCCGGCCAATGGGATTTCTCATTGTGGGCAGCCCCACACCGCTGGGAATCCCCCGGCGTGGGCACGCTGCCGGCCAAACCGAGAATCCCGACAGCGGAGAATCCAGCCCATGGACGTTGTGGCTATAGCACGTTGTGGCTATTCCCGGATGGAGGTTTTCAGGAGAGGAGGAGGGGTGGCGGTATTAAAAAAAGAACATGGTAGTCCTGGAGAAACGGGATGTTCCAGATGGGTGAAGGACACAATCTATTTAGCTAGAGCTGAGGAACAAAGGCGCAATGACATTGCTCGATGTAGTCCATGTGGTGAATGTGATTCACACTATATATAGTTGTCACTATCACTCCATGTATATATGTTCGTTAACTACCCGTTGTAAGATCAATGCTGTATATAGTTGCCAATATAACTCGGTGTATATATGTTCACTATCCACCATTGTAAGTGCAGTTGCACTATCCGACCACCAGGGGGAGTCGCTCTGGGAGTACGCGAGAGTTTGTACTGGGCTCCTCCCTTGGCTCCGCCCAGGACTCCTCCCCTGGGACCGATGTATAAAGATCAGTGCCTTAGAGCCAGCCTGCAGTTCATCTGGAGTTCAACGACGAATAGGCTGGCTCTGTTGTAAGTGTATTAAAGCCTCTGTTCAGATCCAACTACACGTGTTCGCTGGAATTGATGGTTCCATCAGTCCATAGGTTTCCTGTTAGTGAGAAAGATGCAGAGGAACAAATTTGTAAGGAACATATAGAGAGGTGCAAATATAATCGGGTAATTATTGGAGACTTTAATTAAGCGAATATAAACCGGGATAATAATAGCAGCGAGGAGCAAGAGGCGTTCAGGAGAATTTTCTACAGCAGTGCGTTTCCAATGAGGGACTGCTGGACCTGGTTCTTGGGAATGAGGTGGGCCAAGTAGGTCAAGCACCAGGAGGAGAACGTTTAGGGTTGTGATCCTTGTATCATAAGGTTTAGGCTGGCGATGGAAAAGGACAAAGAACAACCCAGATTGAGAATAATTAACTGGAGGAAAACTAACTTCGACTGGGGTAAGAATGGATCTGGGCCGAATAAATTGGAGACGAGGGTTGGCAGGAAAATTGGCAGCTGAGCAATGGACTACCCTGGAATTAGTTTAGGCACAGTCACAGTAAACTCCCTCGAAAGGGAAAGGTAGGGCTAACAAATCCATAGCTCCATGGATGGCAAAAAGAGATATACGGTGAAGATAAAGAATAGAAAGTGTGCCTATATCAGATAGAAAATACAATTGGGAACTCGGCTGAGAATAGGAGGTTCAGGGGGCTGGAGAATTGCAAATGTTTACACTTGTTCAAAAAAATGGTGTGGAGATGAGACCGGCAACTATAGGCCAGTCAGTTTGACCTCAGTGGTGGGGAAGCTTCTGGAACCAATAATCTGAATTGAATAACCTGAATAATAAATTGAACAAGGAACACAGAGAGTTGAAGAGGCCAAAGCTGTTGATACGGCGTACATGAATTTCCAAAAGGCATTTGAGGCAATGCCACACTACAGAGTTGAGAAAAGTTACAGCTCGTGGAATAAAAGAGGCAGTAACAACGGGGATGCAAAACCGGTTGAGAGACAGGAGCCAGAGAGTAGTGGTTAATGAATGTTTCTCGGGCTGGAGGAAGGTGTGTTCCCCAGGGGTCAGTATTGGGACCCTTGCTTTCCCTGATGCATATCCATGATCTAGATCTTCGTGTGCGAGGGACAATTTCAAAATTTGCAGACGGTGCAAAGCTTGGAAGCATAGAACATAGAACATTACAGCGCAGTACAGGCCCTTCGGCCCACGATGTTGCGCCGACCTGTGAAACCCCTCTAAAGCCCATCTACACTATTCCCTTATCGTCCATATGCCTATCCAATGACCATTTAAATGCCCTTAGTGTTGGCAAGTCCACGATTGTTGCAAGCAGGGCATTCCACGCCGTTACTACTCTCTGAGTAAAGAACCTACCTCTGACATCTGTCCTATATCTATCTCCCCTCAATTTAAAGCTATGTCCCCTCGTGCTAGCCATCACCATCCGAGGAAAAAGGCTCTCACTGTCCACCCTATCTAATCCTCTGATCATCTTGTATGCCTCTATTAAGCCACCTTCTTCTCTCTAACAAAAACAGCCTTAAGTCCCTCAGCCTTTCCTCATAAGATCTTCCCTCCATACCAGGCAGCATCCTGGTAAATCTCCTCTGCACCCTTTCCAGTGCTTCTACATCCTTCCTATAATGCGGCGAACAGAACTGCACGCTATACTCCAAATGCGGCCGCACCAGAATTTTGTGCAGCTGCAACATGACCTCATGGCTCCGAAACTCAATCCCTCTACCAATAAAAGCTAACACACCGTACGCCTTCTTAACAACCCTCTCAACCTGGGTGGCAACTTTCAGGGATCTATGTGCATGGACACAGAGATCTCTCTGCTCATCCACACTACCAAGAATCTTCCCATTAGCCCAGTACTCTGTCTTCCTGTTATTCCTTCCAAAATGAATCACCTCACACTTTTCTGCATTAAACTCCATTTGCCACCTGTCAGCCCAGCTCTGCAGCTTATCTATGTCCCTCTGTAACTTGGAACATCCTTCTGCACTGTCCACAACTCCCACCGACTTTAGTGTCATCTGTAAATTTACTCACCCACCCTCCAGGTCATTTATAAAAATGACAAACAGCAGTGGCCCCAAAACAGATCCTTGTGGTACACCACTAGTAACTGGACTCCAGTCTGAACATTTCCCATCAACCACCACCCTTTGTCTTCTTCCAGCTCGCCAATTTCTGATCCAAACCCCTAAATCACCCTGAATCCCATACCCCCGTATTTTGTGAACTATGAGGTGAACGGTGTAGAACTTCAGAAGAACATGGACAAGTGGTGGAATGGACAGATGGGTGGCGGATAAAGTTGAATGTGGAGAAATGTGTGATCCATTTTGTTAGGAAGAACATAGAGAGAGAGTGTGAAATAAAAGGTACAGTTCTAAAGGGGGGAGCAGGAGCAGAGGGACCAGTGCACAAATCATTGAAGGGTGCAGGACAGATTGAGAGTGTGGTAGGTAAAACAGACAGTATCCTGGGCCTTCGAGACAGTTCTGGGGACGGCACTTTCAGGAATTGGCAGAGTGCAGAAAGGATTCACATGGATGTTCCAGGGATGAGAACCTGCGTTTACATTGATTGTAGAGGTTGGGACAGTTCTCCTCAGAGCAGAAAAGGCCGAGAGGAGATTTGATAGAGATTGTGGTGATATGATCTGCATACTCGTCTGCCATTGGGCCAGAACGTCGGCTTACCGATTGGCCGAGAGGCTGAGTTAACCACGCCTCCATTAACGAGGTATAAATGCTCAGACGCCTGACGATCAGCCCTTTCCATTGTAGACGATCGCAGAGCAGTGTTCTAGTCAATTAAAGCCAGACTTTGGTAAATCACTCGCCTCGCGTGCAATCGATGGTACATCAATTTAATTGACTACGACTTTGAAGATGGAGTTCCGCATCAAGCCCGAATGCCTCCGCATCAGCCCGCAAACTCCGAACTCTGCAGAACTTATCCAACTCTGGCTGACTTGCCTCGAAGGGTTCCTAGCATCTACAACCACCCCCCCCACCGGGGCACAGAAGCTGCACGTCCTCCACTCCAGCGTGGGTATCGACGCCTGCGCAATAATCAAAGTGGAAACGGATTATGATGACGCTATACAAAAGCTAAAAGGACAATTCATCAAACCGGTGAACAGGGTATTCGCTCGACATCTGCTGGCCACCAGAAAGCAGGTCCCCGGTGAGTCTCTAAGCCAATACGCCCGGGCCCTCTATGCCCTGGGGAGGAGTTGCTCCTGTGTTGCGGTCTCGGGAACAGAGCACATGGAGCTACTCATCAGAGACGCTTACGTGGCTGGGATGCTGTCTCCCGTGATCCGCCAGCGGATGCTGGAAAGAGACGAACTCAGTTTAACTGAGACGCTGACTCTCTCCTCCTCTCTGGAGGTCGCAGATCAAAGCGCTCGCACCTATGACCCTGGCCAGGCCGAGCGCTCCCACCTATGACCGTGGCCAGGCCTCCTGGCACGCTTCCCACCAGCTACCCACCGCTTCCGGCCTCCCTCAGGCTTGTGCCACGGGGCGCCCCGATAAATCCGCGGGGCCCCGCTGCTACTTTTGCGGGTACGCTAAACACCCTCGCTCGCGCTGCCCAGCCCGCTCCGCCCTCTGTAAGAGCTGCGGGAAGAAGGGCCACTACTCCACGGTCTGCCAGGCCAAAACGCTGTCTGCAGCGCTTCTGGAAGCTGCACAGCACTCTCCCCCCCTCCTCCAGGCCTCTGCGAACGGCCTGTGTGCCTCTCTCTCTCCCCCAGGCCCACCCCAGCCGCTTCCGACTCGCGCCCCGCCGGCCGACAAGCGCACCTCCCCGGCCCCTCCAGGCCTCTGCCGGCCTGCCCCGTACGTTTCTCCCCCCCCGCCCCCGGACCCCGGCGCCCGACCGGCTCGCCTCTCCGAGCCCCCCCGGTCCCTGCCTGACCGCAGCGTGACTCTGCTCCCCCCGCCCCCGGCCCCCCGCACCCGGCCTGCGCGCCTTACCTCCTCCCGCAGCTGATGCATCTAACTCACCTCCTGGAGCCGGCCTGCGCGCCTCACCTCATCAGCTCGCAGCACCGGCAACGATAGCTCCGCCACCAGCGGCCACGAGGGCTTCCTGGGCGCCGCCATCTTGGGGCCCCGACCCCACGTGCGGATACTGGGCGCCGCCATCTTGGGGAACAGACCTCACAGGTGGATCCTGGCCACCGACTTCCAGATCTGCCACGCAAGGTCCCTCCAGCATCGACTCGGACGGCGATGACGGATTTTCTCCACGGCTCGCGGCCGTTCAACTCGACCAGTCTCATCCACGCACGCTCGCCAAAATGACTACGCTGATCCACCTCAACGGCCACAAGACGGACTGCCTGCTGGACTCCGGGAGCACGGAAAGCT
Organism: Scyliorhinus canicula; assembly: GCF_902713615.1. NCBI lineage: Eukaryota > Metazoa > Chordata > Chondrichthyes > Carcharhiniformes > Scyliorhinidae > Scyliorhinus > Scyliorhinus canicula. Next base: position 5,559,423 of record NC_052146.1, read on the forward strand.
TCGTTCACCCTGACACGGTAAGACGCTGCGCGCTCCCTGTCCATCCCGTAACACGCAAAATCGGTTTAGCCTCAGGTTCGCACTCCGTCCACATCACCGGGTGCTGCATCGCGGACCTCACGGTCCAAGGGAAGGTTTTTAAAAATTATAAATTCCTTGTCCTCCCTGACCTTTGCGCACCGGCACTCCTAGGACTGGACTTCCAGTGCAACCTGCAGAGCTTGACCTTTCAATTCGGCGGCCCTATACCCCCCCTCACTGTCTGCAGCCTCGCGTCCCTCAAAGTGGACCCTCCCTCCCTGTTTGCTAACCTCACCCCCGATTGCAAACCCGTCGCCACACGGAGCAGACGGTACAGCGCCCAGGACCGATCCTTCATCAGGTCCGAGGTCCAGAGGTTGCTGACGGAAGGGGTCATCGAGGCCAGCAACAGCCCCTTGCGAGCCCAAGTGCTGGTGGTCCGGACGGGGGAGAAAAACCGGATGGTCATCGATTATAGCCAAACCATCAATCGGTTTACGCAACTGGACGCGTATCCTCTCTCCCGTATCTCTACCATGCTAAACGAGATCGCGACATACAAGGTCTTCTCAACTGTGGACCTTAAGTCCGCTTACCACCAGCTCCCCATCCGCGCGAGTGACCGACTGTACACCGCGTTCGAGGCTGACGGGCGCCTCTACCACTTCCTTAGGGTTCCGCTTGGTGTCACAAATGGGGTCTCGGTCTTCCAACGAGAGATGGACCGAATGGTCGACAAGTACGGATTACAGGCTACCTTCCCGTATCTTGATAATGTCACCATCTGCGGCCACGACCAGCAGGACCATGACGCCAACCTCCAGAAATTCCTCCAAACCGCAAAACTCCTTAACCTCACGTACAATAAGGATAAATGCGTGTTCAGCACCGACCGCCTAGCCATCCTCGGCTACGTAGTGCGTAACGGAGTGATAGGCCCCGACCCTGAACGCATGCGCCCCCTGATGGAACTCCCTCTCCCCAATACCCCCAAATCCCTCAAACGCTGCCTGGGTTTCTTCGCTTACTACGCCCAATGGGTTCCCAATTATGCTGACAGGGCCCGTCCCCTCATGCAAACCACGACCTTCCCGCCGTCGACAATGGCCTGCCAGGCCTTTAGCCGCATCAAAGCGGACATCGCAAAGGCCACGATGCACGCCATCGACGAGGCCCTCCCCTTCCAGGTCGAGAGCGACGCATCAGAAGTAGCTCTGGCGGCCACCCTGAACCAAGCGGGCAGACCCGTGGCCTTCTTCTCCAGAACTCTCCAGGCTTCCGAACTCCGCCACCCCGCTGTGGAAAAGGAAGCCCAGGTCATAGTCGAAGCTGTGCGACATTGGAGGCACTATTTGGCCGGCAGGAGGTTTACCCTCCTCACAGACCAACGCTCAGTAGCCTTCATGTTTGATAATGCACAAAGGGGCAAGATCAAAAATGACAAGATTTTACAGTGGCGGATCGAGTTGTCCACGTACAACTATGATATCTTGTATCGTCCTGGGAAGCTCAATGAGCCTCCTGATGCCCTGTCCCGCGGTACCTGCGCCAGCGCGCAGATAGACCGCCTCCGCTCCCTCCACGCAGACCTCTGCCATCCAGGGGTGACCCGCCTACACCATTTCATTAAGGCCCGCAACCTGCCCTACTCCATCGAGGAAGTCAGGTCAGTAACCCGTGACTGCCACATCTGCGCCGAGTGCAAACCGCACTTCTACCGCCCCGAGCGCGCACACCTGATCAAAGCATCCCGCCCCTTCGAACGTCTTAGCGTTGGGCCTTCAAGGGGCCCCTTCCCTCTAACAACCGCAACATTTACTTCCTGGCGGTTATCGACGAACACTCCCGCTTCCCCTTCGCCATTCCCTGTCCCGACATGACCACATCGACCGTCATTAAGGCCCTCCTCTCCATCTTCTCCCTGTTCGGCTACCCCGCGTACATTCACAGCGATCGGGGGTCCTCATTTATGAGCGGCGAGCTGCGTCAATTCCTGCTCGACAGGGGCATCGCCTCTAGCAGGACAACCAGCTATAACCCTCAGGGTAACGGACAGGTCGAGCGGGAGAATGGTACCATCTGGAAGACCATACTACTGGCCCTCCGGTCCAGAGATCTCCCTATTTCCCGATGGCAAGAGGTGCTCCCCGATGCGCTGCACTCTATCCGCTCACTGCTCTGTACTGCTACTAATCAGACACCTCATGAGCGTCTTCTTGTTTTCCCCAGAAAGTCATCCTCCGGATCCCCTCTCCCGACGTGGCTGGTCACTCCCGGACCCATCTTGCTCCGGAAGCATGTGCGGGTGCACAAGTCCGACCCGTTGGTGGAGCATGTCCAGTTACTCCACGCCAACCCGCAGTACGCGTATGTGGAGTACCCCGACGGTCGGCAGGACACGGTCTCCCTCCGGGACCTGGCACCCGCCGGCGTGCAGCCCCCCCCCACCACAGACCCCCCCCTCCCCTTTTTCACCCCAGCACCCCACTCAGCTTCCCCATCCCTCATCCATGGCGTCTCCGCGGCCAGCTCAGGTGACGGAGACTACTTGAGGTCTATCGCTCCCGGACTCCAGGACATCAGCAGGACCATCAGCCGATCCGACGACAACTCCTCCACTACGGCGCTCGGCCAGGACGTCAAGGACCACCAAAAGACTGATCGAATCCTTCTAGAGTTCTACGGCCCCATGGACTTTCTTTTTGTAAATATCGTTATGTCTGGGCCAGTGGGAAGCCCCCAAATTCGATAAGGGTACGGAGAGAAAATTATTCTCCCGACGGCTACTCATATCACCAGTTCTCCCCCCCCTCCCCCCACCCCACCCCGGGTCTCGTTCCCCCCCCCCCCGCCTTCCTTCTCCTTAAGGGGTGAATGTGGTGATATGATCTGCATACTCGTCTGCCATTGGGCCAGAACGTCGGCTTACCATTGGCCCTGGTCGGTCATGTGCCTCTCGACCGATTGGCCGAGAGGCTGAGTTAACCGCGCCTCCATTAACGAGGTATAAATGCTCAAACGCCTGACGATCATCCCTTTCCACTGTAGACGATCGCAGAGCTGTGTTCTAGTCAATTAAAGCCAGACTTTGGTAAATCACTCGCCTCGCGTACAATCGATGGTACATCAGAGATGTTCGAAATCACAAGGGGTCTGGACAGGGAGTGCACAGGGAGAAACTGTTCACGCTTGTGGGAGGATTGAGAATGAGAGAGCGCAGATTTACCGCAATTAGTAAAAGAAGCAAAAGTGATATGAGGAGAGGTGTTTATCACACAGCGAGGAGATGAGGTCTGGAATGATCTGCCTGAGAGTGTGGGAGAGGCAGGTTCAATTGGGCCATTCAAGGGGGATTTTCGTCTGGAAAATGAAGAGAACGATACGCAGGGTTACGGGAGAAGGCAGGAGAATGAGCTGTTCACATCGTGAACAGCCGGGGCCTTCCCTCTAACAACCGGAGCCGGGGCCAATACGATGGGATGAACAAAGAACAATACAGCACAGGAACAGGCCCTTCAGCCCTCCAACCCTGTATCGGACATGATACCAACCTTGGCCGAAACCCTCAGCCCTTCCTTGTGCCGTATCCCTCTATACCCATCCTATCCATGTGTTTGTCAAGATGCCTTTTGTTTTGTTTTTCTACAGTATCTCCTTCACCTGCCTGTAGCCTCCCCTCCTCCTGGCCACCTCCGTGCTTAGATCTTGGTTACACGCAAGGTGTTATTGTCCCAAATACAGCTTTGTGCGCTCTTTGCCGATTGCAGCACCCGTTCCTTGTCCAGGTACCTGTGAAAGCGTACCACCATCGTTCGTGGGGGACCCCCTTGTCGCGGCTGCCTCACCAGCACTGTGTGTGCCCTGTCCACCACCGGCGGGTGCTGGAACACCTCGTTCCCCAGCAACTTCTGAAACATACCCTCCACAATGGCGGCAGCGTCCAGCCCCTCTGCCCCCTCCGGGAGGCCCACAATTCTCACGTTCTGCCGGCGAGATCTGTTGTCCAGGTCCTCCAGCCTTTCCAGAAGCACTTTTTGCTGGTCACTCGGCCTCCGAATCTCCACATCCGCCACCGTCTGAAAGTCAGCCTGCTCCTCCACTGACTTCTCCAACTGCTTGAGCTTCTCAGCCTGATCATCCAGCCTTTTTCCCATCCGATCAATCGACTTCTGTAGCGGCTCCAAGTTGTCACCCTTTAAAGCCAAAATCCCTCCTGCATGGTCTGCAGCAGCTGCTCCATTGTGGGCTGGGCTGTCGGCTCCTTGCTCTGAACACCAGCCATGCTGGTCTCTCTCACAGCCTCCACTGTGCCCTTACTCCACCACTTCTTCTGCTGTTTACGGTCCCTCCGGCTTCTTAGGTCCAAACAATTCTGTATGAGTCCTGTGCCTGAGTACTACTGCTTTCCAGTTCCACGCTCAAAAGTGCAAAAAAGTCAGGGGAAAAGGTCCAAAAGTCCGACCGCAACGGGAGCCACCAAATGTGCGACCTACTCCCCCATAGCCGCCACCGGAAGTGTCAAGATGCCTTTTGAACACCGTTAATGTATCTGCTTCCACAACCTCCCCTGGCAACGCATTCCAGGCACTCACCACCCTCTGTGTAAAAAACCTGCCTCGCACATCTCCTCTAAGCTTTGCCCCACGGACCTTAAACCTGTGCCCCCTGGTGACTGACCCCTGAACCCTCGGAAGGAGTGCCTGCCCATCCACTCTATCCATGCCCCTCATAATCTTGTCGACCTCGATCAGGTCACCCTTCAATGGCCTCCTTCTGTGCTGTAACAATGCTGTGATCCTGTGGTTCTGTGGCTCAGAGTCTGCAAAGGGATTCAGATAGGAAGTAGGCAAACACGTTGATAGATGGAGTTTAATTTAGGAAAATCTGAGGTTATCCCCTTTGACGGGAAGAATCGAGCAGCAGAGTATTTAATTGGGGAAGAGGCAGAATGCTGCAGTACAGAGGAGCTGGGCGATCTCGGACATGTATCACAATGACAGCGTGCAGGTACAGCAAGTGATAAGGAAGGAAAATGGGCTGTTGGCCTTTATTGCAACATAAACCAAATATATAATGTAGAGAAGTCTTGCTGTGACTGTACAGGGCATTGGTGAGACTGCACCTAGAGTACTGGGTGCAGTTTTGGTCACCTTAATTAAGGAGAGATATACTTGCATAGGAAGCAGTCCAGAGAAGATTCACTCAGCTGATTCCTGGGGTGAACGGTTTGTCTGAAGAGGAGATATGTTGAGTAGGCCGGGACTATACTCATTGGAGTTGAGAAGAATGCAAGGTGACCTTGTTGAATATATCGAGTTCTGAGTATGTGTGACAGGATAGACACTGAGAGGGCATTTCCCCTCCTGGGGATCTTCGAACTCGGAGGCACTGTTTCAAAATAGAGTCTCTCATTTAAGATGGGGATAGAACATAGAACAGTACAGCACAGAACAGGCCATTCGGCCCGCAATGTGGTGCTGAGCCTTGTCCGAAACCAAGATCAAGCTATCCCGCTCCCTGTCATTCTGGTGTGCCCCATGTGCCAATCCAATAACCGCTTGAAAGTTCCTTTCTGGTTTAGCACACTGGGCTAAATCGCAGGCTTTTAAAGCAGACCAAGGCAGGCCAGCAGCGCGGGTTCAATTCCCGTACCAGCCTCCCCGAACAGGCGCCGGAATGTGGCGACTAGGGGCTTTTCACAGTAACTTCATTGAAGCCTACTCGTGACAATAAGCAATTTCCATTTTCCATTTCCATTAAAGTGTCCGCCTCCACTATCACAGCAGACAGTCCATTCCACACCCCAACCACTCTCTCAGTAAAGAACCTACCTCGGACATCCCTCCTATACCTCCCACCCCGAACCTTATAGTTATGCCCCCTTGTAACAGCCACATCCACCCGAGGAAATAGTCTCTGAACGTCCACTCTATCTATCCCTCTCATCATCTTATAAACCTCTATTAAGTCGCCTCTCATCCTCCTTCGCTCCAAAGAGAAAAGCCCTAGCTCCCTCAACCTTTCCTCATAAGACCTATCCTGCAAACCAGGCAGCATCCTGGTAAATCTCCTTTGCACCCTTCCCAATGCTTCCACATCCTTCCTATAATGAGGTGACCAGAACTGCACACAATACTCCAAATGTGGTCTCACCAGGGTCCTGTACAGTTGCAGCATAACCCCGCAGCTCTTAAACCGTGGGATAAGCGGGAATTTGTTCACATGAAGGATCTTTAGTGTTTAGAATTCTCTTCCTCAGGGAGCAGTGGAACCTGGGTCATTGAGTATATTCAACGCCCAATTGGACAGATTTTTGTTTTTGTGGCTCGTTATCAAGATTGGAAAGAGTGGATCAATTCAGCTTCTCCATAAGACATAGCAGCAGAATTAGGCCACTCGGCCCATCGAGTCTGCTCCGCCATTCAATCATGGCTGATATTTTTCTCATCCCCATTCTCCTGCCTTCTCCCCATAACTCCTGATCCCCTTATTAATCAAGAACCTATCTATCTCTGCCTTAAAGACACTCAGTGATTTGGCCTCCACAGCCTTCTGCGGCAAAGAGTTCCACAGATTCACCACCCTCTGGCTGAAGAAATTCCTCCTCATCTCTGTTTTAAAGGATCGTCCTTTTAGTCTGAGGTTGTGTCCTCTGCTTCTAGTTTTTCCCACAAGTGGAAACATCCTCTCCACGTCCACTCTATCCAGACCTCACAGTATCCTGTAAGTTTCAATAAGATCCCCCTTCATCCTTCTAAATTCCAACGAGTACAGACCCAGAGTCCTCAACTGTTCCTCATATGGCAAGCTCTTCATTCCAGGGATCATTCTTGTGAACCTCCTCTTGACCCTTTCCAAGGCCCAGCACATCCTTCCTTAGATACGGGGCCCAAAACTGCTCCAATATTCCAAATGGGGTCTGACCAGAGCCTTATACAGCCTCAGAAGTACATCCCTGCTCTTGTATTCTAGCCCTCTTAACATGAATGCTAACATTGCATTTGTCTTCTTAACTGCCGACTGAACCTGCCCATTAACCTTAAGGGAATCTTGAACAAGGACTCCCAAGTCCCTTTGTGCTTCTGCTTTCCTAAGCATTTCCCCATTTAGAAAATAGTCTCCTTCCAAAGTGCATAACCTCACACTTTTCCACATTGTATTTCATTTGCCACTTCATTGCCCACTCTCCTAGCTTGTCCAAATTAATGACTTGGATGAGGGAGTTGAAGGGTGGGTCAGTAAATTTGCAGATGATACGAAGATTGGTGGAGTTGTGGATAGTGAGGAGGGCTGTTGTCGGCTTCAAAGAGACATAGATAGAATGCAGAGCTGGGCTGAGAAGTGGCAGATGGAGTTTAACCCTGACAAGTGTGGGGTTGTCCATTTTGGAAGGACAAATCAGAATGCGGAATACAGGGTTAATGGTAGGGTTCTTGGCAATGTGGAGGAGCAGAGAGATCTTGGGGTCTATGTTCATAGATCTTTGAAAGTTGCCACTCAAGTGGATAGAGCTGTGAAGAAGGCCTATGGTGTGCTGGCGTTCATTAGCAGAGGGATTGAATTTAAGAGCCGTGAGGTGATGATGCAGCTGTACAAAACCTTGGTCAGGCCACATTTGGAGTACTGTGTGCAGTTCTGGTCACCTCATTTTAGGAAGGATGTGGAAGCTTTGGAAAAGGTGCAAAGGAGATTTACCAGGATGTTGCCTGGAATGGAGAGTAGGTCATACGAGGAAAGGTTGAGGGTGCTAGGCCTTTTCTCATTAGAACGGAGAAGGATGAGGGGCGACTTGATAGAGGCTTATAAGATGATCAGGGGAATAGATAGAGTAGACAGTCAGATACTTTTTCCCCGGGTGGAACACACCATTACAAGGGGACATAAATTTAAGATAAATGGTGGAAGATATAGAGGGGATGTCAGAGGTAGGTTCTTTACCCAGAGAGTAGTGGGGGCATGGAATGCATTGCCTGTGGTAGTAGTTGAGTCGGAAAAGTTAAGGACCTTCAAGCGGCTATTGGATAGGTACTTGGATTAGGGTAGAATAATGGAGTGTAGGTTAACTTCTTAAGGGCAGCACGGTAGCATTGTGGATAGCACAATTGCTTCACAGCTCCAGGGTCCCAAGTTCGATTTCGACTTGGGTCACTGTCTGTGTGGAGTCTGCACATCCTCCCCGTGACTGCGTGGGTTTCCTCCGGGTACTCCGGTTTCCTCCCACAGTCCAAAGATGTGCAGGTTGGGTGGATTGGCCATGAAAAATTGTCCAAAATTCTATGATTAACCTAGGACAAAAGTTTGGCACAACATCGTGGGCCGAAGGGCCTGTTCTGTGCTGTATTTCTCTATCAAATCCTTCTGCAGCCCCCTTGCTTCCTCAATACTACCTGTCCCTCTGCAGATCTTTGTATCATCGGCAAACTTAGCAACAGTGCCTTCAGTACCTTCTTCCAGATCATTAATGTATATTGTAAAAAGTTGTGGTCCCAGCACTGACCCCTGAGGCACACCACTAGTCACCGGCTGCCATCCTGAAAAAGACCCCTTTATCCCCACACTCTGCCTTCTGCCAGTCAGCCAATCCTCTATCCATGCCAGGATCTTACCCTTAACACCATGGGCTCTTAACTTATTTAACAGTCTCCTATGTGGCACCTTATCAAAGGCCTTCTGGAAATCTAAATAAATCATGTCCACTGGTTCTCCTTTGTCTAACTTTCTTGTTATCTCCTCAACAAACTCCAACAGATTTGTCAGACATTGAAATTGAAAAAATTGAAAATTGCTTATTGTCACGAGTAGGCTTCAATAAAGTTACTGTGAAAAGCCCCTAGTCTCCACATTATGGCGCCTGTTCGGGGAGGCTGGCACGGGACATGACCTCCCTTTGACAAAGCCATGCTGACTCAGTCCTATTTTACCATGCACTTCCAGCTACTCCGTGATCTCATCTTTAATAATAGAATCTAAAATCTTACCAATGACCGAAGTCCGGCCTAAAATTACCCATCTTCTTCCTCCCTCCCTTCTTAAACAGGGGTGTTACATTAGCCACTTTCCAGTCCTCTGGGACCCTTCCTGAAATTCCAGTGATTCCTGAAAGATCATCACCAATACCTCCACAATTTCCTCAGCTATCTCTTTCAGAACCCTGGGGTGTAGTCCATCTGGTCCAGGTGATGTATCCACCTTCAGACCTTTCAGTTTCCCCAGAACCTTCTCCTTAGTGATGGCCACTGCATTTACCTCTGCCCCCTGATTCTCCTGGAGCTCTGGCATCCCACTGGTGTCTTCCACTATGCGTGAAGACTAATGCAAAGTAACTATTCAGTTCCTCTGCCATTTCTTTGTTTCCGATTATTACTTCTCCAGCCACATTTTCCAGTGGGCCAATGTCTATTTTTGCCTCTCTCTTATCTTTTATATATAGAGAAAAACTCTTCCTATCTTCCTTTATATTACTAGCTCGCTTGCACTCATATTTCATCTTCTCCCCCGTTATTGCGTTTTTAGTTGTCCTCTGCTCGCTTTTAGAGGCTTCCCAATCCTCTGACTTCCCACTAATTCTCGCCACTTTGTATGCTTTTTCTTTTGCTTATATGTTGTCCTTGACTTGCCTTGTCAGCCATGGGTGCCTTGTCCTGCCCTTAGCATGTTTCCTCCTTGGGATGATTTTCTGCTGTGCCTCCAGAATAACCCCAAAAACTCCTGCCATTGCTGTTCCACTGCCTTCCCTGCTAGGCTCCTTTTCCAGTCAACTCTGGCCAGCTCCTCCCTCATGTCTTTGCAGTTACCCGTATTTAATTGTAATACCGTTACATCTGATCGCAGCTTCTCCCTCTCAAACATAAGAACATAAGAACTAGGAGCAGGAGTAGGCCATCTGGCCCCTCGAGCCTGCTCCGCCATTCAATGAGATCATGGCTGATCTTTTGTGGACTCAGCTCCACTTTCCGGCCCGAACACCATAACCCTTAATCCCTTTATTCTTCAAAAAACTATCTATCTTTACCTTAAAAACATGTAATGAAGGAGCCTCAACTGCTTCACTGGGCAAGGAATTCCATAGATTCACAACCCTTTGGGTGAAGAAGTTCCTCCTAAACTCAGTCCTAAATCTACTTCCCCTTATTTTCAGGCTATGTCCCCTAGTTCTGCTTTCACCCGCCAGTGGAAACAACCTGCCCGCATCTATCCTATCTATTCCCTTCATAATTTTAAATGTTTCTATAAGATCCCCTATCATCCTTCTAAATTCCAACGAGTACAGTCCCAGTCTACTCAACCTCTCCTCATAATCCAACCCCTTCAGCTCTGGGATTAACCTAGTGAATCTCCTCTGCACACCCTCCAGTGCCAGTATGTCCTTTCTCAAGTAAGGAGACCAAAACTGAACACAATACTCCAGGTGTGGCCTCACTAACACCTTATACAATTGCAACATAACCTCCCTAGTCTTAAACTCCGTTCCTCTAGCAATGAAGGACAAAATTCCATTTGCCTTCTTAATCACCTGTTGCACCTGTAAACCAACTTTCTGTGACTCATGCACTAGCACACCCAGGTCTCTCTGCACAGCGGCATGCTTTAATATTTTAAATAATAATCCCGTTTGCTGTTATTCCTAGCAAAATGGATAACCTCACATTTGTCAACATTGTATTCCATCTGCCAGACCCTAGCCCATTCACTTAACCTATCCAAATCCCTCTGCAGACTTCCATAATCCTCTGCACGTTTCGCTTTACCACTCATCTTAGTGTCATCTGCAAACTTGAACACATTGCCCTTGGTCCCCAACTCCCAATCATCTATGTAGATTGTGAACAATTGTGGGCCCAACACGGATCCCTGAGGGACACCACTAGCTACTGATCGCCAATCAGAGAAGCACCCATTAATCCCCACTCTTTGCTTTCTATTAATTAACCAATCCTCTATCCATGCTACTACTTTACCCTTAATGCCATGCATCTTTATCTTATGCAGCAACCTTTTGTGTGGCACCTTGTCAAAGGCTTTCTGGAAATCCAGATATACCACATCCATCGGCTCCCCGTTATCTACTGCACTGGTAATGTCCTCAAAAAATTCCACTAAATTAGTTAGGCATGACCTGCCCTTTACGAACCCATGCTGCATCTGCCCAATGGGACAATTTCTATCCAGATGCCTCGCTATTTCTTCCTTGATGATAGATTCCAGCATCTTCCCTACTACCGAAGTTAAGCTCACTGGCCTATAATTTCCTGCTTTCTGCCTACCTCCTTTTTTAAACAGTGATGTCACGTTTGCTAATTTCCAATTCACCGGGACCACCCCAGAGTCTAGTGAATTTTGGTAAATCATCATTACTGCATCCGTGGGGGTGGGGGGGGGGGGGGAGTGGGATGGGGGGGGTGGGTGGGGGGGAGGTTGGGGGGGGGGTTGGGGGGGTGGGTGGGGTTGGGGGGGGTTGGGGGGCTGGGGGGGGGTTGGTGGGGGGGGGGTTGGGGGGGATGGGGGTGGGGGGGAGGTGGGGGGGATTTGGGGGGGGGGGGGGGGGGTTTGGGGGGGTGGGGGGGGGATTTTGGGGGGTGGGGGCGATTTGGGGGTGGGGGGGTGGGGGGGATGGTGATGGGGGGTGGGGGGGATCGGGTGGTGGGTGGGATGGTGGGGGGGATTATGGGGGATGGTGGGGCGGGTGGGGGGATTGGGGGGTGAGGGGGATTGGGTGGGGGGGATGGGGGGGGGACCAAATGGTGAACCAGTACGAGCTGCGGGCCACGTTTCCGTACTTGGACAACGTCACCATCTGCGGCCACGACCAGCAGGACCACGACGCCAACCTCCAGAGATTCCTCCAAACCGCCCAAACCCTTAACCCTTAACCTCACTTACAACAAGGAGAAATGCGTTTTCCGCACAACCAGACTAGCCATCCTCGGCTACGTCGTGGAAAATGGAGTTCTAGGACCCGACCCCGACCGTATGCGCCCCCTCCTGCAACTCCCCTCCCCCACTGCCCCAATGCCCGAAAAGGTGCCTCAGGTTCCTTTCCTATTACGCCCAGTGGGTCCCCAACTACGCGGACAAAGCCCCGCCCACTGATCAAGGCCACCATCTTCCCACTGCCGGCTGAGGCCCGCCAGGCCTTCAGCCGCATCAAGGCAGACATTGCCAAGGCCATGATGAACGTGGTGGACGGGACGTCCCCTTCCAGGTGGAGAGCGAACCGTAAGAGGTCGCCCTCACCGCCACCATTAACCAGGCAGGCCAGTAGCATTTTTCTCCCGTAGCCTCAATGCCTCCGAGATTCCACATACCTCAGTCGAAAAAGAAGCCCAAGCCATGGTGGAAGCTGTACGGCACTGGAGGCACTACCTCGCTGGAAGGAGGTTCACCCTCGTTACCGACCAATGGTCGATAGCCTTCATGTTAGATAATACGGGGCAAGATCAAGAACGATAAGATCTGGAGGTGGAGGATCGAACTCTCCACCTATAACTACGATCCACCTCCGGGGCCTCGCTTCCGTCCTGGCTGAAGACACCGGGGCCCGACCTACTCCACAAACACGTAAGGAGCCATAAGTCCGACCCCCTGGTCGAGAGGGTCCAGCTCCTTCACACCAACCCCCCGTACGTATATGTAGAACACCCCGACAGCCGACAGGATACGGCTTCCCTCTTGGGACCTGGCACCGACTGGTTTCCCTACCACCACCCCAACCTACCCCCCCCCCCCCAACCTACACCGACCAGCACCCCTGCCCCTACATGGCCTCCACACACCCTCCTATACTCCCTCCCCCCTTCGCCGACCCACAGGAATGAAGCTCCTGAAGCCACACTCCCGGAGTCCACGCCTATTATCGCTCCGACGAATTCACCACCCATGCCCCACCGACGAGTTTGACACCCGGGCCCCGCTGCGATACCAGAGCTCCGGCGATCGCAGAGCACGATCAGGGCGCCGGACAGACTGAACCTGTAAGCCCTTCGCCCCCGCTGGACTTCAATTTTTTTTAACAGGGGTGAACGTGGTGAACATATTGTACTAACCATCACCACTGTATTACATTGTATCACGCTGTTCGTCATGTGGGCTCCACCTATGGACCATTGTACTGTACTACACGGAATGTATCATGTTGGCTCCGCCCCTGGCTCCGCCCCCGTGAGGGGAGGTATATAGAGCAGCTGCCCTGTAGGCGGCTCTCAGTGCAGAGCAGTCACAGGCAGGCACTGTTCTAGTCGATTAAAGCCACTGTCCACTTCAACTCTCTGTCTCGCGTGAATTGATGGTCGCTTCACCGTCCACTGTCTCCATGGTAACTGGTTCCAACACCACACCTGACCAGACCAAAATGTGGCCATTAAAGCGTTTCATCTGCTCACCCCTGTTAAGATGTCCCCTCCAAGATACATCAATCTTGTTGATTAGTGCTGAATTCCTTTGCTTTTTGAAAAACAAATCACTGATGCTGTTGACCCAATCTTCCAGATTCTTTGTGGGGTTGTGTCAAAGTATACTTGTGTCTTTCTGGTTTTTCTTTATTTAAGAATGATTGTGGCTGTGTGTTTGCTCCTTAATCATTTTCAACGGCCTGATGTGCTCAAACAAGGACATCATTGTAAAGATGCCCAGGCTAATCCTGCCTCTTAGCATGGCTGTGTGCTGCACTGAGATACCGACTCACTTCCCAATACAAGACCTTTAATTTCAAACGCTGAGTAACTGTCTGCCTCATCGGAACAAGGAATAAATGCAATTACGCTGCTGATTAATCTATTTATGATGCTCACGAGTGTGCGGTTTATGGGCTACTGTATGAGGTTTGGGCCCAGACCATGCTGGTTTAGCTCACTGGGCTAAATAGCTGGCTTTTAAAGCAGACCAAGGCAGGCCAGCAGCACGGTTCGATTCCCGTACCAGCCTCCCCGAACAGGCGCCGGAATGTGGCGACTAGGGGCTTTTCACAGTAACTTCATTGAAGCCTATTCGTGACAATAAGCGATTTTCATCTCATTTCATTTCACATGATGGAGAAATCTTCCGAACTGGTTGTCTGAATGTTTCCACGCAAAACGCAAGAGACGGTGCTGAATATTTTTTTTTTTAAATCCGCTTTCGGCTTTGTGTTTTTATCAGCTGCAGGAATAAAATGTTCTTTTCTTTTTCAAAGAACAGTTTGAGAGGGGAGAGACCGGTAGCGTTCCCATGGAGCTCTATCGTAACAGCTTGCAGTGCTGAGAGAGGTCAGCTGCAAAGCAGGGCAGGGTTAACCCTGCCCCCCCCCCATCACTGGGATCACATCGGCAAATGAAGAGTAACCATCTGCTTTGTCAGGCGGGCGCAGGCAGACGGTGAATCAGGAGGAACAGGGCTTTGTCTTTGCTTCAACGCTTTAGCTAATCAATCTGGCTGAGTGAAGTGGGACGATTTGTAAACTAATATTCTCCAATGCATTAAGCACCAGCCATATGGGGCTAATTCAGGATCCAGTTGTGGCCAATTATATTTCTGATTGGAAATAAAAATGGAATAATAAACACCATCACTGGGCCGCATGATCTCAATACTCCTGAACGCTCGGGCATTTTGTGCATTTGACGGTAAAATGGAAAGCATGATTGTGGTGAATGTAATTCACGTTGCATTGTATTGTGTCCTTGTGGGCTCTGTCTGTGAGCCGTTGCACGGCTCTGCCCACAGGGGGCGATGAGGAGCTTGTACAGGGCTCCGCCCTCGGCTCCGCCCACGGCTCCTCCCACTACCGGAAGTATAAAGTGCTGCAGCCGTGTGAGCCTGCCCTCAGTTCTTCTGGTCGCAGGCAGGCTCAGTTGTAAGTCTATTAAAACCACTGTTTACTTCCAATCGTGTTCCGAGTGAATTGATGGTCACATCAAGGATGGGTGGATGCTGTTATTTCATCGCTGTGAGTTTCATTTGAGCTTTCTCCTTGACTGGACGGCCGGCATTGTTGGGTTCAGTACATTCCCGTGTCTGGAGCAGGCCTTTCCTGGGTGTGAGGGGGTTTCCCACTAAAATGGATACATGTGGCTCAAACGGTGGCTGGACAATGGCTTGGGCTAAACAAGGACCTGTAGCAAGTGGTTTTGATCCTGGACAGGTGACCCAGAGACCTCCACAGGTGATCAAATCCCGCAGAAGCTGGGGAATTTAAACCCAATAAGTAAATATCACAGAATTGTTACAGTGCAGAAGGAGGCTGTTTGTCCCTTTGTTTGAATGAATAACTCACCCAGTGACATCCGCCTGCCTTTTCCCCGTAATGTTCCACGTTGTTTCTTCTATTATTATTTTCAAATAATCATGAAGTACCCCCTGGAAACCCTTGATCGAACCTGCCTCCACCACGTTCTCAGGCAGTACATTCCAAGTCCTAACCACTTGTGTAAAAACTTTTTATCTCACATCACTTTGGCTCCTTTTTTCAATTGCTGTAAATCTTTGCCCCTCTCGTTCTTCATCCTTCTCCGAGCACGAACAGTTTCTCCCTGTCTGTTCCGTCCAGCCCCCTTCATGATTGTAAACATCTCTATCCAATCTCCTCTCAGCCTCCTTCTCTCCGCGGAGAACCGTCCCAGCCTCTCCAATCTATCCTCATAACTGAAGTTGCCCATTCCTGGAACCATTCTCGTAAACCTCACCGTGGCCCTCGACGGTTCATTCGTTTTGGGCTTCCTTGCAAGGACCCAGTGTGCCCCATTCAGTTCCAGAGGCCGAGGGAATGCTCCTGACCCCATCAGGGTCCCCAATAACGTGGTCACGAATGTGCTCGCGTCTGACCCCTCCGCACCCTCAGGTAGGCCCAGAATGCGCAGGTTTATGTGCCCTCCATTCTTAAAAAGTGGCGTTACATTAGCCATTTTCCTGTCGTCTGGGACCCTTCCTGCCTCCAGTGATTCCAGTCAGACGTCAGCTGGAGTATTGTGAATGTTCTGGATGCCACATGTTAGGAAGAATATGGAGATAAGCAGCAAGAGGGTAACTAGAGAAGAGTTGGCCCACTCAAGGACAAAGGAGGAAAGTTATGCGTGGAGTCAGAGAAAATGGGTGAGATTCTTAACGAGTACTTTGCATCGGTATTCACCGAGGAGAGGGACATGACGGATGTTGAGGTTAGGGATGGATGTTTAAATACTCTAGGTCAAGTCGGCATAAGGAGGGAGGATGTGTTGGGTATTCTAAAAGGCATTAAGGTGGACAAGACCCCAGGTCCGGATGGGATCTATCCCAGGTTCCTGAGGGAAGTGAGAGCGGAAATAGCTGGGGCCTTAACAGATATCTTTGCAGCATCCTTGAACACAGGTGAGGTACCGGAGGACTGGAGAATTGCTAATGTTGTCCCCTTGTTTAAGAAGGGTAGCAGGGATAATCCAGGGAATTATAGACCGGTGAGCCTGACGTCAGTGGTAGGGAAGCTTCTGGAGAAGATACTGAGGGATAGGATCTATTCCCATTTGGAAGAAAATGGGCTTATCAGTGATAGGCAATATGGTTTTGTGCAGGGAAGGTCATGTCTTACAAACTTAATAGAATTCTTTGAGGAAGTGACAAAGTTGATTGAGGAGGGAAGGGCTGTAGATGTCATATACATGGACTTCAGTAAGGCATTTGATAAGGTTCTCCATGGTAGGCTGACGGAGAAAGTGAAGTCTCATGGGGTCCAGGGTGTACTAGCTAGATGGATAAAGAACTGGCTGGGCAACAGGAGACAGAGAGTAGTAGTGGAAGGGAGTTCCTCAAAATGGAGAACTGTGACCAGTGGTGTTCCACACGGATACGTGCTGGGACCACTGTTGTTTGTGATATACATGAATGATCTGGAGGAAGGTATAGGTGGTCTGATTAGCAAGTTTGCAGATGACACTAAGATTGGTGGAGTAGCAGATAGTGAAGGGGACTGTCAGAGTATACAGCAGAATATAGATAGATTGGAGAGTTGGGCAGAGAAATGGCAGATGGAGTTCAATCCAGGCAAATGCGAGGTGATGCATTTTGGAAGATCCAATTCAAGAGTGAACTATACGGTAAATTAAAAAGCCCTGGGGAAAATTGATGTACAGAGAGATCTGCGTGTTCAGGTCCATTGTACCCTGAAGGTGGCAACGCAGGTCGATAGAGTGGTCAAGAAGGCATAGAGCATGCTTGCCTTCATCGGACGGCATATTGAGCACAAGAGTTGGCAGGTCATGTTACAGTTGTATAAGACTTTGGTCCGGCCACATTTGGAATACTGTGTGCAGTTCTGGTCGCCACATTACCAGAAGGATGTGGATGCTTTAGAGCGGGTGCAGAGGAGGTTCACCAGGATGTTGCCTGGTATGGAGGGTGCTAGCTATGAAGAGAGGTTGAGTAGATTAGGATTATTTTCATTAGAAAGACGGAGGTTGAGGGGGGACCTCATTGAGATCGACAAAATCATGAGAGGTATAGACAGGGTGGATAGCAAGAAGCTTTTTCCCAGCGTGGGGGACTCAATTACTAGGGGTCACGTGTTCAAGGTGAGAGGGAAAACGCTTAAGGGAGATGTGCGTGGAAAGTTCTTTACACAGAGGGTGGTGGGTGACTGGAACGCATTGCCGGTAGAGGTGGACACGATAGCGTCATTTGAATGGGCAGGGAGCAGAGGGATACAGATCCTTATAAAATAGGTGACAGTTTTAGATAGAAGATCTGGATCGGTGCAGCCTTGGAGGGCCGAAGGGCCTGTTTCTGTGCTGTAATTCTTCTTTGTTCTTTGTTCTAAAGAGCAGTCCAGACAGAGGCAGTGAACAAAATCACTGCTTTAACACTCACCTGGACAATACACCTGCTGGCTCAGGCACAGGAAGCAGCAGCTGTCAATTCCTGGAAAGAGGAAACCAGTCAGCTGGGTTTAAACCCCCTCAGATCCTTGAGCTGCAAGCCAGTCATTCATTAGCTCACTGGGCTGTGATTGACAGCTTCTCCACACACACAGCTGTCAACTTTGCTTCATTCATCTTCCTTCACGGTTGAGTAACTCAGAAATTCTCTAACCACAATGTTTGTCAACATCAATCTTTGATTGACAGCTCCTGGTCCACTTCAAACTGAGTTAAGTGCTTTCCAATCACCTCCCTTCATGCTTGAGTGATTTTCAAGTGATCAGTTGGAGATTGAATTTTTTTTTTTTTATAAATTTAGATTACCCAATTATTTTTTCCAATTGAGGGGCAATTTTAGCGTGGCCAATCCACCTACTCTGCACATTTTTGGGTTGTGGGGGTGAAACCCACGCAGACACGGGGAGAATATGCAAACTCCACACGGACAGTGACCCAGAGCCGGGATCGAACCTGGGACCTCAGCGCCGTGAGGCGGTTGTGCTAACCACTAGGCCACCGTGCTGCCCTGAGCTGGAGATTGACAGCAATTAACTCTGTTTGAGCTGGTCAAGATCCGGGCATGCATATTTAAATGAGCCATTAGGCTGATATTAATATGCACTGGCCCAATTCATCAGGGGCCCAGGATTCACCAGAAGCCTGGGGGAGGGGTGCCTTGCCCATAAGAGGTGGGGTGAGATGGGGACCCCGTAAGAGATAAGTTGGGAGATGTAGGGGGGGGGGTTCCGGAGGCCATGCTGAGGATTGGGGGGGGGTTGAAAGATCGGTGCTGCCTTTTAAAATGGTGGCACGGTGGCGCAGTGGTTGGCACTGTTGCTTCACAGCTCCAGGGACCCGGGTTCAATTCCGGCCTCGGGTGACTGTCCGTGTGGAGTCTGCATGTTCTCCCCGTGTCTGCGTGGGTTTCCTCCGGGTGCTCCGGTTTCCTCCCACAGTCCGAAGTTGTGCAGGTTAGGTGGATTAGCCATGATAAATTGCCAAAGGGTTGGGTTGGGTTACTGGGTTACGGGGATAGGGTGGAGGCCTGGGCTTAAGTAGGGTGCTCTTTCAAGGGCCGATGCAGACTCGATGGGCTGAATGGCCTCCTTCTGCACTGGCCAGCAGTGGATTTTTACTCAAGTCCGCTGAATCGCATCCCTTAACTCTCCACTTTATCTGCTAAAGGCCTTCGGTGTAACTACGTTGAATTTTAAGTACAGCCAGTGATAAATGGATTGCATTAAGATGCAAAGAAGTTGACAAGAACAAATGATTCGGTGGAACTAATTTAATCATGTCGACTGTGGACATTGAAAGGATTAATAAACAACACACAGCGTCTGTGTTCTCTGATCAAGGAGTTACAGAGGAGATGGAAAGGAAGCGCTTTCAAGTCAGCAAACAATGAATGGATTTACTGTTGGCGATGAGGGTCTAACCCGCCGGCCGCTGAACCATCAGGGGTCCCGTGTTGCCTCCGCTGAGGCAGACCCTCTGGGTCAGAGGGTTAACTGAGCAGCGGCCAGCCTTCCCCGGGAGCTGGGACCCCAAGGGTGGAAATCCTGCCCCCCCCCCTCCCAAATCCTGTCCCTGATGCACCTGGTGGGCAGCGGGCAGAACAGGGTGGCACCGTGCCAACAGGGGGGGGG
Organism: Scyliorhinus canicula; assembly: GCF_902713615.1. NCBI lineage: Eukaryota > Metazoa > Chordata > Chondrichthyes > Carcharhiniformes > Scyliorhinidae > Scyliorhinus > Scyliorhinus canicula. The sequence goes on from NC_052146.1 coordinate 5,578,951, forward strand.
CATCCAGGCCGGGTCACACCAAAAGACAGCCGCCAGCGGGGACCCAGGTCACAGGGCAGGAATCACAGCAGGCCGCCTCCACTCCTGCTGTACCACCTGGGGAACCAACCTAGGCGGAGTGTTAGAGTCCATAAGGCCAGGAAAGGAGACAACGTTGGCATGGGTGCTGGGCACAGTTTAGTGATATGGGGGTAGGGCATGTATCTGTATATACGTTTTCACATTAAACACTTGTTCACAATGTTACAACCTGCCTCAGCGCTCTGGCCAGAGGGTGATCAGGTGGGGGGGGGGGGGGGGGGGGGGGGGGAATGGACAGACGTTGTGGGTGGGCTTTGCTCAGGGACTGCAGTTCAGTCAATGCTCACCGCTCCCCCCCCTCCGCCCCTGGCCATCCCCACCGTCCTCACCTCCATCACCCCGGGGATCCGATGGCACCGTGTGATGGGATGGCCAGCTCGCTCGCAGGGATCACCCAGTGGACGGTGGGAAGTGATACCGTGGGCAGGAGTCAGACGTTGTCAATTGATGCGGAGCACCAGAGATCATCGCAGAGCGGGTTCGTCATCATCCTCCATCCCATAGACCGGACCCGCTGTTACTGCCAACCCAGGGCCCCCCGCCCTGGAGTGCGGCAGGAATGAATCACGGAGGGGGAGTTACAGATGGGAGGGGGTAGCCAGGGGAGGGAGTTGGTGAGGGTGGGATGTGGTGTCCGTGTTCCTGGCCAATCCCCCCCCTCCCCCCGCCCGCCAGTTGGTGAACCTGGAGTCGATCAGAGCGTCACGTGTGCGTTGGCCGTGGCTCGCACGTCATGCAGCCTCCTGTGCCCAATATCCTGGCCATCCACACCCTCCCCCACAGCCTCCTGTGCCCAATATCCTGGCCATCCACACCCTCCCCCACACCCTCTCCCACAGCCTCCTGTGCCCAATATCCTGGCCATCCACACCCTCCCCCGCAGCCTCCTCATTGGAGGAGGCCTGGCCTTCATCCTCCTTCTCCAACACATGTTGTGGAGGATGCAGCAAGCCGCCATGATGAGAGCAACTTTCAGCCTCGTACTGGAGGGCCCCTCCAGAACGGTCCAGGCCCCTAAACCACATCTTCAGGAGGCTGAAGCACCGCTCGATCACACTCCTGGTCGCTGTATGGGCGTCGTTGTAGCGGGTCTCCGCATAGGCCTGTGGCCTCTGGATAGGCATCATCAGCCACGATCGCAGCGGGTAACCCCTGTCACACGGGAGCTAACTCTGCAGCATTTCAAAGAGGCCGGGAATCAGCGAGTGTGGCAGGATGGAGGAGTCGTGCACACTGCATGGGTTACTGGTGCAGGCGTGCATGCCGCACAGCTGATGGTCACACACCAGCGACACGTTTGTCAAGTGGAACCCCTTTCGGTTTGTGTACAGCAGCTTGTTATCTGCAGGTGCTCGAAGGGGGTCATTTATCCCCCCGATCACCCCCTAGACCCGGGGCATCCCGCTGATGGCGGGGTATCCCGCTGCCGGGGAATCCCGCTGCCAGGGAACCCCGCTGCCGGGGAATCCCGCTGCCGGGGAATCCCGCTGCCGGGGAATCCCGTTGATGGCGGGGAACCCCGCTGCCGGGGAATCCCGCTGCCGGGGAATCCCGCTGATGGCGGGGAACCCCGCTGCCGGGGAATCCCGCTGCCGGGGAACCCCGCTGATGGCGGGGAACCCCGCTGCCGGGGAATCCCGCTGCCGGTGAATCCCGCTGCCGGGGAACCCCGCTGATGGCGGGGAACCCCGCTGCCGGGGAATCCCGTTGATGGCGGGGAACCCCGCTGCCGGGGAACCCCGCTGCCGGTGAATCCCGCTGCCGGGGAACCCAGCTGCCGGGGAATCCCGCTGATGGCGGGGAACCCCGCTGCCGGGACATCCATCGATGGCGGGGAACCCCGCTGCCGGGGAATCCTGCTGATGGCGGGGAACCCCGCTGCCGGTGAATCCCGCTGCCGGGGAACCCAGCTGCCGGGGAATCCCGCTGATGGCGGGGAACCCCGCTGCCGGGGAACCCCGCTGCCGGTGAATCCCGCTGCCGGGGAATCCCGCTGCCAGGGAATCCTGCTGATGGCGGGGAACCCCGCTGCCGGGGCATCCATCGATGGCGGGGAACCCCGCTGCCGGGGAATCCCGCTGCCAGGGAATCCCGCTGCCGGGGAATCCCGCTGATGGCGGTGACCCCGCTGCCGGGGAATCCCGCTGCCGGGGAATCCCGCTGCCGGGGAATCCCGCTGCCGGGGAATCCCGCTGATGGCGGTGAACCCCGCTGCCGGGGCATCCTCGTGGGCTCGGTCCACATTGATGTGGATGTATTGTGCCAACTGGGCACACAGGGCCTCTGTGACTGCGCGGATGCACTTGTGCAACGAGGTCTCTGTGAGATCCAGGACAGGTCCCCACTCAGCAACGGGAAGGACCCCGTGGCATAAATATTCAGGGCCACCGTCACCTTGACGACCACCGGGAACGGGTGTCCTCCCCTATTCCCCCGCGATACCACGTGCGCCATGATCTGGAAGATATGCCGTACTAACCCCTTGTCTAGCCGGAGTCTACGACGGCATGCCGGGTCCGGCACGTCCTCGAACGACGGGCGCTCCTGGAGACAAAACACATCTGGCCTCCAACTTCTAATGTGTGCAAACACACGGGACCTTTTACTGGCTCCTTTAACAACCTCACGTTCCAGGAAATCAACTGGGTCAGGAGCCTCATTACCTTAAAAAAAACACCCCCATGATAACAAGTTGCAGACATCTGCCCCTCTCCGCTCCCGTAAACGGGCTATGCTGCTGATAGGGTGACACCCGCACAGGTTAGAAAGAACAAAGAACAATACAGCACAGGGACAGGCCCTTCGGCCCTCCAAGCCTGTACCGGTCATGATACCAACCTTGGCCAAATCCCTCAGCACTTCCTTGTGCCACATCCCTCTATTCCCATCCTATCCATGTATTTGTCAAGATGCCTTTTGAGGCCGTCAAAGACACTAACCAATATGTCAACTTTCAGCCCCCTCCCCCCGCCCAGGCCAAACTTTCATAGAGAACAATAGGGGAAATTTCTAATGGCGCATTTAAATATGTGCGGCTGGGGTGTCGCCCAGTGAGAGCGAGATCCAGTTCACATCGCGCTACGAGATTCCCTCGAATCCCACGAGACCTTTCGAGCGTTGCGATTCTCAATGAAGGCTTCTCGCGATATTCAGCGGCCTCGTCCCAACACCAAGCAGGGCGTGACGAGCTGCTGAACGGCGCCCATCATCTCTACGTCGGCCAGATCAAACCCTGTCAGAATTTTAATGATCTCTATCCGGAGTGGAAGGAGGCTGATGGGGAAAGACAAATTGACAGGTAGACCAGTTATGCCAATGGCTTATCCCTGCGCTGTCGGCTCGGTCTGGATGATTTATGCTGAAGCAGCGGGTTTGCCAGGTGAGGGATCAGTTTCCCGCAGCCTTTCTGGACTTTCTGGCTCAAAGATAGGTACTGTCTCTATTTTTTTTTCCTATGGTTATTTAACTTAATATTGTGTTAACTTAAGGTGTTGTTAATATGTTTTGTTGTTCATTAAGGATGGGCGAATGTTTATGACTGTTATCATTATTGTTATTGTTGGTATTTTATTGTGGTTCGTTGTTATATAAATACAACATTTTTCAATAAATATTATTTTTTTTTTTTAAAAATCAGTTTCCCAGCAACCAGATGAACTTTCCACAATTAAATTCTCGGACCTTCAAAGATGAACGGTGTCGGGAAATCCTCCAGCGCGTTTTTGCTCATTAAAAGGCCGGCTCCCCAGAATTAAGTTCCCTCCCCAAATTTAGTTCCCTGCCGACGGGAAATACTAACGTCCGCATACTTGACAGCATGTAAGTGCCGTGCACCTGGGGGGGGGGGGGGGGGGGGGGGGTGAGTTCTTCCTGGCTGCTGAACAAAGAACAAAGAACAATACAGCACAGGAACAGGCCCTTCGGCCCTCCAAGCCTGTACCGGTCACGTGTCATATCGAGACCAACCTCCTGTATCCTTCTACACCCCCGTCTGTTCATGTGCCTATCCAGATAAGTCTTAAAGGTCGCTAACGTATCTGCCTCAGCCACCTGACTTGGCAGCGCATTCCAGGCCACCACCACCCTCTGTGTAAAAAACTCTCCCCACACATCTCCACTGAACCTATCCCCCCCTCACCTTGAACCTGTGCCCCCTTTGTAATTGTCATTTCCACCCTAGGAAAAAGCCTCCAACTGTTCACCCTATCTATACCCCTAATAATTTTATAAACTTCTATCAGGTCGCCCCCCTCAGTCTCCGTCTCTCCAGGGAGAACAATCCCAGTTTATTCAATCTCTCCACATAGCCAATACCCTCCATACCAGGCAACATCCTTTTCCGTACTCTCTCCAAAGCCTCCACGTCCTTCTGTGAGTGCGGTGACCAGAATTGGACACAGCATTCCAAATGTGGCTGAACCAACATTCTATCTAACTGTAACATAACTGTAACATGCCAGTTCACAATCCAGAGAGGTGCTGAGGAGAACTACAATGACCCACATGCCTCCAGAAACTGCGTGAGTGAGCAGCCAAGAGGCCTCCTAAAGATGAGGTTAAGCTGCCAAGACATTTCCTTTACTATTTGGTTTACTAATCTCTGCTGGCTGCCAGGCCCCAGATCCATTTCTGTAACACACATTATACTTTTCTGCCTTGTACCTTGATTTATGACAACTGAATTAAACTGTACTGAGAGGCATGCCAATGTATTTCTTCTTGCACTGATCACGACATTTCGCAAGAATATCTGTATGAGGAGAAAACAACAATTTATATTGGATGAGAAGAGAATGCTGACTGGTTGCAAATGGACTCTGGCTGACGGAGGCATTATGCACTAGTTGACGGTGACTGACAAATAACTGCCAAGCATTGTTTGAAATTTAAACGAGGCAGCTTGACCCTGATTGGTCGAGGCATTGCCCTGGGGAATTAATCAACGAAGAGCTGCCACTTATTTTATGTCGCTGAAACAGGTGCAATGTGTGTACATGTTCTTTATGTCTGCAAAAGACCAGGGCCCTGCGTATTAATATATGCAGCTTCCAGTACACATCAATGCACCACACTGTGAGCCTGACTGATAATCTTAAATTGGTTGTCAACTTAATTGTAGGTTTATATTCATTTTACAGGGTGTGGATGTCATTGGCTAGGCCAGCATTTCTTGCCCATCCCGAGGTGATAGTAATCTGCCATCTTGAACCGCTGCAGTCCATGTGGTGTAGGTACACCCACAGTGCGGTTAGGGAGGGAGTTCCAGGATTTTGATCCAGCAACAATGAAGGAACGGCCGATATATTTGCAAGTCAGAGCGATGAGTGACTTGGAGGGGAACCTCCAGGTGGTGGGGCCCCCAGGTATCTGCTGCTCTTGTCCTTCTAGATGGTAGTGGTCATGGGTTTGGAAGGTGCTGTCTGAGTAACCGTGGTAAGTTACTGCAGAGCATCTTGTAGATGGTACACACGGCTGCCACTGTTCATCGGTAGTGGAGGGAGTGAATGTGGATGGGGTGCCAATCAAGTGGCTGCTTTGTCCTGGACGATGTTGATCTTCTTGAGTGTTGTTGGAGCTGCACTCATCCAGGCAAGTGGAGGGTATTCCATCACACTCCTGACTTGTGCCATGTAGATGGTGGACAGGCTTTGGGGAGTCAGGAGGTGAGTTACTCTCCGCAGGATTCCCAGCCTTTGACCTGCCCTGGTAGCCACAGTATTAATGTGGCTGGGTCCAGTTCAGTTTCTGATCAATGGTAACCCCCAGGATGTTGATAGTGGGGATTCAGCGATGGTAATGCCATTGAATGTTAAGGGACGATGGTCAGATCCTCTCTTGTAGGAGATGGTCATTGCCTGGCACTTGTGTGGTGAAAATGTAACTTGCCACTTGTCAGCCCAAGCCTGGATATTGTCCAGGTCTTGCTGCATTTGGACACGGGCTGCTTCATTATCTGAGGAGTCTGGAATGGTGCTGAACATTGTGCCAAACATCCCCACTTCTGACCTTATGATGGAAAGGAGGTAATTGATGAAGCAGCTGAAGATCGTTGGGCCGAGGACACTACCCTGAGGAACTCCTGCAGTGATGTCCTGGAGCTGAGATGATTGACCTCCAACCACCACAACCATCTTCCTTTGTGCCGGGTATAACTCCAGCCAGCGGAGTGTTTCCCCCCTGATTCCCATCGACTCCAGTTTAGCTAGCGCCCCTTGATGCCACACTCGGTCAAATGCTGCCTTGATGTCAAGGGCAGTCACTCTCACCTCACCTCTGGCATTCAGCTTTTTTGTCCATGTTTGAACCAAGGCTGTACTGAGGTCAGGAGCTGAGTGACCCTGGCGGACCCCAAACTGAACGCACGTGAGCAGGTTATTGCTGAGTAAGTGCCGCTTGATAGCCCTGTTGATGACGCCTTCCATCACTTTGCTGATGATGGAGAGCAGACTGATAGGGCTGTAATTGGCTGGGTTGGATTTGTCCTGTTTCTTGTGTACTGGACACAATTGGGTAATTTTCCACATTGCCGGGTAGATGCCAGTGTTGTAGCTGTACTGGAACAGCTTGGCTAGGGGGAGCAGCAAGTTCTGGAGCACAAGTCTTCAGTGCTATTGCCGGGATATTGTCAGGGCCCAGAGCCTTTGCAGTATCCAGTGCCTTCAGCCATTTCTTGGTCTCATGTGGAGTGAATCGAATTGGCTGAAGACTGACATCTGTGATGCTGGGGACATCCGGAGGAGACCGAGACGGATCATCCACTCGACACTTCTTTTCTTTTATAAATTTAAAGTATCCAATTTTTTTTTTTCCAATTAAGGGGCAATTTAGCGTGGCCAGGCATGCTCAGAGCCTGATATACATATTTGAAAGTAAGAAGTCCAGACGGTATCGAAACTCCGTCCAATTAGCATTTTAATGGGGCTGATTAACATTCGATGGCCCACTTTCACCAAAACAAAGGACTGGTACTCGAGCCACCAGTACAGTCCCAGACATTTCGGCGCCAGTCCCTGCTCAAGGGAAACGCAAACAACGGGGTCAGTGACCGCTTGGGCCACGCCCAGCCATCCAGATCCCCACCCACTTATTGGTTAGGAATCGAGCGGAGTGATCAGGGATCACCCAATTAGTGGGGCCCAAATCGAAGGCCCACCCAAAAGGGCGCGAAAACCCCCAAGTATAAGGAGAAGAGTCCGCCACATGTTCGCTCTCACTTGGTCCTGGTACCCCAGTCACGGCCATCTCTAATGAAGGGCAGCATGGTAGCATGGTGGTTAGCATAAATGCTTCACAGCTCCAGGGTCCCAGGTTCGATTCCCCGCTGGGTCACTGTCTGTGCGGAGTCTGCACGTTCTCCCCGTGTCTGCGTGGGTTTCCTCCGGGTGCTCCGGTTTCCTCCCACAGTCCAAAGATGTGCGGGTTAGGTGGATTGGCCATGCTAAATTGCCCGTAGTGTCCTAAAAAGTAAGGTTAAGGGGGGGGGGGGGGGTGTTGGGTTACGGGTATAGGGTGGATACGTGGGTTTGAGTAGGGTGATCATTGCTCGGCACAACATTGAGGGCCGAAGGGCCTTTTCTGTGCTGTACTGTTCTAAGTTCTAATTGCAGCAACACCAGAAGCAAGTACAAGTTCAACGCTTGCTACCAGACGGATGAGCCTAGCTGAGCAGCAGTTACTTCCACAGACCCGATAGATCCAGAATCGACCAGCGGCCATTGTTTCTCTGACCTAAGCCACGTGCTCGAAGTTAAGTACAGGTTGTCTAAGTCAATAGGTGTAGTTAACTAGTAGTCTTTATGTTGCATGACTAATTGTGTATAAATAAAGTACCCTTGACCTTGAACTAACTAACTGGTGTTTCGCTGTTTCATCGATAGCCGGTTTTTTGTGGAGATACCAGTTTTGTGGCTCTACTGGTGTATCCCTGTGCAATCGCACATTCACACTGCCTGGTACATCCCTGTGCAATCGCATATTCACACTGCCTGGTGTATCCCTGTGCACTTGCACATTCACACTGCCTGGTACATCCCTGTGCACTCGCACATTCACACTGCCTGGTGTATCCCTGTGCACTCGCACATTCACACTGCCTGGTACATCCCTGTGCACTCGCACATTCACACTGCCTGGTACATCCCTGGGCACTCGCACATTCACGCTGCCTGGTGTATCCCTGTGCACTCGCACATTCACACTGCCTGGTGTATCCCTGTGCACTCGCACATTCACACTGCCTGGTCCATCCCTGTGCACTCGCACATTCACACTGCCTGGTCCATCCCTGTGCCCTCGCACATTCACACTGCCTGGTACATCCCTGTGCACTCACACATTCACACTGCCTGGTACATCCCTGTGCACTCGCACATTCACACTGCCTGGTCCATCCCTGTGCACTCGCACATTCACACTGCCTGGTCCATCCCTGTGCACTCACACATTCACACTGCCTGGTGTATCCCTGTGCACTCACACATTCACACTGCCTGGTCCATCCCTGTGCACTCGCACATTCACACTGCCTGGTGTATCCCTCTCCACTCGCACATTCACACTGCCTGGTCCATCCCTGTGCACTCGCACATTCACACTGCCTGGTCCATCCCTGTGCACTCACACATTCACACTGCCTGGTGTATCCCTGTGCACTCGCACATTCACACTGCCTGGTCCATCCCTGTGCACTCGCACATTCACACTGCCTGGTACATCCCTGTGCACTCACACATTCACACTGCCTGGTACATCCCTGTGCACTCGCACATTCACGCTGCCTGGTGTATCCCTGTGCACTCGCACATTCACACTGCCTGGTGTATCCCTGTGCACTCACACATTCACACTGCCTGGTGTATCCCTGTGCACTCGCACATTCACACTGCCTGGTGTATCCCTGTGCACTCACACATTCACACTGCCCGACATCCCTGTGCACTCGCACATTCACACTGCCTGGTACATCCCTGTGCACTCACACATTCACACTGCCTGGTGTATCCCTGTGCACTCACACATTCACACTGCCTGGTGTATCCCTGTGCACTCACACATTCACACTGCCTGGTGTATCCCTGTGCACTCGCACATTCACACTGCCTGGTCCATCCCTGTGCACTCGCACATTCACACTGCCTGGTCCATCCCTGTGCACTCGCACATTCACACTGCCTGGTGTATCCCTGTGCACTCGCACATTCACACTGCCTGGTGTAACCCTGTGCACTCGCACATTCACACTGCCTGGTGTATCCCTGTGCACTCACACCATTCACACTGCCTGGTCCATCCCTGTGCACTCGCACATTCACACTGCCTGGTGTATCCCTGTGCACTCTCACATTCACACTGCCTGGTAATCCCTGTGCACTCACACATTCACACTGCCTGGTGTATCCCTGTGCAACTCACACATTCACACTGCCTGGTACATCCCTGTGCACTCACACATTACACAATGCCTGGTACATCCCTGTGCACTCGCACATTCACACTGCCTGGACCATCCCTGTGCACTCACACATTCACACTGCCTGTTACACCCTGTGCACTCGCACATTCACACTTCTGATGATCCACCCCTGTGCACTTCGCACAATTCACACTGCCTGGGTGCTCCATTCCCTGTTGCACTCGACACATTAACCATGCCTTTGTACATCCCTGTGCACTCGCACATTCACACTGCCTGGTGTATCCCCTGTGCACTCGCACATTCACACTGCCTGGTGTATCCCTGTGCACCGCACATTCACACTGCCTGGTACATCCCTGTGCACTCGCACATTCACACTGCCTGGTACATCCCTGTGCACTCGCACATTCACACTGCCTGGTGTATCCCTGTGCACTCACACATTCACACTGCCCGACATCCCTGTGCACTCGCACATTCACACTGCCTGGTCCATCCCTGTGCACTCGCACATTCACACTGCCTGGTACATCCCTGTGCACTCACACATTCACACTGCCTGGTACATCCCTGTGCACTCGCACATTCACACTGCCTGGTCCATCCCTGTGAACTCGCACATTCACACTGCCTGGTACATCCCTGTGAACTCGCACATTCACACTGCCTGGTGTATCCCTGTGCACTCGCACATTCACACTGCCTGGTGTATCCCTGTGCACTCACACATTCACACTGCCTGGTCCATCCCTGTGCACTCACACATTCACACTGCCTGGTGTATCCCTGTGCACTCGCACATTCACACTGCCTGGTACATCCCTGTGCACTCGCACATTCACACTGCCTGGTACATCCCTGTGAACTCGCACATTCACACTGCCTGGTGTATCCCTGTGCACTCGCACATTCACACTGCCTGGTGTATCCCTGTGCACTCACACATTCACACTGCCTGGTCCATCCCTGTGCACTCACACATTCACACTGCCTGGTGTATCCCTGTGCACTCGCACATTCACACTGCCTGGTACATCCCTGTGCACTCACACATTCACACTGCCTGGTGTATCCCTGTGCACTCACACATTCACACTGCCTGGTGTATCCCTGTGCACTCGCACATTCACACTGCCTGGTCCATCCCAGTGCACTCGCACATTCACACTGCCTGGTGTATCCCTGTGCACTCGCACATTCACACTGCCTGGTCCATCCCTGTGCACTCGCACATTCACACTGCCTGGTGTATCCCTGTGCACTCACACATTCACACTGCCCGACATCCCTGTGCACTCACACATTCACACTGCCTGGTACATCCCTGTGCACTTGCACATTCACACTGCCTGGTGTATCCCTGTGCACTCACACATTCACACTGCCTGGTGTATCCCTGTGCACTCACACATTCACACTGCCTGGTGTATCCCTGTGCACTCGCACATTCACACTGCCTGGTGTATCCCTGTGCACTCGCACATTCACACTGCCTGGTGTATCCCTGTGCACTCACACATTCACACTGCCTGGTGTATCCCTGTGCACTCGCACATTCACACTGCCTGGTGTATCCCTGTGCACTCACACATTCACACTGCCTGGTGTATCCCTGTGCACTCGCACATTCACACTGCCTGGTCCATCCCTGTGCACTCACACATTCACACTGCCTGGTCCATCCCTGTGCACTCGCACATTCACACTGCCTGGTGTATCCCTGTGCACTCGCACATTCACACTGCCTGGTACATCCCTGTGCACTCGCACATTCACACTGCCTGGTCCATCCCTGTGCACTCGCACATTCACACTGCCTGGTCCATCCCTGTGCACTCGCACATTCACACTGCCTGGTCCATCCCTGTGCACTCACACATTCACACTGCCTGGTGTATCCCTGTGCACTCGCACATTCACACTGCCTGGTGTATCCCTGTGCACTCGCACATTCACACTGCCTGGTGTATCCCTGTGCACTCGCACATTCACACTGCCTGGTACATCCCTGTGCACTCGCACAGTCACATTGCCTGGTGTATCCCTGTGCACTCACACATTCACACTGCCTGGTGTATCCCTGTGCACTCACACATTCACACTGCCTGGTGTATCCCTGTGCACTCGCACATTCACACTGCCCGACATCCCTGTGCACTCACACATTCACACTGCCTGGTACATCCCTGTGCACTTGCACATTCACACTGCCTGGTCCATCCCTGTGCACTCGCACATTCACACTGCCTGGTCCATCCCTGTGCACTCGCACATTCACACTGCCTGGTGTATCGCTGTACACTTGCACATTCACACTTCCTGGTGTATCCCTGTGCACTCACACATTCACACTTCCTGGTGTATCCCTGTGCACTCACACATTCACACTGCCTGGTGTATCCCTGTGCACTCGCACATTCACACTGCCTGGTGTATCCCCTGTGCACTCGCACATTCACACTGCCTGGTACATCCCTGTGCACTCACACATTCACACTGCCTGGTGTATCCCTGTGCACTCGCACATTCACACTGCCTGGTATCCCTGTGCACTCGCACATTCACACTGCCTGGTGTATCCCTGTGCACTCGCACATTCACACTGCCTGGTGTATCCCTGTGCACTCGCACATTCACACTGCCTGGTTCATCCCTGTGCACTCGCACATTCACACTGCCTGGTGTATCCCTGTGCACTCGCACATTCACACTGCCTGGTGTATCCCTGTGCACTCGCACATTCACACTGCCTGGTGTATCCCTGTGCACTCGCACATTCACACTGCCTGGTGTATCCCTGTGCACTCGCACATTCACACTGCCTGGTGTATCCCTGTGCACTCGCACATTCACACTGCCTGGTACATCCCTGTGCACTCGCACATTCACACTACCTGGTACATCCCTGTGCACTCGCACATTCACACTACCTGGTGTATCCCTGTGCACTCACACATTCACACTGCCTGGTACATCCCTGTGCACTCGCACATTCACACTACCTGGTGTATCCCTGTGCACTCACACATTCACACTGCCTGGTACATCCCTGTGCACTCACACATTCACACTGCCCGACATCCCTGTGCACTCGCACATTCACACTGCCTGGTACATCCCTGTGCACTCGCACATTCACACTGCCTGGTACATCCCTGTGCACTCACACATTCACACTGCCTGGTGTATCCCTGTGCACTCACACATTCACACTGCCTGGTACATCCCTGTGCACTCACACATTCACACTGCCTGGTGTATCCCTGTGCACTCACACATTCACACTGCCTGGTACATCCCTGTGCACTCGCACATTCACACTGCCTGGTGTATCCCTGTGCACTCGCACATTCACACTGCCTGGTACATCCCTGTGCACTCGCACATTCACACTGCCTGGTGTATCCCTGTGCACTCACACATTCACACTGCCTGGTGTATCCCTGTGCACTCGCACATTCACACTGCCCGACATCCCTGTGCACTCACACATTCACACTGCCTGGTACATCCCTGTGCACTTGCACATTCACACTGCCTGGTCCATCCCTGTGCACGCGCACATTCACACTGCCTGGTCCATCCCTGTGCACTCGCACATTCACACTTCCTGGTGTATCCCTGTGCACTCACACATTCACACTTCCTGGTGTATCCCTGTGCACTCGCACATTCACACTGCCTGGTACATCCCTGTGCACTCGCACATTCACACTGCCTGGTACATCCCTGTGCACTCGCACATTCACACTGCCTGGTCCATCCCTGTGCACTCGCACATTCACACTGCCTGGTCCATCCCTGTGCACTCGCACATTCACACTGCCTGGTACATCCCTGTGCACTCGCACATTCACACTGCCTGGTGTATCCCTGTGCACTCACACATTCACACTTCCTGGTGTATCCCTGTGCACTCGCACATTCACACTGCCTGGTGTATCCCTGTGCACTCGCACATTCACACTGCCTGGTGTATCCCTGTGCACTCGCACATTCACACTGCCTGGTGTATCCCTGTGCACTGACACATTCACACTGCCTGGTCCATCCCTGTGCACTCGCACATTCACACTGCCTGGTGTATCCCTGTGCACTGACACATTCACACTGCCTGGTCCATCCCTGTGCACTCGCACATTCACACTGCCTGGTGTATCCCTGTGCACTGACACATTCACACTGCCTGGTCCATCCCTGTGCACTCGCACATTCACACTGCCTGGTGTATCCCTGTGCACTCGCACATTCACACTGCCTGGTGTATCCCTGTGCACTCACACATTCACACTGCCTGGTCCATCCCTGTGCACTCGCACATTCACACTGCCTGGTGTATCCCTGTGCACTTGCACATTCACACGGCCTGGTACATCCCTGTGCACTCGCACATTCACACTGCCTGGTGTATCCCTGTGCACTCGCACATTCACACTGCCTGGTCCATCCCTGTGCATTCGCACATTCACACTGCCTGGTGTATCCCTGTGCACTCACACATTCACACTGCCTGGTGTATCCCTGTGCACTCGCACATTCACACTGCCTGGTCCATCCCTGTGCACTCGCACATTCACACTGCCTGGTCCATCCCTGTGCACTCGCACATTCACACTGCCTGGTGTATCCCTGTGCACTCGCACATTCACACTGCCTGGTGTATCCCTGTGCACTCGCACATTCACACTGCCTGGTGTATCCCTGTGCACTCGCACATTCACACTGCCTGGTACATCCCTGTGCACTCGCACAGTCACACTGCCTGGTGTATCCCTGTGCACTCGCACATTCACACTGCCTGGTGTATCCCTGTGCACTCGCACATTCACACTGCCTGGTCCATCCCTGTGCACTCGCACATTCACACTGCCTGGTCCATCCCTGTGCACTCGCACATTCACACTGCCTGGTGTATCCCTGTGCACTCACACATTCACACTGCCTGGTGTATCCCTGTGCACTCACACATTCACACTGCCTGGTACATCCCTGTGCACTCACACATTCACACTGCCTGGTGTATCCCTGTGCACTCGCACATTCACACTGCCTGGTCCATCCCTGTGCACTCGCACATTCACACTGCCTGGTGTATCCCTGTGCACTCGCACATTCACACTGCCTGGTCCATCCCTGTGCACTCACACATTCACACTGCCTGGTGTATCCCTGTGCACTCGCACATTCACACTGCCTGGTGTATCCCTGTGCACTCGCACATTCACACTGCCCGACATCCCTGTGCACTCACACATTCACACTGCCTGGTACATCCCTGTGCACTTGCACATTCACACTGCCTGGTCCATCCCTGTGCACTCGCACATTCACACTGCCTGGTCCATTCCTGTGCACTCGCACATTCACACTGCCTGGTGTATCGCTGTACACTTGCACATTCACACTTCCTGGTGTATCCCTGTGCACTCACACATTCACACTTCCTGGTGTATCCCTGTGCACTCACACATTCACACTGCCTGGTGTATCCCTGTGCACTCGCACATTCACACTGCCTGGTGTATCCCTGTGCACTCGCACATTCACACTGCCTGGTACATCCCTGTGCACTCACACATTCACACTGCCTGGTGTATCCCTGTGCACTCGCACATTCACACTGCCTGGTGTATCCCTGTGCACTCGCACATTCACACTGCCTGGTGTATCCCTGTGCACTCGCACATTCACACTGCCTGGTGTATCCCTGTGCACTCGCACATTCACACTGCCTGGTTCATCCCTGTGCACTCGCACATTCACACTGCCTGGTGTATCCCTGTGCACTCGCACATTCACACTGCCTGGTGTATCCCTGTGCACTCGCACATTCACACTGCCTGGTGTATCCCTGTGCACTCGCACATTCACACTGCCTGGTGTATCCCTGTGCACTCGCACATTCACACTGCCTGGTGTATCCCTGTGCACTAACACATTCACACTGCCTGGTGTATCCCTATGCACTCGCACATTCACACTGCCTGGTACATCCCTGTGCACTCGCACATTCACACTACCTGGTGTATCCCTGTGCACTCACACATTCACACTGCCTGGTACATCCCTGTGCACTCGCACATTCACACTACCTGGTGTATCCCTGTGCACTCACACATTCACACTGCCTGGTACATCCCTGTGCACTCACACATTCACACTGCCCGACATCCCTGTGCACGCGCACATTCACACTGCCTGGTGTATCCCTGTGCACTCGCACAGTCACACTGCCTGGTGTATCCCTGTGCACTTGCACATTCACACTGCCTGGTCCATCCCTGTGCACTCGCACATTCACACTGCCTGGTGTATCCCTGTGCACTCACACATTCACACTGCCTGGTGTATCCCTGTGCACTCGAACATTCACACTGCCTGGTGTATCCCTGTGCACTCGCACATTCACACTGCCTGGTACATCCCTGTGCACTCGCACATTCACACTGCCTGGTACATCCCTGTGCACTCGCACATTCACACTGCCTGGTACATCCCTGTGCACTCACACATTCACACTGCCTGGTGTATCCCTGTGCACTCACACATTCACACTGCCTGGTACATCCCTGTGCACTCGCACATTCACACTGCCTGGTCCATCCCTGTGCACTCGCACATTCACACTGCCTGGTGTATCGCTGTGCACTCGCACATTCACACTGCCTGGTACATCCCTGTGCACTCGCACATTCACACTGCCTGGTACATCCCTGTGCACTCGCACATTCACACTGCCTGGTCCATCCCTGTGCACTCGCACATTCACACTGCCTGGTACATCCCTGTGCACTCGCACATTCACACTGCCTGGTACATCCCTGTGCACTCGCACATTCACACTGCCTGGTACATCCCTGTGCACTCGCACATTCACACTGCCTGGTCCATCCCTGTGCACTCGCACATTCACACTGCCTGGTCCATCCCTGTGCACTCGCACATTCACACTTCCTGGTGTATCCCTGTGCACTCACACATTCACACTTCCTGGTGTATCCCTGTGCACTCACACATTCACACTGCCTGGTGTATCCCTGTGCACTCGCACATTCACACTGCCTGGTGTATCCCTGTGCACTCGCACATTCACACTGCCTGGTGTATCCCTGTGCACTCGCACATTCACACTGCCTGGTGTATCCCTGTGCCCTCGCACATTCACACTGCCTGGCCCATCCCTGTGCACTCACACATTCACACTGCCTGGTGTATCCCTGTGCACTCACACATTCACACTGCCTGGTCCATCCCTGTGCACTCACACATTCACACTGCCTGGTGTATCCCTGTGCACTCGCACATTCACACTGCCTGGTGTATCCCTGTGCACTCACACATTCACACTGCCTGGTCCATCCCTGTGCACTCGCACATTCACACTGCCTGGTACATCCCTGTGCACTGGCACATTCACACTGCCTGGTGTATCCCTGTGCACTCGCACATTCACACTGCCTGGTCCATCCCTGTGCACTCGCACATTCACACTGCCTGGTACATCCCTGTGCACTCGCACATTCACACTGCCTGGTACATCCCTGTGCACTCACACATTCACACTGCCTGGTACATCCCTGTGCACTCACACATTCACACTGCCTGGTACATCCCTGTGCACTCACACATTCACACTGCCTGGTACATCCCTGTGCACTCGCACATTCACACTGCCTGGTGTATCCCTGTGCACTCGCACATTCACACTGCCTGGTGTATCCCTGTGCACTCGCACATTCACACTGCCTGGTCCATCCCTGTGCACTCACACATTCACACTGCCTGGTCCATCCCTGTGCACTCACACATTCACACTGCCTGGTGTATCCCTGTGCACTCGCACATTCACACTGCCTGGTACATCCCTGTGCACTCGCACATTCACACTGCCTGGTACATCCCTGTGCACTCGCACATTCACACTGCCTGGTGTATCCCTGTGCACTCGCACATTCACACTGCCTGGTACATCCCTGTGCACTCGCACATTCACACTGCCTGGTGTATCCCTGTGCACTCACACATTCACACTGCCTGGTGTATCCCTGTGCACTCGCACATTCACACTGCCTGACCATCCCTGTGCACTCGCACATTCACACTGCCTGGTGTATCCCTGTGCACTCACACATTCACACTGCCTGGTCCATCCCTGTGCACTCACACATTCACACTTCCTGGTGTATCCCTGTGCACTCGCACATTCACACTGCCTGGTGTATCCCTGTGCACTCGCACATTCACACTGCCTGGTGTATCCCTGTGCACTCGCACATTCACACTGCCTGGTGTATCCCTGTGCACTGACACATTCACACTGCCTGGTCCATCCCTGTGCACTCGCACATTCACACTGCCTGGTGTATCCCTGTGCACTGACACATTCACACTGCCTGGTGTATCCCTGTGTACTCGCACATTCACACTGCCTGGTGTATCCCTGTGCACTCGCACATTCACACTGCCTGGTCCATCCCTGTGCACTCGCACATTCACACTGCCCGACATCCCTGTGCACTCACACATTCACACTGCCTGGTGTATCCCTGTGCACTCACACATTCACACTGCCTGGTCCATCCCTGTGCACTCACACATTCACACTGCCTGGTGTATCCCTGTGCACTCGCACATTCACACTGCCTGGTCCATCCCTGTGCACTCGCACATTCACACTGCCTGGTACATCCCTGTGCACTCGCACATTCACACTGCCTGGCACATCCCTGTGCACTCGCACATTCACACTGCCTGGTACATCCCTGTGCACTCGCACATTCACACTGCCTGGTCCATCCCTGTGCACTCGCACATTCACACTGCCTGGTGTATCCCTGTGCACTCGCACATTCACACTGCCTGGTACATCCCTGTGCACTCGCACATTCACACTGCCTGGTGTATCCCTGTGCACTCACACATTCACACTGCCTGGTACATCCCTGTGCACTCGCACATTCACACTGCCTGGTGTATCCCTGTGCACTCGCACATTCACACTGCCTGGTACATCCCTGTGCACTCGCACATTCACACTGCCTGGTACATCCCTGTGCACTCACACATTCACACTGCCTGGTACATCCCTGTGCACTCGCACATTCACACTGCCTGGTCCATCCCTGTGCACTCGCACATTCACACTGCCTGGTACATCCCTGTGCACTCGCACATTCACACTGCCCGACATCCCTGTGCACTCACACATTCACACTGCCTGGTACATCCCTGTGCACTTGCACATTCACACTGCCTGGTACATCCCTGTGCACTCGCACATTCACACTGCCTGGTGTATCCCTGTGCACTCGCACATTCACACTGCCTGGTACATCCCTGTGCACTCGCACATTCACACTACCTGGTGTATCCCTGTGCACTCGCACATTCACACTGCCTGGTGTATCGCTGTACACTCGCACATTCACACTTCCTGGTGTATCCCTGTGCACTCACACATTCACACTTCCTGGTGTATCCCTGTGCACTCACACATTCACACTGCCTGGTGTATCCCTGTGCACTCGCACATTCACACTGCCTGGTGTATCCCTGTGCACTCACACATTCACACTGCCTGGTACATCCCTGTGCACTCGCACATTCACACTGCCTGGTACATCCCTGTGCACTCACACATTCATACTGCCTGGTACATCCCTGTGCACTCACACATTCACACTGCCTGGTGTATCCCTGTGCACTCGCACATTCACACTGCCTGGTACATCCCTGTGAACTCGCACATTCACACTGCCTGGTCCATCCCTGTGCACTCGCACATTCACACTGCCTGGTGTATCCCTGTGCACTTGCACATTCACACGGCCTGGTACATCCCTGTGCACTCGCACATTCACACTGCCTGGTACATCCCTGTGCACTCGCACATTCACACTGCCCGACATCCCTGTGCACTTGCACATTCACACGGCCTGGTACATCCCTGTGCACTTGCACATTCACACTGCCTGGTCCATCCCTGTGCACTCGCACATTCACACTGCCCGACATCCCTGTGCACTCGCACATTCACACTGCCTGGTGTATCCCTGTGCCCTCGCACATTCACACGGCCTGGTACATCCCTGTGCACTCGCACATTCACACTGCCTGGTCCATCCCTGTGCACTCGCACATTCACACTGCCTGGTCCATCCCTGTGCACTCGCACATTCACACTGCCTGGTGTATCCCTGTGCACTCGCACATTCACACTGCCTGGTGTATCCCTGTGCACTCGCACATTCACACTGCCTGGTACATCCCTGTGCACTCGCACAGTCACACTGCCTGGTGTATCCCTGTGCACTCGCACATTCACACTGCCTGGTCCATCCCTGTGCACTCACACATTCACACTGCCTGGTGTATCCCTGTGCACTCGCACATTCACACTGCCTGGTGTATCCCTGTGCACTCGCACATTCACACTGCCTGGTACATCCCTGTGCACTCGCACATTCACACTGCCCGACATCCCTGTGCACTTGCACATTCACACGGCCTGGTACATCCCTGTGCACTTGCACATTCACACTGCCTGGTCCATCCCTGTGCACTCGCACATTCACACTGCCCGACATCCCTGTGCACTCGCACATTCACACTGCCTGGTGTATCCCTGTGCCCTCGCACATTCACACGGCCTGGTACATCCCTGTGCACTCGCACATTCACACTGCCTGGTCCATCCCTGTGCACTCGCACATTCACACTGCCTGGTCCATCCCTGTGCACTCGCACATTCACACTGCCTGGTGTATCCCTGTGCACTCGCACATTCACACTGCCTGGTGTATCCCTGTGCACTCGCACATTCACACTGCCTGGTACATCCCTGTGCACTCGCACAGTCACACTGCCTGGTGTATCCCTGTGCACTCGCACATTCACACTGCCTGGTCCATCCCTGTGCACTCACACATTCACACTGCCTGGTGTATCCCTGTGCACTCGCACATTCACACTGCCTGGTGTATCCCTGTGCACTCGCACATTCACACTGCCTGGTACATCCCTGTGCACTCGCACATTCACACTGCCTGGTACATCCCTGTGCACTCACACATTCACACTGCCTGGTGTATCCCTGTGCACTCGCACATTCACACTGCCTGGTCCATCCCTGTGCACTCGCACATTCACACTGCCTGGTCCATCCCTGTGCACTCGCACATTCACACTTCCTGGTGTATCCCTGTGCACTCACACATTCACACTTCCTGGTGTATCCCTGTGCACTCACACATTCACACTGCCTGGTGTATCCCTGTGCACTCGCACATTCACACTGCCTGGTGTATCCCTGTGCACTCGCACATTCACACTGCCTGGTGTATCCCTGTGCACTCGCACATTCACACTGCCTGGTGTATCCCTGTGCACTCGCACATTCACACTGCCTGGTGTATCCCTGTGCACTGACACATTCACACTGCCTGGTGTATCCCTGTGCACTCGCACATTCACACTGCCTGGTGTATCCCTGTGCACTGACACATTCACACTGCCTGGTGTATCCCTGTGCACTCACACATTCACACTGCCTGGTCCATCCTTGTGCACTCGCACATTCACACTGCCTGGTGTATCCCTGTGCACTCGCACATTCACACTGCCTGGTGTATCCCTGTGCACTCGCACATTCACACTGCCTGGTCCATCCCTGTGCACTCGCACATTCACACTGCCTGGTTCATCCCTGTGCACTCGCACATTCACACTGCCTGGTACATCCCTGTGCACTCGCACATTCACACTGCCTGGTACATCCCTGTGCACTCACACATTCACACTGCCTGGTGTATCCCTGTGCACTCACACATTCACACTGCCTGGTCCATCCCTGTGCACTCGCACATTCACACTGCCTGGTACATCCCTGTGCACTCACACATTCACACTGCCTGGTTCATCCCTGTGCACTCGCACATTCACACTGCCTGGTGTATCCCTGTGCACTCACACATTCACACTGCCTGGTTCATCCCTGTGCACTCGCACATTCACACTGCCTGGTACATCCCTGTGCACTCGCACATTCACACTGCCTGGTACATCCCTGTGCACTCACACATTCACACTGCCTGGTGTATCCCTGTGCACTCACACATTCACACTGCCTGGTGTATCCCTGTGCACTCGCACATTCACACTGCCTGGTCCATCCCTGTGCACTCACACATTCATACTGCCTGGTGTATCCCTGTGCACTCGCACATTCACACTGCCTGGTCCATCCCTGTGCACTCGCACATTCACACTGCCTGGTCCATCCCTGTGCACTCGCATATTCACACTGCCTGGTGTATCCCTGTGCACTCGCACATTCACACTGCCTGGTGTATCCCTGTGCACTCGCACAGTCACACTGCCTGGTCCATCCCTGTGCACTCACACATTCACACTGCCTGGTCCATCCCTGTGCACTCACACATTCACACTGCCCGACATCCCTGTGCACTCGCACATTCACACTGCCTGGTCCATCCCTGTGCACTCACACATTCACACTGCCTGGTGTATCCCTGTGCACTCGCACATTCACACTGCCTGGTGTATCCCTGTGCACTCGCACATTCACACTGCCTGGTGTATCCCTGTGCACTCGCACATTCACACTGCCTGGTGTATCCCTGTGCACTCGCACATTCACACTGCCTGGTGTATCCCTGTGCACTCGCACATTCACACTGCCTGGTACATCCCTGTGCACTCGCACATTCACACTGCCTGGTGTATCCCTGTGCACTCACACATTCACACTGCCTGGTGTATCCCTGTGCACTCGCACATTCACACTGCCTGGTGTATCCCTGTGCACTCGCACATTCACACTGCCTGGTGTATCCCTGTGCACTCGCACATTCACACTGCCTGGTACATCCCTGTGCACTCGCACATTCACACTGCCTGGTCCATCCCTGTGCACTCGCACATTCACACTGCCTGGTGTATCCCTGTGCACTCGCACATTCACACTGCCTGGTACATCCCTGTGCACTCGCACATTCACACTGCCTGGTGTATCCCTGTGCACTCGCACATTCACACTGCCTGGTACATCCCTGTGCACTCGCACATTCACACTGCCTGGTGTATCCCTGTGCACTCGCACATTCACACTGCCTGGTACATCCCTGTGCACTCACACATTCACACTGCCTGGTCCATCCCTGTGCACTCGCACATTCACACTGCCTGGTGTATCCCTGTGCACTCACACATTCACACTGCCTGGTGTATCCCTGTGCACTCGCACATTCACACTGCCTGGTGTATCCCTGTGCACTCACACATTCACACTGCCTGGTACATCCCTGTGCACTCACACATTCACACTGCCTGGTCCATCCCTGTGCACTCGCACATTCACACTGCCTGGTACATCCCTGTGCACTCGCACATTCACACTGCCTGGTGTATCCCTGTGCACTCACACATTCACACTGCCTGGTACATCCCTGTGCACTCGCACATTCACACTGCCTGGTACATCCCTGTGCACTCGCACATTCACACTGCCTGGTGTATCCCTGTGCACTCGCACATTCACACTGCCTGGTGTATCCCTGTGCACTCGCACATTCACACTGCCTGGTACATACCTGTGCACTCGCACATTCACACTGCCTGGTACATCCCTGTGCACTCACACATTCACACTGCCCGACATCCCTGTGCACTTGCACATTCACACTGCCCGACATCCCTGTGCACTCGCACATTCACACTGCCTGGTGTCTGATGGGTGTCAGATGGGATGTGTTGGCGGTGCCACTTACCCTGGCACAGCTCAGCAGATCGTTCATCCTTTTCCAACACTGCCGGGCCGTTCTCCTGTGGATGCCAAGGGTGCTGATAACCTTCACTGTGACCTCCATCCGAGCCATCGTGGGCAAACGTGAGGGTCTCCTGCTTCTGTCCCGAGGGAACAGCATCTCCCGCATTTATTGGAAGGCCTGGAGGAGAGCCTGCGGAGGGGCCCCCTGGAGCGTGAGGCTGCACATTGCCTGACGTAGTGCATTCTGGTCTGGGAAATAGGTCACCCTCTGGAACAACAGTCGGACTGCTGGTGTTGGCCAGAACATAGATCATAGAACAAACAGTGCAGAAGGAGGTCATTCGGCCCATCGAGTCTGCACCGAACCACTTAAGCCCTCACTTCCACCCTATTCCCATTGCCCAATAACCCCTCCTAACCTTTTCGGACACTAAGGGCAATTTAGCATGTCCAATCTGTCATAATATCCACTCATGTATATAATGAGATGCAGACAGGCAGGGATTGACACATAGGATGACCAGTAAGCACACAACACAGTGCAGCCAATCACCAGACAGGACACTACCACTATAAAGCCAGAGGGCACTAGGTTTCCCGCTCTCTCGGGACCCAGCCACTGAGACAGTCAGAGTCCACAAGCTAGCAAGTGCAAACACCATGCGGTAGCTAGTAAGTCTGGTCAGGCCACTAATCAGATCAGTATAGTGTCGACCCACAGCTGAATATGTATAGCAGGTCTATAGTTGAATAAAACAGTGTTGGATCTTCTCCAGTGTTAGACGTCTGTTTCTAACTTCACTGCATCGAGTGCAGTCCACATTGAACCAACCTGCCTAACACATCACAATCCACCTAACCTGCACATCTTTGGACTGTGGGAGGAAACGGAGCACCCGGAGGAAACCCACGCAGACACGGGGAGAACATGCAGACTCCGCACAGACATTATCCCAGCGGGGAATCGAACATGAGACCTGTCATAATAGACATCCATGCATATGATGGAGTGCAGACAGGCAGTGATTGACACACAGGATGACCAATGAACACACAGAACACAGCAGCCAATCATCAGACAGGACACGACCGCTATAAAGCCAGAGGGCACCAGTTTCCCGCTCTCTCGGGATCCAGCCTCTGAGACAGTCAGAGCTCGTGAGCAGCAGCTAGAACACACACCATGTGGTAGTCAGTTAGTCTGGTCAGGTTAGCCTCAGGTCTCCAGTCAACTCAGCATAGTGTCAACCCACAGTTTAACATGTAATATAGTCAGATGTTAAATAAAATCATGTTGCATCTCATCAAGTGTTGGAAGCCTGTCTCTCGCTACACTGCATCAAACGCAGTCCACAGACACCCAGCCTACCCAACACATCATGGTACCAGTGAGTCACGCTCGAGTTTGACGGACCTACCTTAAGATAATCTGCCTTTGACCAGCGATCAGCCATCCGGTAGCATGGACAGCGTCCGCCCTCCCCCGGCAGCTCCGCATCGCCGGCAACCTCGGTGCCAACTGGAAGATTTTCAAACAGAAGTTCCAGCTGTATCTTGAAGCCACCGACCTCGAAGCTGCATCGGATGCCAGGATGATCGCACTATTCCTTTCTACAGTCGGTGACCACGCCATCCACATCTCCAACTCCCACACATTCACTGAAGGCGAAGACAAGACAAAATTTAAACCAGTCCTGCTGAAGTTCGACAGCCACTGCGACATTGAGGTCAATGAGAGCTTTGAACGGTACGTTTTCCAGCAGAGGCTTCAGGGTAAGGATGAACCTTTTCAATCCTTTTTAACCCCATCTCCGCATCCTCGCGCAGTCCTGCAACTATGACTCGACAACTGATTCCATGATCCGGGATCAGATCGTTTTTGGGGTCCACTCCGATTCCCTTTGCCAGCAGCTCCTGAAAGTTAAGCAGCTGACCCTCACCATCGCCATCGAGACCTGCGTTCTCCACGAGCACGCCAACAACCGGTACTCCCACATCAGGGCGGCAGAAACGGCAAAGCTAAACCCCCACGAGGCAGAACGGGTGCAGGCATCAAACAAATGCAGGGCCTGAGTCTTGATGAAAGCGGCCATTTCCCGGGCTCCAGCGCATGTGCGCCACGACCGAGGGGACGGCGAGACCGACGACCAGCCTGCGCAGGTGCGCACATCGTTCGACCGCACTGCGCATGTGCGATGGCGCACGGAACACGCTGACATCGGCGTCATGACGTGTCCGAATTGTGGCTCCGCCCATTTAAAGCGGCAATGTCCGGCATAATCACGACGGTGTCTCCAGTGTGGAAGCTTGGCCACTACGCAGCCCTTTGCTGATCTGCTCCACTGCCCAGCACACAGCGATCCCAGCCACAGCGCAGGAGCGTCCGATCGGTAGAGCAGGTCGTGACAGACTCCGACCCTGACAGCCCACCAGATCCCGACGCCGAGTGCCTCACATCCCCATTCCGGGTGGGCATCATCACTAAGCATCTGCTGCCTTTCTCAACGATGGTGAAACACCTCCCAATCCTGAGCGTTGATCCGGACGACGAGTGGTGTGCCACCCTTACGGTCAACAAGGCTCGCAGACGTTTCAGGCTGGACACCGGCTCTTCAGCAAACCTCATTTCAAAATCCGACCTCGACACCATCTGCGTCAGACCAAGCATTCTTCCACCGGCCTGCCAGCTTCCTCGACTACAATGGCAATGCCATTGCTGCCAGTGGCTCATGCCAGCTTGCGGTGTCCAACAGGTCATTGAATGCGACGCTGCGATTTGAAATCGTAGGAACTGACAGAGCTTCCTTGCTCGGTGCTCGGGCCTGACAGAGCTTCCCTGCTCGGGCCTGACAGAGCTTCCCTGCTCGGTGCTCGGGCCTGACAGAGCTTCCCTGCTCGGGCCTGACAGAGCTTCCCTGCTCGGTGCTCGGGCCTGACAGAGCTTCCCTGCTCGGGCCTGACAGAGCTTCCTTGCTCGGTGCTCGGGCCTGACAGAGCTTCCCTGCTCGGGCCTGACAGAGCTTCCCTGCTCGGTGCTCGGGCCTGACAGAGCTTCCCTGCTCGGTGCTCGGGCCTGACAGAGCTTCCCTGCTCGGGCCTGACAGAGCTTCCCTGCTCGGTGCTCGGGCCTGACAGAGCTTCCCTGCTCGGTGCTCGGGCCTGCAAACTCCTGAACCTGGTTCAGTGAGTCCACACCATGTCATCCGCACAGGCAACAGCCTCACCAGATGATAACTTCCAGGCTCAACTCGATGACATCATAGCGCAATACCATTGCGTGTTCGAAGGTATGGGCACACTCCCATACCGATACAAAATCCTACTGAAGCCAAACGCCACCCCTGTGGTTCACGCACCGCGTCGGGTGCCGGCTCCCCTCAAGGGCCGCCTCAAGCAGCAGCTGCAGGACCTCCAGGACCAGGGCGTCATTTCTAAGGTCACAGAACCCACGGACTGGGTTAGCTCCATGGTTTGTGTCAAAAAACCGTCAGGGGAGCTTCAAATCTGTATCGACCAGAAGATTTAAACCGCAACATCATGAGGGAACACTACCCTATACCTAAACAAGAAGAGCTAACCAGTGAGATGGCTCATGCCAAATTCTTTACGAAGCTGGACGCCTCCAAGGGGTTCTGGCAAATACAGCTGGACGAGTCCAGTCACAAGCTGTGCACATTCAACACCCAGTTCGGTCGCTACTGCTACAACCAAATGCCCTTTGGCATCATCTCTGTCTCAGCGGTGTTCCACTGCATCATGGAACAAATGATGGAGGGTATCGAGGGGGTGCGAGTGTACTTCGACGATCTCATAATCTGGTCCACAACTCCTCAAGAACACATTGATCGGGCGGCACGGTGGCACAGTGGTTAGCATTGCTGCCTACGGCGCTGAGGACCCAGGTTCGATCCCGGCCCTGGGTCACTGTCCGTGTGGAGTTTGCACATTCTCCTCGTGTCTGCGTGGGTTTCGCCCCCACAACCCAAAGATGTGCAGGTTAGGTGAATTGGCCACGCTAAAATTGCCCCTTAATTGGAAAAAATAATTGGGTACTCTAAATTTAAAAAAAAAAAGAACACATCGATCGCCTCAAGCGGGTGTTCCACAGGATCCACGAGCATGGCCTCCGACTCAACAGAGCCAAATGCTCGTTCGGTCAACCAGAATTAGTCACCCGCCACAGAGACTGAATTTATAGACCGAATGTTGCATTACCTTGTGATCTCATCATTTTGACACCTGTACATATCGTTTTTGCTCATGTGTTATCTGCCCTCTATCTGCACTAGACATCTTCCCATATATATACGTTAGCATATTCTGTATAGAGTCAAGTACCTTACACATATTCATTATTTATTGACCTGACTGAACGCATGTTTTTTTAGAAAAAAAAGGGGGTGGAGATGTCATAATATACATCCAGGTATATGATAGAGTGCAGACAGGCAGTGATTGACACACAGGATGACCAGTGAGCACACAGAACACAGCAGCCAATCACCAGACAGGACACGGCCACTATAAACCCAGAGGGCACCAGTTTTCCCGCTCCCTCGGGATCCAGCCTCTGAGACAGTCAGAGCTCGTGAGCAGCAGCCAGTACAAACACCATGTGGTAGTCAGTTAGTCTGGTCAGGTTAGCCTCAGGTCTCCAGTCAACTCAGCATAGTGTCAACCCACAGTTTAACATGTAATATAGTTAGATGTTAAATACAATCGTGTTGCATCTCATCAAGTGTTGGAAGCCTGTCTCTCGCTACACTGCATCAAACGCAGTCCACATTGACCCAGCTTACCCAACACATCAGGACCCAGGCGCTGGGAAGCCACAGTGCTATCCACTCGTGCTACCGTGCTGCCCTGTGTAGTAGTGAGTGAACAGCTGTCCGGGCGTCCTTTAAATATGACGCCCAGACCTTCAGCCCCATGAGTTAATGGCAGGGATGATGACTCCCTGCCGGCCCACCACAGAAATCGACAACCTCCTTATGGAGGTGTATGTAAAAATCTATATGTGCAAGAACTTTTCACACACACAGCGTTTGGTCAACTATCCAACCCGAGCAGAAATCACTCTCGTTTCTGCTCTCGCCACCCAACCCTACTGCAGACTGGAAGGATCCGCCCAAAGTTAGTTTTGGGTACCCGAAGGTTCTTCTTCAAGGGGCTTGGAGTGGAGCTGCGGGGGCAGCTGGAGATCTGAGCTGGATTCACGGAATAGTTTGGCTGCTGCAGTGGCGAGGTTGAAGGTTCCAGTCTCCCTCTCCCGAATTCATCGAGATCACAATTGAAAAATGATACTGTCAATTCCAGGCAACAATAACTGACCTGAGGTTCCCTCGGTCCCTCGGGTTTTCTAGCAGATAAGACCTTTTGGAATCAACTGTCACAACAATGGAACGTGTCCGCTGAATTGTCCCTTGCTGCAAAGTGCAACTTATTGAGGAAATCAGGGGGGGTTTGAAGCTTGTGCAGTAACACTGACGCTGTGCTTGAAACACTGCAACACCATCATTGCAATTCCAAATATTCTTCGCCTCCAGGTAAATGCATTTCCCAAGGTTAGTTAATTAAACTCGGTTTGAATTTATCTTTTAGCGCATAATGCCAGCTCACTGATTAATACAGAAACTAATGAATTCCTGTCGTGGCTAATTTGAAGTTGTTGCGTTGCTATGTTCCTCAGTCTCCCAGTGTGCATGATTTCAGATCAGATCCAAACCTTCACGAGCCCCATGGCTCTTTATTTAACCGTTTTGGAATGATCACTTCCTGTTTTCACAACAAATATCAAGGAACCCTCAAGAGAATACTGCAAGTTGCATTTAATGGAGGTTAAGATAGAATCATAGAATCCTTACAGTGTAGAAGGAGACCATTCGGCCCACAGACCCTCTGATAGAAAAAGGCCCCACACCCCCGCCCTATCCCCATAAGCCCACCTAACCTATACATCCCGGCACACAAAAGGGCAATTTTAGCGTGGCCAATCCACCTGACCTGCACCTAATAATAATCACTTACTGTCACGAGTAGGCTTCAATGAAGTTACTGTGAAAAGCCCCTAGTCGCCACATTCCGGCGCCTGTTCGGGGAGGCCGGTACGGGAATTGAACCCGCGCTGCTGGCCTTGCTCTGCGTTGCAAGCCAGCTGTTTAGCCCACTGTGCTAAACCAGCCCCGAGGCTGGTTTACGTCTCTAGGCTGCGGGAGGAAACCGGAGCCCCCGAAGGAATCCCACGCAGACTCGGGGGAGAAAGTGCAAACTCCACACCGACAGTCACCGAAGGTCGGAATTGAACCCGGGTCCCTGGTGCTGTGAGGCAGCAGTGCTAACCACTGTGCTACCGAGCCGCTCCCAGACCTCAAGGTGATATGTGGGGAACAGCAACTTCCATGGGAAAATATATTAGAAGAGTGACAAAAAGCGGAGTCAGAGTTGTGTTGTCTTTAGGAAGGTGAGGTGGGGGTAGGGGACATTCGAGAAGGAGTTCAAAGTGTGCGTCCCAGGCAGCTGACGGTACAGTGGACAAAGGTTAGGGGGTTGGGAAGAGTTCAGAGGTGAAGGATTTGAGAATCAGCTGAATGGGGTGTTGTCAGACTGAGGACAACAGAGATACAAACATACAAATTAGGAGCAGGAGGGGGCCATTCGGCCCTTCAGACTTCTCCGCTAGTCATTACGATCGTGGCTGATCTGAATGTGGCCTCAACTCCATATTCCGTCAAGACCCAATAACCTTTGACTCCCTTGTTAGTCAAGAATCTATCTACCTCTGTCTTAAAAGTATTCATTTATTCCCACCTCCACCACACTCTGGGGAAGAGAGTTCCACAAACCCACGAGGGATCATGACTCTCTTAGAGAAATACTTCCACTGCTGCATCTTGCCACTGTGTCCAGTTATCCAACTAACGTGATCCAGCCAGTGCCGACGTCACTGGCTTAACAATGGGTGTACGCTGAGAGAATTGGCACGCTCTGAGTTGGTGACCTTGTGCTGCCAAAGGTGCTATATAAATGCAAGTCTTTCTTTCCATCAGTCCCTGTTTCCGACACTCTTCATTTGCCCTTATCTCTGTCTTCACCGATTCATTTATTCTCCCTGGCTTTCACTGTGATTAAACAAATTCAACTGAGAAAGGACATGAAGTGAGGCAGGCCAGAAAGACTGAAGGTGGTGGGGAAAACAGAAAAACCGTCAGGGGGGCCACGTCCATCTTTAGAATTCGTCTCTCAGCTATCAGAAAAAGTATAAATAGTTTATTGCTTTCCTCGGCATTTTAGTCTTTACCAATTGGCGATTCACACCAGGCTGAATGCGTCAACAGAGACGCTGTAATAAACCCAAACGATTCAGCAGCATCAGCTTAAACTTTGTGCATTCGTTTTTCTATGAACACATTTCTTCCGGGAACGAACCAAGATTTTCTTGCGGTTTCCAGGATTTAAAGGCCAGAATGCAGAACCTTGCTGTCAGCAAACCCCCGCTGGAGGAAAACCCATAGAGATATTATAAGAATCGTATTGCTCAAAAATTCCTTTGACCACTTTTATTTGCCTGTTCGAAAAATATCAGACATGGGGAACCGGCCCTATTTGGCCGAGAGTCAAGAATCATCTGCAGGATCTGTTCACCTGCTGGTTGAGCGATGGGAAGGAGCACGTGAGTATTGGCATCTCTATTTTTGGTCATTCGTGGGGTGACGGTGGTTTTGGCTACGTCATCGTTTGCTGTCCTTCACTGATTTCCCTTGAGAAGGTGGTGGTTAACCATGTTCTTGAAACACTGCAGTCCATGTGTTGTCGGTCTATCCAGCGTGCTGTTAGGCAGGGAGTTGGATCACATGGGGCAGCACGGTAGCATGGTGGTTAGCATAAATGCTTCACAGCTCCAGGGTCCCAGGTTCGATTCCCGGCTGGATCACTGTCTGTGCGGAGTCTGCACGTCCTCCCCGTGTGTGCGTGGGTTTCCTCCGGGTGCTCCGGTTTCCTCCCACAGTCCAAAGATGTGCGGGTTAGGTGGATTGGCCATGCTAAATTGCCCGTAGTGTCCTTAAAAGTAATGTTAAGGGGGGGTTGTTGGGTTACGGGTATAGGGTGGATACGTGGGTTTGAGTCGGGTGATCATTGCTCGGCACAACATTGAGGGCCGAAGGGCCTGTTCTGTGCTGTACTGTTCTATGTTCTATGTACATGACCATAAGACGTAGGAGCAGACGGCCCACCACATTCAATGAGATTATGCTGATCTGATGTGATTACCCTCAACACTTTCCCATCTTATCCCCATAACCCTCGATTCCATCACTGATTAACAATCTGTCTCTCTCAGCCTTGAACATCCTTAACGACCCGGCCTCTCCAGCTCTCTGCGGTAAAGAATTCCACAGATTCACTCCCCTCTGAGAGAAGAAATTCCTCCTCATCTCTGTTTCAAATGTGTGAGCCTTTACTCTGAGATGATGCCCTCTGGTCCGAGATTCTCCCACAAGAGGAAACAACCTCTCAGCATCGACCCTGTCAAAGCCCCCTGAGAATCCGATATGTCTCAATAAGGTCGCCTCTCAGTCTCCTAAATTGCAGTGAGCACAGACCCACCTACTCAACCTCTCCTCATACAAAATACCTCCAAACCCGGGATCAACTTAGTGAACTTTTCTGGACAGCCTCCAATGCCAGTATAAGTTGGCGGCACGGTAGCACAGTGGTTAGCATTATTGCTTCACAGCGTCAGGGCCCCAGGTTCGATTCCCGGCTTGGGTCACTGTCTGTGTGCAGTCGGCACGTTCTCCGTGCGTCTGCGTGGGTTTCCTCCGGGTGCTCCGGTTTCCTTCTGAAAGACGTGCTGCTAGGTGAATTGGACATTCTGAATTCTCCCTCAGTGTACCCGAACAGGTGCCGGAATGCGGTGACTAGGGGATTTTCACAGTAACTTCATTGCAGTGTTAATAAGTCTGCTTGTGACACTAATAAAGATGATCTTTCCTCAGATAAGGGGGCGAAACTGCTTACAGTATTCCAGGCGTGGTCTAGGTAGTATAGTTTCAGCCCGACTTCCCTATTTTTATGTTCCATTCCCTGTGAAATAAAGGTCAACATTCCATTTTCCTTCCCTGTCACCTTCTGAACTTATGATTTATGCATGAGGGCCTCCAAATCCCTTGGTGCTGCCGCTTTCTGCAGTCTTGCTCCATTTAAATAATATTCAGCTCCTTTATTCTTCCTACCAAAGTGCGTCACTTCATATTTTCCTACATTATTCCATCCTCCAAGTTTTTGCTCATTCATCTAATCTGTCTCTATCGCCTCGCACCTATTTCTGTGTTATCCGCAAACCTCGCTTATTGTCACAAGTAGGCTTCAATGAAGTTACTGTGAAAAGCCCCTAGTTGCCACATTCCGGCGCCTGTCCGGGGAATCGAACCGTGCTGCTGGCCTGCTTGGTCTGCTTTAAAAGCCAGCGATTTAGCTGAGTGAGCTAAACCAGCCCCTGAGGTTATCCGCAAACCTGGCAATAGTACATTCACATCCCTCATCCAAGTCATTCATAGATATTGTGAATAATTGTGACCCCAGCACTGAACCCTGTGGCACTCCACTAGTTTCAGGTTGCCATCCTAAAAATGCCCCTCTTGTCCCAACTCTCTATCTTCTATCAGTTGGCCAATCCTATCTCTATATGTTACATACTTGCCCCAACACCATGGGCTCTTATCTTGTTAAATAGCCATTGTGTGGTACATTTTTGAATATTTTTTTTGGGAAACCAGGTATACTACATCTACTGCTTCCCCTTCATCTGTTCATTACATCACAAAGAATTCTAATCATTTTTTCTTAGTAAGAAGTCTTACAACACAAGGTTAAAGTCCAACATGTTTGTTTCAAACGCTAGGTTTCGGAGCACTGCTCCTTCCTCAGGTACAAGATACAGATCAGAGATAAAGATAAAGAGAGGGAGTTTGAACTTCAGAAAATGGCCATGAATCATGAAAGTCAATTAAAATTGGCAGACATAAAGAGAAACGTACAGTTGGATGATAGTGATGAGGATAGTGAGAAGGAGCATCATAGTCAAAGGCTTGGCGGGAATCTATTTAAATATGTCCAAGCATTGCCAAGGTTTGACGAGAAGGAGGTAGAAGCCTTTTTCATTTCAGTTGAGAAGGTAGCTAAACAAATGAAATGGCCACAGGACATGTGGGTATTACTGATCCAAACAAAGCTGGTAGGTAGAGCTAGTGAAGTGTTTGCATCGCTACCGGAGGAGGTATCTGGAACGTATGAGGAGGTGAAGAAATCCATCTTAAGTGCATATGAGCTAGTGCCTGAAGCTTACAGACAAAGGTTTAGAAATTTAAGGAAAGAATTTGGTAAAACATACATGGAGTTTAAAAGGCTTAAACAGAGTAGTTTTGATAGGTGGATAAGGGCTTTGAAAATAGATCAAACGTATGAAGCTCTCAGAGAAATTATACTTTTGGAGGAGTTTAAAAATTCAATTCCTGATGTAGTGAGAACTCATGTGGAAGAACAGAGGGTTAAAACTGCAAGATTAGCAGCAGAAATGGCAGATGATTATGAATTAGTTCATAAATCAAAGATTGGTTTCCGACATAAGTTTCAGCCGGTGAGGGATAGAAACTGGGGACATGAGAAATACTCAAGTGGTAAAGGTAAAGGTGATCTATTGGGAGACAATAAAGAGAGTGTACCTCAGATTTAAAAAGAAATCCAGGAGGATGGAAAAGAGATGAAAAGTTTCAAATGTTTTCACTGTAATAAACTAGGCCATGTAAAGTCACAGTGTTGGTGGTTGAAGAAAAGCACTGGGAAGGCTGATGTGGTAAAACAGGATAAGACAGTAGGATTTGTTAGAGTGGTAAAGGAAAGCCCAAGGGAAGCGAAGGAGGTGCAAACGATTGTAAAGCCTGTTCAAGAAGTAATTGTTAAGAAGGTGCCAGATGTCTTTAAAGAATTTACTTGTGTGGGTAAAGTTTACTCATGTGTATCAGGAGGAGCAGGTAAAGAAGTCACAATTTTAAGAGATACAGGGGCTAGTCAATCTTTAATGGTAAGAGATGAGGAATTATGTAGTTTGGGAAGAATGTTGCCAGAAAAGGTGGTGATATGTGGAATTCAGGGTGAGAGGAGTAGCATTCCATTATATAAGGTAAGATTGGAAAGTCCAGTGAAGAGTGGTGAAGTGGTAGTTGGAGTAATAGAGAAGCTATCTTGTCCATGCATACAGTTTATCTTGGGTAATGATATAGCTGGATCACAGGTGGGAGTGATGCCTACTGTGGTTGATAAGCCAGTGGAAAATCAGACAACTGAAGTGTTGAAGGACGAATATCTTGGGATTTTTCCGGATTGTGTAGTAATCCGGTCGCAAAGTCACAGGTTAAGACAAGAGGAGAAATCAAAGAGTGAAGATGAAGCTGAAGTGCAATTATCAGAAATGATTTTTGATAAGGTGGTTGCAAACGAACAAGAACAGGTGGAGGATGAGGCGGATATTTTTAGTTCAGGAAAATTGGCAGAGTTACAACAGAAAGATGTAGAAATAAAACGAATATATCAGAAAGCATATACGGAAGAGGAATCTGAGTGTATACCAGAGTGTTATTACAGAAAAGTGATGTCTTGATGAGAAAATGGAGACCTGTACATATGCAGACGGATGAAAAGTGGGCAGAAGTTCATCAAGTAGTATTGCCGGTAGGGTATAGAAAGGAGGTGTTGCGAGTTGCACATGAGGTACCAGTGGGAGGTCATTTGGGAATAAGGAAAACTCAAGCTAAAATCCAGAAACATTTTTATTGGCCCTGACTACATAAAGATGTAGTTACATTTTGTCAATCATGTCACACATGTCAAGTGATAGGGAAACCTCAAACAGTGATAAAACCAGCGCCCTTAAACCCCATTCCAGCATTTGAGGAACATTTTACAAGGATCCTAATCGATTATGTAGGACCGCTTCCTAAAACAAAAAGTGGGAATCAATATCTTTTGACGATAATGAATGTGTCTACTAGGTTTCCAGAGGCCATTCCAGTACATAATATTACAGCTAAACGGATTGTGGAGGAGTTACTTAAATACTTTACTAGATATGGACTACCCACAGAAATTCAATCGGATCAAGGATCAAATTTTACTTCAAAGTTATTCAAAGAAGTAATAGATAGCTTATGAATAAAACAATTTAAATCAACTGCATACCAACCAGAATCGCAGGGAGCGCTAGAAAGGTGGCATCAGACATTAAAG
The DNA here is from genome assembly GCF_902713615.1 of Scyliorhinus canicula. Classification (NCBI taxonomy): domain Eukaryota; kingdom Metazoa; phylum Chordata; class Chondrichthyes; order Carcharhiniformes; family Scyliorhinidae; genus Scyliorhinus; species Scyliorhinus canicula. Next base: position 5,614,515 of record NC_052146.1, read on the forward strand.
ACAATGTTGAGGGCGTATTGTCAAGATTATCCAGAGGATTGGGATAAAGGAATTCCATTTGCATTGTTTGCAATTAGGGATGCACCTAATGAGTCTACCAAATTTAGTCCTTTTGAACTAATTTTTGATCATGAGGTAAGAGGACCACTTAAATTGATTAAGGAAAAATTGGTGGGTGAGAAACTGGAAATTACACTATTGGATTATGTGTCAAATTTTAGGGAATGATTAAATAGAGCAGGTGAATTGGCCAGACAACATTTGAAAGTTGCACAAAATGTGATGAAACGGGTAGCGGACAAGAAATCCAAAGTTCATAGTTTTGTCAGTGGGGATAAAGTTTTAATATTGTTACCAGTGGTAGGTGAGCCTTTAAAAGCTAGGTTTTGTGGACCATATCAGATTGAAAGGAAATTAAGTGAGGTGAATTATGTGATAAAAACACCAGATAGAAGGAAGACTCACCAAGTGTGTCATGTGAATATGCTTAAAAGGTACTTTGAAAGGGAAGGAGAGAAAAGGGAAGTTTTAATGATTCTAACTCAGTGACGAACCAAATTCAAATAACTGTGAATTTGACATAGCTCAAACTAAATTGGAAAATGAGGATGTTTTTAAAAATTGGGATGAATTGTTAAGTTACCTTCCAGAGGAAAAACAAACTGACCTGAAAGAGTTATTGATATCACATGGGCAAGTTTGTAGAGATAAATTGGGAAGTACTAAAATGGCTATACATGATGTAGATGTGGGAAATGCTGTTCCTATCAAACAACATCCATATAGACTTAATCCTTTAAAATTGGCACAGTTTAACAGAGAGATTGAGAGTATGCTGAAAAATGGCATAATTGAAGTGGGTTGCAGCCAATCGAGCTCACCCGTAGTGATGGTACCTAAACCAGATGGTACTCAATTGTTGTGTGTGGACTATCGAAAGGTGAATGCAGTTACAAGAATGGACTCTTACCCTATCCCACGTTTGAAGGATTGCATTGAGCAAGTGGGACAATCTGCTTTCATTTCCAACTTCCAGACGTGGAAAGAACATTTAAAACATCGAATGGAGTTCTTCGGTTGACTTTAGGAGGCGGGTTTGGTGATGAACCTAGCCGAAAGACAATTTGGAGAAACCCGAATCACTTTCCTTGAGGAGTTTCCAATACCCTCAAGACGAAGGGAAATAAGGCGATTCCTTAGCATGAATGGATTTGATTGAACCTTTGTGCAAATGTTTTGTGGCGTGATTACTCCACTGATGGACTTGCTAAAGAAACGTGTCAAATTTCAATGGACAGCGGACTTTCAACAGGCATGTGACTGCCTGAAAGCTGAGATAACCGATGCTCCTGTATTGGAGAATTGCAAGGGACTCTGTGATCAGGTCGACCTGAAGTATCTAACTTTAAAGAGAATTGCCGCGGCGTAGAGGAATGGATGGATCGTGCATTGACTTTCTTGTTCAAAGAGACGGTCAATCGAGAAGGATTTTGGTTGGAGGAAGAAGAACGGGAAAGATGGACTTTATTATTATGCCTGTTTGCGTGTTGTTTTTTTTTGTGAAACGAAAAAGTTGATTTACTGTGTACATTTCTTAGTGGATGGTGCAAAAGTGAAAAATGAAACCATCTTGAAGTTGATGGTTTATTATTTATTTTTTGCGGGAGGTGTCATGTGAGAGTACCTTTAAGAAATGAATGTTTAAGCAATGTACCTTTAAGAAATGAATGTTTAAGCAATGTACCTTTAAGAAATATAGCAGTTCATATTACTGAAGTGATGTCAGAGTGTGGGTGGAGCTGGGTTTTTTAGCTCCGCCATTTTGCAGTGTTTAGGTTTCAGTTTGGATTGGATTGGATTGGATTTGTTTATTGTCACGTGCACCGAGGTACAGTGAAAAGTATTTTTCTGCAAGCAGCTCAACAGATCATTCAGTACATGGGAAGAAAAGGGAATTGAACAGAATTCAAGAAAATACATGAGAATACATAATAGGGCAACACAAGATATACAATGTAACTACATAAGCATTGGCATCGGATGAAGCAGACATGGGTGTAGTGTTAATGAGGTCAGTCCATAAGAGGGTTGTTTAGGAGTCTGGTGACAGTGGGGAAGAAGCTGTTTTTGAGTCTGTTCGTCCGTGTTCTCAGACTTCTGAATCTCCTGCCCGATGGAAGAAGTTGGAAAGTGAGTAAGCCGGGTGGGAGGGATCCTTGATTATGCTGCCCGCTTTCCCCAGGCAGCGGGAGGTGTAGATGGAATCAATGGATGGGAGGCAGGTTCGTGTGATGGACTGGGCGGTATTCACGACTCTCTGAAGTTCCTTGCGGTCCTGGGCCGAGCAGTTGCCATACCAGGTTGTGATGCAGCCCGAGAGGATGCTCTCTATAGTGCATTTGTAAAAGTTGGTAAGGGTTAATGTGGACATGCCAAATTTCCTTAGTTTCCTGAGGAAGTAAAGGCGCTGTTGTGCTTTCTTGGTGATAGCGTCGACATGAGTGGACCAGGATAGATTTTTGGTGATGTTCACCCCTAGGAATTTGAAACTGCTCACCATCTCTACCTCGGCCCCGTTGATGCTGACAGGGGTGTGTACAGTACTTTGCTTCCTGAAGTCGATGACCAGCTCTTTAGTTTTGCTGGCATTAAGGGAGAGATTGTTGTCGTTGCACCACTCCACTAGGTTCTCTATCTCCCTCCTGTATTCGGACTCGTCGTTATTCGAGATCCGGCCCACTATGGTCGTATCATCAGTAAACTTGTAGGTGGAGTTGGAACCACGTTTTGCCACGCAGTCGTGTGTGTACAGGGAGTAGAGTAGGGGGCTAAGTACGCAGCCTTGCGGGGCACCGGTGTTGAGGACTATTGTGGAGGAGGTGTTGGTGTTCATTCTTACTGACTGTGGTCTATTGGTCAGAAAGTCAAGGATCCAGTTGCAGAGTGGAGAGCCAAGTCCTAGGTTTTGGAGCTTTGATATGAGCTTGGCTGGGATTATGGTGTTGAAGGCGGAGCTGTAGTCAATAAATAGGAGTCTGATGTAGGAGTCCTTGTTTTCGAGATGCTCTAGGGATGAGTGTAGGGCCAGGGAAATGGCGTCTGATGTGGACCGGTTGCGACGGTATGCGAATTGAAGTGGGTCAAGGCGTTCCGGGAGTATGGAGGTGATGCGCTTCATGACCAGCCTCTCGAAGCACTTCATTACAACTGACGTCAGGGCCACCGGGCGGTAGTCATTGAGGCACATTGCCTGGTTCTTCTTTGGTACCGGTATGATGGTGGTCTTCTTGAAGCAGGTGGGGACCTCGGAGTGGAGTAGGGATAGGTTAAAGATGTCTGTGAAAACCTCTGCCAGCTGGTCCGCGCAGGTTCTGAGTGCACGACCAGGGATCCCGTCCGGGCCCATCGCCTTCCGTGGGTTCACTTTCAGGAAGGCCGATCTGACTTCGGAAACTGTGATGGTGGGTATGGGTGAATTATGGGTTGCTGGGGCACTTGATAGCGGATTGTTGGTTACCTGCTCAAACCGAGCATAGAATGCATTAAGTTCATCGGGGAGGGGTGCACTGCTGCCAGAGATACTGCTCGGCTTCGCTTTGTAGCCCGTTATGTTGCTTAGTCCTTGCCACAACCGCCGAGAGTCTGTCTGTGACTCTAGCTTAGTTTGATATTCTCTCTTGGCATCTCGGATGGCTTTGCGGAGGTCGTACCTGGATTTCTTGTATAGGACAGGGTCGTCTGCCTTGAACGCCTCAGATCTGGCCTTCAGTAGGGAGTCAATCTCGCAGTTGAGCCATGGTTTCCGGTTGGGGAACGTACGTACTGCTTTCTTTGGCACGCAGTCGTCCACACATTTGCTGACGAAGTCTGTGACGGTGGTGACATACTCATTTAAGTTAGTCGCTGAGTTCTTAAATATGGACCAGTCCACTGTCTCCAAGCAGTCACGTAAGAGCTCTTCTGTCTCCTCGGACCAGCACTGCACAACCTTCTTAGCTGGATTCTCCCGCTTGAGTTTCTGCTTGTAAGCCGGGAGAAGGAGCACCGTCTTATGGTCTGATTTCCCAAAGTGCGGTCGGGGGATGGAACGGTAGGCGCCCTTGATTTTTGAGTAGCAGTGGTCAAGAATGTTGTCGCCCCTGGTGGTACAGGAGATGTGCTGGTGGAATTTTGGCAGTACACTCTTGAGGTTGGCTTTGTTGAAGTCTCCGGCCACAATGAACAAGGCCTCCGGGTGTTCTATTTCATAGTTGTTTATGACTGTGTACAGTTCATCCAGCGCCTTCCTCACTTCTGCCGGGGGTGGGATGTAGACCGTTGTGATAATGGCTGAAGTGAACTCACGTGGAAGATAGTATGGGCGGCACTTTATGGTCAGGTATTCCAGGTCTGGGGAGCCGGGTCGCCACATCCAAGCACCAGGAGGAGTTGATGAGGAGGCAAACCCCTCCACCCTTCGCTTTGCCTGAAGATGCCGTGCGGTCCGCCCGGTGAATAGAGAAGCCTTCAGGTTGTATGGCACAGTCCGGTGAGGCGGGGGTGAGCCATGTCTCTGTAAAACAGAGCACACAGCAGTCTCTTACTTCCCTCTGAGAGGTAAGTCTGGCGTTAAGTTCATCCAGCTTGTTTTCAATCGCTTGGACGTTTGCCAGGAGTATGCTGGGGAGAGGGGTCTTGAAACCGCGTTCCTTCAGTCTAACCTGCAGACCGCTGAGTTTCCCTTGCTTTCTCGGTCGGCGGCTGCTGCTGGATGATCCTGGGATCCGATGGGAGACGTCTGCCCTTGTGGAAGGTAGGTGGTTGCGTCTGGCAGGGTCCAGGGCGCTAGCGAGGTCCAGGGCGCTGTTTACATTTCCGGGGTCGCGTCTGGCAGGGCCCCGGGCGCTGGTTGAGGTAGTGGGGTTGCTGGGGGGGTGAGTTTGCGATCCGGATGGGTCCCGGCGTTCTGCGGGCGCGGGAATACCTTGCAGCGTGTTCGGGTCCTCGCGCACAGTCTCCGTTGTTTTTGGGGTCCTGGGTCGTGGGCAGGGGCTTCCTGGGGCAGATTGGGCCAGGTCCCATGGTCTGTTCCCTTCCTGGGCGCTCCGGGGGTCGGATCTTGAAGTCGGCACGGTGGGGCCTCCATGTGGAGTTTTCTTTCTTCCATCACCAGGTAGGTCGGGTTGCTGGGCGGGCCTCTCTGGGTCGGGTCGCTGGGCGGGTCTCTCGGGGTCGCGTTGAGCCGTATCTTGCCATCGGGGGTCGGGTCGGGAGCTCCGGGGACAAGGCCGGGCGATCCAGGGGCTGGCGTCGGTTGTTAGGCCGGGTTTGGAGCTCCGAAGCCCGGGTCGGCTCCAAATCGAGGTCGGGGCTTCACTTCCAGTTTGGGCCCGATCTTCTTCCAGGTCACGGAGGTCAGGTCGGGACGGGTCACGAGAGAGAGCAGCTGAAAAGTGCCTGGCTGGTTTGCTGTGAGCTGTTTTGAAAGGAGGAAGCCAGTTTTGAGGAAAAGAGCTTGGGTGTGTCTGTGTTTGCAGTGAGCTGGATCTGCTGTGATCTTTGCCAGCAAAGACTATCTCTGAATCATTTGGGTGATTTAAACTCACAATAGTAATGTCTTTAACCTGATGTGTTTCTGTTTAAAGGTGTTAAGTCTTTTGGAGGTTTGAAGGAACATTTTGAGGGATTATTTAGTGTTGTATTATTTTCGGGGTTATCTTTGGAGTAAGGGGCGTTAAATGATCCAATGTTTATTTTAAAAGGTTAAGTTGAATTCATGGAATAAACATTGTTTTGTGTTTAAAAACCCCTGTGTCCATAATTGTAATACCACACCTGGGGAACAAGCTGTGTGCTTCAAAAGCAACAATACATTGAAGGGAGAGGTTGGTTGAACTCCGTGATACATTTTGGTGTTCTGAAAATGCCGCTCCCATAACACATTATACATTACCAGATTCAAAACAGCCTGATCCCTCGTTGTATCCACAGCATATTGGCCAGAATTCTCCTTCCATTGCGATTCAATTTTCCCGCCGACATTGGATTTCCCGGCGTGGCACGGTCACAGTGGGAAATCCTGTTGGCAATCAATGGGAAGATAGAATCCTGCTGCTAGCAAATGGCGCGTGGCCAAGAAACACGCGGCTAGTGGACCTCAGAGAATCCCGCCCATTATTCTGGGAAACTGACCCGAATCCACTCTGTGAATTCTTCCTCGGCCAATTTGATTTTCCCAGTCCACATGAAGATCAAAGACACCCATTATTAATGTACTGCTTTTTTTACATGCCTTCATTATTTCCTGATTTATTCTAGGATAGCTGCTGTCAAAGGGTTGAATAGCCTCTCCCATGAATGTCCCCTTACCCTCGTTATTTCTGACCTCCACCCATATGTATTCTACATCTTCCCATCCAAGATCGTATCTTTCTATCATACTTATTCCATCTGGTACTAACAAAGCTACCCCACCACCCTTTCCCTCCTGCCTTCCCTTATGAAAAATTGCATACTCCTGAATATTTAGTTCCCAGTTTTGATGTCCCTGTAACTACGTCTCTGCCATGGCGATAGGATTATACCCATTAGCCTCAATTTGTGCTGTTAATTCATTTGTTTTGTGCTGAATAGGGACAGCACGGGGGCCTAGTGGTTAGCACTGCAGCCTCACGGCGCCGAGGTCCCAGGTTCGATCCCGGCTCTGGGCCACTGTCTGTGTGGAGTTTGCACATTCTCCCCGTGTCTGTCTGGGTTTCACCCCCACTACCCAAAGATGTGCAGGATGGGTGGATTTCCCACGCTAAATTGCCCCTTAATTGGAAGAAATGAATTGAGTACTTTAAATTTCAAAAAATATATATTTTGTGCTGAATGTTATGTGCAAAGAGACATTAATTTTGCCTTTTTACTATTTTTGTCCCCTCTAATTCTATGTGCTGCTTTTAAAAAGTTTTTGGACACTCTGTCCCTTCCTATCATATTCTGCATATCACCCAGGACTGGTTTAGCTCAGTTCGCCAGATAGCTGGCTCGTGATATAGAGCGAGGTTAACAGAGTGGCGTCAATTCCCGTACCGGCTGAGGCTATTTATGAAGGCCCCATCTTCTCAACCTTGCCCCTCGCCTGAGGTGTGGTGACCCTCAGGTTAAATCAGCACCAGTCACCTCTTCCCCTCAAAAGGGGAAAGCAGCCTATGGCCATCTGGGACTGTGGCGACTTTACTTTACTTACTTATCATTAGCTAAGTAGGTCCACGAGCCCGGTGGTGGCAGCTACCCTCAAGATTTGGGGGCAATGGAGAAGGCACAGGGGGGAGGTGGGGGCCTCGATGGGGTCCCCGATACGGGGGAACCACCAGTTTGTTCCGGGGGAGAATTGATGGCGGGTTCCTGAGTTGGCACAGGGCAGGTGTCAGGAGGCTGGGGGACCTGTTCATAGATGGGAAGTTTGCGAGCCTGGGTGAGCTGGAAGGGAAGTTCAGGCTCCCCCCTGGGAACACCTTTAGATACATGCAAGTAAGGGCGTTTGTCAGATGGTAGGTGGCGGGGTTCCCCCTGCTGCCGCCGCGTGGGGTCCAGGACAGGGTGCTCTTGGGGGTATGGGTTGGAGAGGGGAGGATCTCGGAAGTGTACCAGGTGATGCAGGAGGTAGACGAGGCCTCGGTGGAGGAGCTGAAAGATAAATGGGAGGAGGAGCTGGGTGAGGAGATTGAGGAGGGGACGTGGGCGGATGCCCTAGAAAGGGTGAATCTCCTCCTCTTCGTGTGCGAGGCTTAGCCTCATACAGTTTAAGGTGCTGCATAGGGCTCATATGACCAGGACAAGGATGAGCCGGTTTTTTGGGACCGAGGACAGGTGTAATAGGTGCTCAGGGAGCCCAGCAAACCATGCCCATATGTTTTGGACATGCCCAGCGCTGGGGGAATTTTGGAAGGGTGTAGCAAGGACGGTATCGAGGGTGGTAGGATCCAGGGTCAATCCTGGCTGGGGACTCGCAATATTTGTGGTTGCAGTGGAGCCGGGAGTGCAGGAGGCGAAAGAGGCCGGTGTTCTGGCCTTTGCGTCACTAGTAGCCCGGCGGAGGATTCTTCTTCAGTGGAAGGATGCGAGGCCCCCAAGCGTGGAGGCCTGGGTCAACGATATGGCGGGGTTTATTAAATTGGAGAGGGTGAAATTTGCTCTAAGGGGGTCCGTGCAGGGGTTTTTCAGGCGATGGCAACCATTCCTAGATCTCCTGGCAGAACGGTAAAAACAAAAGGTCAGCACCAGCAGCAACCGGGGGGGGGGGGGGGGGGGGGGGGGGGGTTGTTTCTTTGTTTTTGTTTTGGGTTGAATATCTGTTTTTTGCCAATGACGGGCATTAATTTATTGTTTCTCTTTTGTATTTACGGCGGGGGGTTCTGTTTTTTTTTGTTATTAGAATTTTCTGTTATTGTTTTCTTTTTTGTGAAAATTTGAAAATTTGAATAAAAATTATTTTATTCACTAAGTGCCTTGTGATGCTGCCATGTCCTTTTGCTTCGTAAGCCTACATATTGGGGCAGCAGGGTAGCATGGTGGTTAGCATAAATGCTTCACAGCTCCAGGGTCCCAGGTTCGATTCCCGGCTTGGGTCACTGTCTGTGCGGAGTCTGCACGTTCTCCCCGTGTGTGCGTGGGTTTCCTCCGGGTGCTCCGGTTTCCTCCCACAGTCCAAAGATGTGCGGGTTAGGTGGATTGGCCATGGTAAATTGCCCGTAGTGTCCTAAAAAGTAAGGTTATGGGGGGAGTTGTTGGGTTACGGGTATAGGGTGGATACGTGGGTTTGAGTAGGGTGATCATGGCTCGGCACAACATCGAGGGCCGAAGGGCCTGTTCTGTGCTGTACTGTTCTATATCCCACCACCCCCTCCCCGCACTGCCCAAATTATGCAGTTTGCAAGAACACATGTCCCAGTTCAGATGTTGCCCGTCCCAACGGTACAGGTGCCACTTTCCCCAGTACAGACGCCAGTGCCCCACGATCTGAAGTGTAAATCTCCCACACCAGCCTTTGAGCCAATTTTGTGTACCTATGCCAATTTGCGCATGGCTCAGGTAATAGTTGAAAGTAATCAGTAATGGTAACCATTAAACTATTGTCAACTGTCAATTACTAGGGGCATAGGTTTAAGGTGCGAGGGGCAAGGTTTTGAGGAGATGTACGAGGCAAGATTTTTACACAGAAGGTAGTGGGTGCCTGGAACTCGCTGCCGGAGGAGGTGATGGAAACAGGGACGATAGTGACATAGAACATAGAACAGTACAGCACAGAACAGGCCCTTCGACCCTCGATGTTGTGCCGAGCCATGATCACCCTACTTAAACCCACGTATCCACCCTATACCCGTAACCCAACAACCCCCCCCCCCCCTTAACCTTACTTTTTAGGACACTACGGGCAATTTAGCATGGCCAATCCACCTAACCCGCACATCTTTGGACTGTGGGAGGAAACCGCAGCACCCGGAGGAAACCCACGCACACACGGGGAGGACGTGCAGACTCCGCACAGACAGTGACCCAGCCGGGAATCGAACCTGGGACCCTGGAGCTGTGAAGCATTTATGCTAACCACCATGCTACCATGCTGCCATTTAAGGGGCATCTTAACAAATACATGAATAGGATGGGAATAGAGGGATACGGACCCAGGAAGTGTCGAAGATTTTAGTTTAGACGGGCAGCATAGTTGGCACAGGCTTGGAGGGCCGAAGCACCTGTTCCTGTGCTGTACTTTTCTTTGTTCTTTGTTGTAAAAACCCATCTGGTTCACTAACGCCCATTAGGGAAGGAAATCTGATGCCTGCTATGTTCTTGTACAGAGACAATTACTGAGTCGGCGTACTAAAGAACACCTAGTTAATACTGGTCAATTTTATTATTGTAAAATAAACTGTGGGTAGGAAACTAACGCTATCAAACTGGAATTAATACAAACATGACTGACCACGACCATTTCTCCTTCCGACCCGCCCCAGGTTATAGTGTCACGTGCTATTACTTGCCTGACACCTACTGGTCGGAGGGTATACATATTTAGACGTACACTTGTTTATGCAAATCACTACACCGCCCCATACCTGGCCTGGCCCCACAGCAATGCGGTTGACTCTTTTTTTTAAAAAATAATTTTTATTGAAATTTTTACAAAATATAAACATCACAACTATATTAACAAAGCAACCGCGGTAACAACCCAAGAACAACACCCATCTATCTTCAAACGCAACTACAAACAAAAGAAAAAACAAAAGAACACCCAAACAACAAAAGGGAAAGAAATAACACCCGCCACATCCCACAAACCCATGTACCCAGTTCTCCCTCCCACCGAACCAGACCCCCCCCCCCCCCCCCCCCCCCCGGGTTGCTGCTGCTGTCGGCCTATTTCCCTACCGTTCCGCCAGGAAGTCCAGGAAAGGCTGCCACCGCCGAAAGAACCCTTGTACTGATCCCCTCAGGGCAAATTTTACCTTCTCCAATTTAATGAACCCCGCCATATCATTGATCCAGGCCTCCACGCTTGGGGGCCTTGCATCCTTCCATTGGAGCAAGATCCTCCGCCGGGCTACTAGGGACGCAAATGCCAGAACACCGGCCTCTTTCGCCTCCTGCACTCCCGGCTCCACTGAGCAATGCGGTTGACTCTTAACTGTCCTCCGTTAAGTTGAAGGGCAATTCGGAGTGCGCAACAAATGGCCACATCCCACGAAGGAATAAATGAAATGATAGCATGCGCACTGCGGCCAAAAGCAATAGATGTTTCAGATGGCTGATGGGGTGCTGATCAAGTGGGACATTTGTGGGACCTTTCTGTGGACGAGACAGTTTTTCCAATTGCCTACAAATCAACTTCAGATCAGTATAATTAATTAGCTGTGAAATATTTTGGGCTCCATGTGTGATGTTAAATATGTACCTGCTTCCTTCACTGTATAGCACGGCCTGGGAGGTTAGTGACGGTGTTGCAAATATTAGGATAGCTGTCTCCTTTGGTGTATGTTCCTGCGAGAGACTTTATTCAATAGATATTAAGATACCTCTCGTGTCATGGTCACGTGACTACAGAAAGCCTGAGGTAGCAACCAGACAGATTACATTCCGAAACCCAAACAGAGAGAGAATCAAGATGAAGGGAATGTTGCCTGGTCGATGGGGTGTGGCAATGGAGGTTCCCATGGATCTGTATTGGGGCCTCTGCCTTTCACCAAACACAATATACCAATGTCCATGTCATACTAAGTAAGGTTTGTGGGTGGAAGCAGAATGTTGCAAAGGGATGGATTAAGCTAAAGCTGACAGATGGAGGAGCTTAATGTGAAAATCATCCACTTTGGACCCAAGAGAGTCGGATCAGAGGGTTTTCAAAATAGAGGGAAATTAAAATGCAAAGGAAATAAAATGTAAAATCCACGTACACAAATTACCAACACTAGTAGACAAGTAAGAAAATACAGTCATAGAGTCAGAGATGTTTACAGCACGGAAACAGGCCCTTCGGCCCAGCTGGTCCATACCGCCCAGTTTCTATCACTGAGCTAATCCCACTTGCCCCCATTTGGACCATATCCCTCTATACCCACCCTGCCCATGTAACTGTCTAACTGCTTCTTAAAGGACAATATTGTACCTGCCTCTACCACTGCCCCTGGCAGCCCGTTCCAAACCCTCACCACCCTCTGTGTGAAGAAATTTCCCCTCTGGTCTCTTTTGTATCTCTCCCCTCTCACCTTAAACTAATGTCCCCTGGTTCTAGACTCCTCTACCTTTGGGAAAAGATGTCAACTATCGACCTTATCTGAGCTCCTCATTATTTTATCGACCACTATAAGACCCTAAGCCTCCTACGCTCCAGGGAAAAAAGTCCCAGCCTATCCAGCCTCATCTAGACCATCAAGTCCTGGTAGCATAGCTGTAGATTTTGAAATGATTCAAAAATATCAATGGAGTGTTGGCCTTTTACTCCAGGAGGCTGCGAAAAGAAGAGGTGTTAGTGACGTTACAGCTTGACAGAGATCTGGCAATCGTTAAAATGGCCTTGAAAAGAGTGCAGCGAGGATTTACTGAAATGATTCCAGCGCTAAAAGGGTTAAATCCGAGGACAGGTCACATAGACCCGGCTTGTAATCCCCCCGAGCAGAGAAGCTGAGGGTTGATCAAGTCACAACGGTGAAGGTTGCAATAGAGAAAACGTTCCAACATAGAAAGCAAACAAAGAAAAGTCAAAGCACTGTGGAATTGTAATTCCTCCGCAACTCCTCTGTCTTGTACTCTGTCACCTTTCGAATTGTGCATTACGCTGCAAGTCCCTAACAGTGCCAACTGTGGCATGGTGGCTTGCATCTCAATCAGAATGTTGCAGCCTCAGATTCCACTCCATAAATGTGGGGGCAGAAGTGCTAGGGAGGTAGACCTAAATGTTAAACCAACACCCTGCCTGCCACCTTAACATCGATGTAGGTAAGAAGATCCCAGGCACTATTGCGAAGAGTTCTGGCCAATATTTATCCTTTTAGCTGCATCAATAAAAATTGATTATCTGGTTTGCCTGTGGCACATTACTGTGTACACATTTATTGCTATATTTGTCGATGTTACTACACTCATGAAAACAGAAATATATCAGCTGTTCCTTCACTGTCGCTGGGTCAAAATCCTGGGCCGAGATTCTCCGTCCCACCACACCAGAAGATTGGTGCGGCACGCCAAGCTGGCAGTGGGTTCTACTTCCTGCCAGCTGGCCAATTGGGTTTCTGTGGTGAATTATAAACCTCAGTAATTCACACTGTATTGTACCACATGTATTGAGCCTGTACTCTGTACCGGATTGTGTGTAATCGCGCGGCCCTGCCCATAGGGGGAGATGAGGAGTTTGTACGGGGCTCCACCTTGGCTCCGCCCATGGCTCCTCCCTTATCCGGAAGTATAAAGATCAGTGCTGTGAGCCTGCCTGCCAGTTCATCTAGAGTACATCTCATCACAGGCAGGCTCTGTTGTAAGACGATTAAAACCACTGTTCACTTCTTTTTTTATTTTTTTTTTATCGAAAAGTCTTTATTGCATATAAAAAAAGAAAACAAGCTCTTTTAGCAATATGATTTGGAATAACGTATATTATACACTCAGAACAACTTTCTAGATATCCCAAAAATAACTTATAAGGCACATCAGCCATAAAGTTATCTACCTCTGTGCGATACTCGACCAGGTAAGTGGAGAATATTCCATCACACTCCTGACTTGTGCTTTTTGGATGGCTTTGGAGAGTCGGGAGGTGAGTTACTGACTGCGAAATTCCCAGCCTCTGACCTGCTCTGGTAATCGCAGTATTTATATGGCCGGTCCAGTTCAGTTTTCGTTCAATGGTAATCACGCCCTCCCCCCTCAAAAAACCTGGTGAGTCATATGACACGGTGGTAGAGAGGGCATGAAACTAAATAGTGGAGAAAAGAGATAATGTGAGGAAAGATGTGATCAATTAATGAAGGAAAGGCAAGTGGGCAGGGTAGCAATAAAGAAATTGATCCATCTGTGTGTGGCAGGAAGGGTAAGAGCATGGACATTTAACAGTGCACCAGAAGTTAAGTCTAGATGTTTCAAAAATAATTAAAAGACAGAATTGAAGGAACTCTATCTGAATACATGCTTCATTTGCAACAATGCAAACTCTGCATCGTAGAAGGATTTAGAGGTCCTCCTACATTAATCCCAAAAGCTAGCATGCAAGTTCAGCAAGTAATGAGGAATCAAATGGAAGGTTGGCCTTCATTGCAAAAGGAATGGAGTATAAACATCGGGAAGTCCTGTTAAAACTATACAAGGCACTAGTTAGACACACCTGGGGCTGGATTCTCTTCACCCTTGAGCCAAAATTGCAGCCGGGGGGGGGGGGGGGGGGGGGGGGCCGGGGGGGCCTTATAGGCAGCTGGGGAATGCTTGTGTGGGGGTTGAGGGTCGGGTGCGCGGCCGGTTTGGGGTCTCTTTTTTGGGTCTAGCTCCACAGTCCGAGTCTGTCATGGAGCACGACACGGCCGTTGGAGGCCGCTGCCGTGCGCATACGCAGCCTCCGACCCGAAAATACAGGGACCCGTATCTGCAGTAAAAGCTGTGAGATATACTCCGGCTCCGGGTCCCTAATAACAAGGTCAAGTCATTATAACGTCAGGGAGAACCACGAGGCCCTGCCCCTTTTCTAGATCTAGATTTTCAGGCAATTCTTTAAATCCGAAGTAAAGAAGAACGGATACATTTTCTCCGTGAATTTATTCCCAGTGAAGGTGTGGAGATGGGACTTGGTGTCTGCACCGAAAAATGAAACTGTCCCAGACTCATAACTGAGATAAACTCCCACTTTCCCGGGGATCTGACTGACTCGGAGAGGGGATCGAAGAGAGGAGTTTATAGAAAGCTGGCTCCAATCCCGCCCAATGGTCCAGAATCTATTCTCTGGGCACAGACTGACCCCTCTCTTCCTCTCCACAGATTCTGCGGCTACTCCCAGTCTCCAGCCCCGATTCCCCGTCACCTCCACCTCCCAGTAATGTCTCCCCGATGTGAATCCCTCTGACCCCAGCACACAGGGACTGTCCATAAACCTCTTCCTGGTGTCAGGGAGACTTGACCTCTTCGAACCGGTGTATTTCAAAAGCCTCCGATCGTCTGACACCTCGAGTTGGGGATTCGCTGTTTCCACATCCAGAGTCACAGAGACCATTTCAGCTCTGTGAGATTCGGGGTTAATGGCAGGCAGCAAATCTTTCCAAAGTGGATCACCCAAAGGGTTGGTGAATTTTTTTTTATGCAGTCCTTCAGATTTTATTATTCCGCTGGTGTCCGGATACCAATTTCTCAAGTGATGTACAAACGCTTCCTCTTGGAACCTCTCGCTGTCTTTGTGTTCCATGTGTTTTTGAAAGAATGACAGTTGATCTTGAATCTTTGCTAAATTCTTCTGAATCTCTCCAAGGTTTTTCTCCATTGGTTCGAGAATCCTCTCCTCTTCTTCCCTGAGATCTCTGAGTAAACACAGCTCTTTCTCAGTGAGAATCTGGTGCATTTTACTGAACTCGGATGCGATGTGGGTCTGCAGACTGCTTGACTGCTCCTTAACTCGGGGAATCTCCTCTTTCTGCTTCTGCTCCATTTCTTTAAACGCCCATTTCCTCAACTTGCAAAAGCGGAAACATCTTGATGCCTCCTCCTGGGTCATGGGGAGAGTTGGGTAAATGGGCAGGATGGGATGATCTTTGTGTTTCCCCTCAGACTGACACTTGGTGCAGAGAAATTCACCATCAGTTTCACAAAACAGCTTCACCTCTTCCTCATGTTCCTGACAGCGGAGCTCACTTTCCCGCTCTGTCGGATGGAGCTTTAATGCTCCAACTTTTGCGGTCAGATTGGCTAAAGTCTGATCTGGACGGAAGGAGTTGTCAAAATGCTGACAACAAATGGGGCAGATTCTATCCGGGAATTGCACCCGATACATAAAACTAAAGACTGTGGGCCATTCCCACCAATGTTTAACATGAAAGCCTGGGGAGACAAAGTGACGCAGGTGAGAATAGTGACCGCTGTAAATAATGTCAAGGTGGTGATAGAGCTGGGGGAGACACTTCTCACAGAAGCTGTGTCCACACCTCACTGAAACCGGATCGCTGAAGAATTGAAGACAAGCCGGACATGTTGCCTTCTCCAGCAGACTCTGCACATCCTCTCCCGCCGCCG
The DNA here is from genome assembly GCF_902713615.1 of Scyliorhinus canicula. Lineage (NCBI taxonomy): Eukaryota > Metazoa > Chordata > Chondrichthyes > Carcharhiniformes > Scyliorhinidae > Scyliorhinus > Scyliorhinus canicula. The sequence goes on from NC_052146.1 coordinate 5,630,241, forward strand.
CCATGTTGGGCCTCTGCACATCCTCTCCCGCCGCCGCCATGTTGGGCCTCTGCACATCCTCTCCCGCCGCCGCCATGTTGGGCCTCTGCACATCCTCTCCCGCCGCCGCCGCCATGTTGGGCCTCTGGCTGGGAGACGGCGTCAATGCCGCTGGTTCCGGGTTTTCTTCCTGAAGATCGGAGCCGGCTGGAGAAACCCGGCAGCGGGAGGAATGGAGTCAGAGACACACCCGGGCCTTCACCTCCCTCCCCGGGGGACACCTCGCCGCCGAGCCGGGGCCTGGCGGGACTCCGGAGCCGGACAGGGGCCGGGGGCGGGTCTCTCTCTCCGGGGCCGGGGCCTGGCGGGTCTCTCTCTCCGGAGCCGGGGCCTGGCGGGACTCTCTCTCTCCGGGGCCGGGCGGGTCTCTCTCTCCGGGGCCGGGGGCCTGGCGGGACTCTCTCTCTCCGGGGCCGGGGGCGGGTCTCTCTCTCCGGGGGCGGGTCTCTCTCTCCGGGGCCGGGGGCGGGTCTCTCTCTCCGGGGGCGGGTCTCTCTCTCCGGGGGCGGGTCTCTCTCTCCGGGGGCGGGTCTCTCTCTCCGGGGGCGGGTCTCTCTCTCCGGGGCCGGGGCCTGGCGGGACTCTCTCTCTCCGGGGCCGGGGCCGGGGCCGGGTCTCTCTCTCCGGAGCCGGGGGCCTGGCGGGACTCTCTCTCCGGGGCCGGGGCCGGGTCTCTCTCTCCGGAGCCGGGGCCTGGCGGGACTCTCTCTCTCCGGGGCCGGGGCCGGGTCTCTCTCTCCGGAGCCGGGGCCTGGCGGGACTCTCTCTCTCCGGGGGCGGGACTCTCTCTCCGGGGCCGGGGCCGGGTCTCTCTCTCTCCGGGAAAGGCGGCGGAAGCGGAAATGGGGCCTGGGGCCTATTCCACTGATCACCACCGCCAGAGGAATGAGGAAGAGGGGGAAGGAGGTAAGGGGAAAGAGAGGGAGGGAGAGAAGGGGAGGGAGAGAAGGGGAAAGAGGGAAGGAGAGAAGGGGAAAGAGGGAGGGAGAGAAGGGGAAAGAGGGAGGGAGAAAAGGGGAAAGAGGGAGGGAGAAAAGGGGAAAGAGGGAGGGAGAAAAGGGGAAAGAGGGAGGGAGAGAAGGGGAAAGAGGGAGGGAGAGAAGGGGAAAGAGGGAGGGAGAGAAGGGGAGAGGGAGGGAGAGAAGGGGAGAGGGAGGGAGAGAAGGGGAAAGAGGGAGGGAGAGAAGGGGAAAGAGGGAGGGAGAGAAGGGGAAAGAGGGAGGGAGAGAAGGGGAAAGAGGGAGGGAGAGAAGGGGAAAGAGGGAGGGAGAGAAGGGGAAAGAGGGAGGGAGAGAAGGGGAAAGGGAGGGAGAGAAGGGGAAAGAGGGAGGGAGAGAAGGGGAAAGAGGGAGGGAGAGAAGGGGAAAGAGGGAGGGAGAGAAGGGGAAAGAGGGAGGGAGAGAAGGGGAAAGAGGGAGGGAGAGAAGGAGAGAGGGAGGGAGAGAAGGGGAAAGAGGGAGGGAGAGAAGGGGAAAGAGGGAGGGAGAGAAGGGGAAAGAGGGAGGGAGAGAAGGGGAAAGAGGGAGGGAGAGAAGGGGAAAGAGGGAGGGAGAGAAGGGGAAAGAGGGAGGGAGAGAAGGGGAAAGAGGGAGGGAGAGAAGGAGGAGAGGGAGGGAGAGAGAAGGGGAGAGAGGGAGGGAGAGAAGGGGAAAGAGGGAGGGAGAGAAGGGGAAAGAGGGAGGGAGAGAAGGGGAAAGAGGGAGGGAGAGAAGGGGAAAGAGGGAGGGAGAGAAGGGGAGAGGGAGGGAGAGAAGGGAAGAGGGAGGGAGAGAAGGGGAAAGAGGGAGGGAGAGAAGGGGAAAGAGGGAGGGAGAGAAGGGGAAAGAGGGAGGGAGAGAAGGGGAAAGAGGGAGGGAGAGAAGGGGAAAGAGGGAGGGATGAGAAGGGGAGAGGGAGGGAGAGAAGGGGAAAGAGGGAGGGAGAGAAGGGGAAAGAGGGAGGGAGAGAAGGGGAAAGAGGGAGGGAGAGAAGGGGAAAGAGGGAGGGAGAGCCACTGTTCACTTCTAACCACATGTCGCGTGAATTGATGGTCTCAGCAGTTTCCCATTGTGGGCAGTCCCATGCCATCAGAAAATCCCCGGGCGGGGTTCGCTGCCGGCGAAACGGAGAATCCCACCAGCAGAGAATCCAGCCCCTGGAAATCCCTCCCGAACAGCACAGTGGGTGTACTTACACCACTTGGACTGCGGCGGTTCACGAAAGCAAGCTCACCTCCACCTTCTCAAGGGCAATTAGGTATGGGCAACAAATGCTGATCTAACCGGCGACGCCCACATCCCACGGATGAATTATAAAATGAACATAAGGAAGGCTAGAGTGAAAGGGGAAGTCAGTGACATGATGGACAGCAGGAGAGATTAAATGACAAAAACGATGATGGGGCAAGGAGATGGTAATGGAACAAGTAAAGGAAGGAAGGATGGGTCCACAAGAAGTTTGGGTGGCAGCAGAGCAGAAAAGCACAGGCAGAGGGAAGTTTGGAAAATAGGAAAAGCCTGGGAATGTGGAGAGAATTGTGGAGAGGCCTCAGGAAGTGTGGACCACGCCACGGACGGGGAATTCCCACTGCAGGCACCGGGCTGCAGCCCTACTATCCCGAATCATAGACCAAGAGCAAACCCCCAACCCCAGGCACCGATCCACAAACGCCCCATTCCCGCCGGTTCTGGTGGAGCCATCGTCCTTCACCCACACCAACTGAGCCAGAAAGACCAGAGGGAATACGAACGGGAATGGACCCTACTGTCCTTGAGATGATCTGCCATGGCCGATCATCGACCATAACTCCACTTTCCCGCCCACTCCCCTTAATTCTTGGAGAGATCAAAAATCTACCTATCCTCATCCTTAAATGTATTCAAGAACGGAGCATCCACAACCCTCGGGATACAGAATTCCAAAGATTCGCAACCCTTTGAGGGAAGGAATTTACCCTCATCTCAGTCCCAAATGATTGGCCCCTTATCCTGGGGCTCTCCCCCCCCCCCCCCCCCCCCCCCCCCCCCCCCCCCCCCCCCCCCCTCCCCAACACATACACACACACACCATGTTTTAGATTCCCCTATCAGGGAAAACAACCACTCCGTGTCCACCCTGTCAAACAGGAGAGTTACGATCTCGTTGTTAAACTCAATGTCAAGGCCTATCTCATTCTCCACAAAACACAAGGGTTTTTACAGTCCTTCAGTTCCACTAAACACCAGCTAAAGTCAACTCATTCAGTCTGGGCACAAATGGCAATGATTCAATTTATATAATTAAGTTTCGCTTCATGAATATCAACGATCTGACTGCCTCGCAGACCTTGCTCATTGGTTATGGTATAATGTCACTGTTTCCACACTCCCCGGCCTCCCGACAGTGCAAGAGCTGTGAGTATGAGAAAATAATTGTGTTTACGTAATTCCTTTCTGTGCTAATAACGTTCCAGAACATTGTGAAGCCAACAGATTACGGGCACTAAAATATAAGCAAAATACTCCAGATGCGGCGATTGTGAAACAGAATCAACAAAATGATTAGACGTCCGCAGCAGGCCAGACAGCATCTGTGGAGAGAGAAGCAGAATTAATGGGTGGGATTATTCTTCGTTTGGGAGACTACCGTTCTCCCACTGGAGGTAAATTGCAACCGGTTTATAATCCCCCTGGGAGCGCTAACCGGCAAGCCATTCCGGATTCTTAGCCATGCAAATTTATACATGGTGTGGAATGCGATGGATTCAGCCCGCCTTTCTGAGTGGGCGGTCCGATAGCGAGGACCCCGGGCCAGACGCCAACCCATCGCACACCGCACAGCAGCCACCCACCCCCTGGACTGCATGGGTGCCACCCCCCCCCCCCCCCCCCAACCCCCAAGCATGGGGATGACCCGACACCTCCCCCAAGGGACCCTAACCCTGTAATAGGGAGACCCCTCAAAGGGACCCCTGTAATCAGGGACATTGTAACTCCTTGTGTGTTACCCCCTTGGCCCACCGCGAGGTTCACCGTGCCAGGGCAATGCTGGTAGAGACCACAAGTGATCCGCTCCCACATGATACCCGGCCACAGGGACTTGGGGAATCACGGATGGCTGGAGCATAGGACGCTGGGCCGGCTAAATATAATTAAATGGGTCATTAAGACATTTGCGCGCGGGCCGTGGACCTAGATTCTGGGGATCAGAGCGTTGAGTTTAGGTCAGTGACCGGTGCCGATCCCGATTTTGCCCTGATGCCCGATTCTCTATCCCATCGGGAAACGCGACCCGGGATCCCGGGTCAGAGAATCCCAAAGTTTCGGGTTGACCGCTGACTGTTTCCAGCATTTTCTTTTTGTTTTTTGTTGATCCATGGAATGTGGGCGTCGCTGGCTGGGCCAGCATTTGTTGCCCATCCCTAATTGCCCTTGAGAAGGTGGTGGTGAGCTGCTTTCTTGAACCGCTGCAATCCATGTGGTGTAGGTGCACCCACTGTGCTGTTAGGGAGGATGTTGCCCCAGTGACAGTGAAGGAACGGCCGATACATTGCCAAGTCAGGGTAGTAAGTGGCTTGGAGGGAAACCTCCAAGACGGTAGGGTTCCCATGAATATGGTGTCCTTGTCCACGCAGTCGGGAGGTTGCAGCTTTGAGTGCTGGTCGGAGACCTTTCCGTTTCATGGTTATCATCAGACTTTTAATTCCACATTCTTTGCGAAAATTAAAATTTCACCATCTGTCATGGTTGGTCTCAATCCTTGGTCCCCAGAGCTCTCTGGATTACTAATCTCACGATGACAGCACTATCCTATTGTCTTGACCTGCTCTGGTGGCCACAGTATTTATGCCTGATCCAGTTAAGTTTCTGGTCCATGCCGACCCAGGATTTTGTTGGTGAGGGAGCTGATAATGGTAGTCACGTTGGATGCGAATATTACTTGCCACTTGTCAGCCCAAATCTAAACGTCACCAATGTCTTGCTACTTGTGGGCATGCACTGCTTCAGCGCCTGAGGAGTTGTGGATGGAACTGAACCCTGTAAACATCAGCAGCGAAAATCCCCATTCAAATGTTAGAATACAGAGAAGTTTGATGAAGCAGCTGAAGATGGTTGGGCCCAAGACATTGCCCTGAGCAATCGCTGCAATGGCATTCTGGAACTTGGATGATTAACCTCCAACATCCACAACCATTTTCCTTTGTGCCAGGTATGACTCCAACCAGCAGAGAGTGTTCTCATTGACTCCAGTTTGGCTAGGACTCCGTGATGCCACATTTGGTCAAATACTGGAGAATAAATCTTCTGTAGCTGTAGCTGGGACGTTGTTAAGGCCCTTACCCTTTGCACTATCCAGTGCATTCAAACACTTTGAGATATTGGATTTGTTTATTGCCACGTGTACTGAGGTACAGTGAAAATATTTTTCTGCGAGCAGCTCAAACACATCATAAGTACATGAAAAGAAAAGGAAATAAAAGAAAATACATAATAGGGCAACACAAGATCCACAATGTAACTACATAGACACCGGCATCAGGTGAAGCATACAGGGGTGTAGTGTTAATGAGGTCAGTCCATAAGAGGGTCATTTAGGGTCTGGTGACAGTGGGAAGAAGCTGTTTTCTGAGTCTGTTCGTGCGTGTTCTCAAACTTCTGTATCTCCTGCCTGATGGAAGGAGTTGGAAGAGAGAATAACCCGGATGGAAGGGGTCTTTGATTATGCTGCCCGCTTTCCCCAGGCAGCGGGAGGTGTAGATGGAGTCCATGGATGGTGGGGGGGGAGAGGGGGTTCGTGTGATGGACTGGGCTGTGTTCATCACTCTGAAGTTTCTGCGGTCCTGGGCTGAGTAGTTGCCATACCAGGCTGTGATACAGCCCGATAGGATGCTTTCTATGGTGCATCTGTAAAGTTAGTAACGGTTAATGTGGACATGCCGAATTTCCTTAGTTTCCTGAGGAAGTATAGGCGCTGTTGTGCTTTCTTGGTGTAGCGTCGACGTGGGTGGACCAGGACAGAGTTTTGGAGATGTGTACCCCTAGGAATTTGGAGGTATCGCGTGGAGGTTAATCAAACGAGCTGAAAATGGGTATTCTGCAATAGTCAGGGTCTCAGGAAGTTGAGATGGAGCATTCGATTAGCACTTCTGCATGAAGATGCTCGCAAATACTTCAACCTTGTGTTTTGTACGCTAGACTCTGCCATCAGGAGTCACAGCTACATTTAGCTCATTTGGTAGCTAGTTTCAACAAGTTTCTCCAGAGAACAGTGCTGACTCATCCCCGTCGAATTTCAGCTCGTATAAAAAGAGGCAGTCTTGTTCAATGCACAAAGAGAGCAGCTCATCACCAAGTGGCACTTGTTACAGTGTAAATTTGGGAATTTGGTGACTAAGGGATTTGGGTGCAGTGGGGGAAGGGGGAAATGGATGAGTAATTGGTTGGTGAGTATTTAGCTCGTTTAGCTGGGTAATGTTTTAACAACCAGTAGGGGCTGGTTTAGCTCACTGGGCTAAATCGCTGGCTTTCAAAGCGGACCAAGCAGGCCATCAGCACAGTTTCATTCCCATACCAGCCTCCCCGAACAGGTGCTGGAATGTGGCGACTAGGGGCTTTTCACAGTAACTTCATTGAAGCCTACTTGTGACAATAAGCAATTTTCATTCATTTTCATTTTCAAGTAGGCTTACATTAACACTGCACTGAAGTTACTGTGAAAATCTCCGAGTCACCACACTCTGGCGTCTGTTATGCAGATGGAGAATTTAGCAGTGATTCTAAGGTTTTATTAATAGCGGTAAGCGTTAAAGTGGCACTGTACCTCGGCACACATGAAATGAAAAAAAATGAAAATCGCTTATTGTCACGAGTAGGCTTCAATGAAGTTACTGTGAAAAGCCCCTAGTCGCCACATTCCGGCGCCTGTTCAGGGAGGCTGGTACGGGAATCGAACCGTGCTGCTGGCCTGCCTTGGTCTGGTTTCAAAGCCAGCGATTTAGCCCTGTGCTAAACAGCCCCATTGACAATAAACAAATCCATCCATCTCCATCTCTCAAATCCATCCCATTGGGAAAAGTAGGGCTTATTAATTATGAATGAATTAAGAAAATAATAATTAATGGAAACATAATAAAGGTGGCTGGCAGGTGTTGAGTTGCAACTGAAGAATGTGGGAGTTCCTGGATATCACTGTCATCTAGGGCACACATATCTGCAGTAAGTATTAACGGCTTGAGGAACTTAATAATAATAATCTTTATTGTCACAAGTAGGCTTACATTAACACTGCAATGAAGTTACTGTGAAAAGCCCCTAGTCCGGCGCCTATTCGGGTACACAGAGGGAGAATTCAGAATGTCCAATTCACCTAACAGCTCAGAGCAATACACTCCAATCGATCAGGGAGGGGGGAAGTTATAGGGGCACATTGTTCAAGGAAGCGGTCTTCTGCTTTGGCCGGAGGTCAGGGGGCGAATGTGGTGTGAATGCAAATGAGGGAGCCTCAGCTCTTTGATGCTTCCTATGGGTTTGAGGTTCTTGCATCTTGTGGGAACAAAAGGAGGTCTGTAGGGTGAGTGGATGAACTGACCCTGGCACCATGGTACAGGAAGCCATTCAAGAGAGGGGGTGGGGGGGAGAGTTAAAAGGAATCTAGTGATAGCAGGGCACAGTTTAGCCTGGGGGATTGACACAGTTCTCTGTGATCAAGAGCATGGCTGTGTCACTGCCAGGTGCCAGAGTTACAATAAGTATTTAAGAAAAGAGTAACTAAGGTGGTCCCCTGGAGAGGGTCTGGGGAATTAATGGTATACAAGGAAGTGACAGGAATTGAACAGATATTTGTGTCTGTCTTCACTGTAGAAAACCTCCCAAATATATTTGTAATCACAAGTGTGAACGACAGGGTGGAACTTAAAACAATCACCATAGATTTAAAATACTCCATTTCTTTTTCCCAATTATGGGGCAATTTTAGCGTGGCCAATCAGCCTACTGTACATCTTTGGGTTGGGGTGTGAAACCATGCAGACACGGGAGAGATGTGCAAACTCAACACGAACAGTGACCTGGGGCCTGCTTCCTGACCCTAACCCCTTGCTGCAAGTTCCATCGCTACCGACCCCAGGTGCAAAACTCCGTCTAATGTCCCGAAGGGGAAAGAAACGAGTCGTGATTAAGCACGCAAGGATCCCCGGAAGCACCTGGTACGGACCTCCGACAGGAAGGCGGTGGAAGAGCAGGTCCCAGGGAGGACAGGCCTGCCCACTTAAATAAAATCACCACCATTTCAGGAAAAATACAGGGACCCTGCAATCCCTAGTTGTTAAATAAAATGAGCAGTGTTCGTTCCCCGTGAACAGGCTTCTTGCCTCTTTCACACTTTCTTGATACACACTTTATCTCCTTTAATCTCACTGAGGAAATCTCCGTGGGACTGCAGCAGATACTGGTTCCGCTCAATGAATAACATCCTCCGCTGGGTGGAGGTTTCCATTGCTTCTACGTAAGCTCGCTGCCTGTTACATTGGGAGGTCAGTATAAACCTCCACAAGCTTCCACCATGCAGTGCCATCACCCAGATATGATTGATATCAATTACCAGCACACCGCATTGCAAGACAGTATGATTGGTAACCATCAGCAACCAACATACCCTCAAATAATGTTCATCATCACCCTGCACTCTTCCCAGGCCTGGGAACCTCTGCCATCTTCTCGCCACCCACACCTTCGGTTGTTAACTCTGCATTGAGGTATTAACCACACAACACATTATCCCCAGAAGGCGCCCTAAATTAAACACGGAACCCTGGCCCACCTCAGATTCTTGGGGATATTAGAAACAGGGAGTTCAGTAAAGACCGGTGTTGCCAGGAGCCAGCATCTGGTGGGAGGGATAAAGGGAAGAAGGAATCAAATATTGGGGAACAATAACAGATGCCACCTGATCTCCTTTCAGAATGTATCACACACTGGCAGTGTGCTGCCTCTGATTTGTTACCCTGGAATGGACACGAGGAAACAGAGCCACAGGAGAAAGGACCCACAACAGGAAGATCAAATGAACAGGCGCTGGAGAAGGAACTAACAGGGCACCTGGATGTGGAAGCCTACACCGCGACCATTGGATATGTTAAGGACCCTCGACTCCGAACGTTTTTTTGTTGAATTTCTCTGTTTTTGCATTTATCTGTATTTCCCACAGTTTACCTACCTGGGGCAGCACGGTAGCACAGTGGTTAGCACAATCGCTTCACAGCTCCAGGGTCCCAGGTTCGATTCCGGCTTGGGTCACTGTCTGTGCGGAGTCTGCACATCCTCCCCGTGTGTGCGTGGGTTTCCTTCGGGTGCTCCGGTTTCCTCCCACAGTCCAAAGATGTGCAGGTTAGGTGGACTGGCCATGATAATTGGCCTTAGTGTCCAAAAATTGCCCTTAGTGTTGGGTGGGGTTACTGGGTTATGGGGATAGGGTGGAGGCGTGAACTTGGGTAGGGTGCTCTTTCCAAGAGCCGGTGCAGACTCGATGGGCCGAATGGCCTCCTGCACTGTAAATTCTATATGAGCAGTCTAATTTTGTATTATAGTTATGATGCCTACAGAATGTATATATGTTGGGTTAGGGATTAGGATTGTTCGCCAACTCCGCTCCAACATCTGGTATATCCGGATGATGCTTCCTTCCCACCTCGAGTCCGATTCACCTTGGCCTATTGCAGAAACCGCTCCTTTACCTGGAAGCTGTGGAATCCAGGAATCACCGCCGCCGCCGGCTCATTCGCTCGATGGCTTTCTGCCGGCGTACGCGGTGAGCCGATCTAACTCTGGAGGGGACCCTCTCCAACACCCTGGCAAACATCTGAGAAAAGTGCTCAGTCGGTTTCAGACCCCTCCACCCCCTTCCAGTAAACCCCCCCCCCCCCCAATTCTGAGGTTCTGCCTCCTCGACCTGTTCTCTGACTCACCCACCGTTGCCCTCAGCGTCTTGTTCCTCTCCTCCACCAGCATCAACTCAGCTTCCAACGAGGTGGTTCGATTCCCCCCTTGCCATAACAGGGCAGCCCCACCACACCCCTTAAGCTCCCTGTCTGTGCTCCTTCACCACCTCCGAGGTTTTTCCCAGCTTCTCCTGGTGATGCACGATCAATTGCACGAAAGACTCAGATTGGTTACAACTGTGGCTTTATTACGTCAGATGCGTGGCCATCTGCTGCCGCTGGCGAAATGCAGATCAGGAGGAGGGCGACGCATATTTATACGGCTCCTTGTGGGCGGAGCCCAGCCGGCAGGGGCTACCGGCTTGAACCTGTAGTGCAGGTCCTACCCTTAAATCCCCTAATACAGGTGCACAGTGGTTCACCACATTCACCCCCTGTTAAAATGAGTCCGGCGGGGGTGTCGTGGAACTATATACAGTTTTGCAATAATTTACGAGGGGAGGGGAAAACAAAATGTCCATTTTGACGGTCCGGTGCCCGTTAGAGGTTCAGTCGATCGGTGCTTTTGACGCTTCGTGTGGGAGCGACGTAACAGGTGGCGGCGCTGGCGAATGTTGGGTTGCCAACGTCGGTGCTGGTAGTGTTGGTGCTGTTCAGTAGTCGGATGACTCCGGGAGCATGCCGAAACCTTCCTCGTCCTCTAGCATGGACAGGGGACAGGAGAGATGGACCTGATGGGGCTAATGTTGGGAGCGCCGGGGGAGGGGAGGGTGGCGTGTGAGTGGGGGAGTGTGTTGGGGTGGAGCCTGACGGTGCCAGGTCCCTGAGGGAGACAGCATCTTGGCGGCCATCGGGGAACTCCACGTAGGCATACTGGGGGTTGGCGTGGAGCAAGTGTACCCTGTCCATCAAGGGGTCCGCCTTGTGGAGCCGGACGTGCCTACGTAGAAGGACCGGTCCTGGAGCTGTGAGGCAAGTCGGGAGCGACACCCTGGATGTGGACTTCCTAGGGAAGGTAAAAACACGTTCATGAGGTGTGCTATTTGTGGCAATGCACAGTAGTGACCGGATGGAGTGTAGTGCATCAGGAAGGACCTCCTGCCAGCGAGAGGCTGGGAGGTTCCTGGACCGTAGGGCCAGCTGGACGTCCCTCCATACCGTCCCGTTCTCCCTCTCTACCTGCCCGTTTCCCCGGGGGTTGTAGCTGGTCGTCCTGCTGGAGGCGATACCCCTGCTGAGCAGGAACTGACGCAGCTCATCGCTCATGAAAGAGGATTCCCTGTCACTGTGGATGTAGGCGGGGAAGCCGAACAGAGCAAAGATGGAGTTGAGGGCCTTGATGACGGTGTCAGACATCATATTGGGGCATGGGATGGCGAAGGGGAATCTGGAGTACTCATCGACCACACTGAGGATATACGTGTTGCGGTCTGTGGAGGGGAGGGGCCCTTTGAAATCCACACTGAGGCGTTCAAAGGGGCGGGACGCTTCACAGGCGGCGCGCGGTCTGGCGGTAGAAGTGCGGCTTGCACTCCGCACAGACCTGGCAGTCTCTGGTGACTGTCCATACTTCCTCGACGGAGTATGGCAGATTGCGGGCTTTGATGAGGTGGTACAATCAAGTGACCCCCGGGTGTCAAATGCTGTTGTGTAGGGCCCGGAGTCGGTCTACTTGTGCGCTGGCACATGTACCTCGGGATGGGGCGTCGGGGGGCTCGTTGAGTTTGCCGGGGCGATACAAGATCTCGTAATTATAGGTGGAGAGCTCGATTCTCCACCGCAAGATTTTATCATTTTTGATCTTGCCCCGCTGCGTGTTGTTGAACATGAAGGCTTACCGACGTTGGTCAGTGAGGAGAGTGAATCTCCTGCCGGCCAGGTAATGGCTCCAATGCCGCACAGCTTCAATGATAGCTTGGGCCTCTTTTTCGACGAATGAATGCCGAATTGCAGAGGCGCAGGGGGTGCGGGAAAAGGAAGCCACGGGTCTGCCTGCCTGGTTTAGAGTAGCGGCAAGGGCGACATCTGAAGCATCGCTTTCTACTTGGAAGGGCAGTGTCTCGTCCACTGTGTGCATCCCGGTCTTGGCGATATCGGCTCTAATACGGGCGAATGCATGTTGTACCTCGGCCGCGAGGGGGAATTGAGTGGACTGTATGAGTGGGCGAGCCTTGTCCGCGTATTGTGGGACCCACTGGGCGTAGTAGGAGAAGAACCCAGGCAGCGTTTGTGGGCCTTGGGGCAGTGCGGGGAGGGGAGAAGCTCCATGAGGGGGCGCATGCGGTCGGGATCGGGCCCCAGAAGTACCGATTGATTGTCTGGCTGTAGTCCACAACCATTCTGTGTTTCTCCCCGTTTACCACTACCACTACCCACTTGGGCTCTCCAGGGCTGTGCTGGCCTCGATAATACCCTCCCGAAGCAGCCGCTGGACTTTGGACCTGATGAAGGCTTGTCCTGGGCGCTGTACCATCTGCTCCTGGTGGGCAACGGGTTTGCAATCCGCAGTTAGATTGGCAAAGAGGGAGGGTGGGTCACCTTGAGGGTCGCGAGGCCGCAAACGGTGAGTGGAGGTAGGGGCCTGCCGGAATTTGAGGGTGAGGCTCTGGAGATTGCACTGGAAATCCAGGCCCAGCAATAGTGCAGTGCAGAGGTTAGGAAGGACGTAGAGGCATAAGCTGGTGAATTCTACGCCCTGGACTGTGAGAGTGACCGTGCAGAACCCTCAGATGGGGACAGAGTGAGTCCGGAGGCCAGGGAGATCCTTTGATTGGCGGGGTGGACCGGGAGGGAGCAGCGCCTTACCATATCCGGGTGTATGAAGCTTTCGGTGCTCCCAGAGTCCAGCAGGCAAGAGGTCATGTGGCCGCCGATTTTCACTGTTGTGGAAGCGGTGGGCAGGTTGTGTGGACGAGATTGTCCAGCGTAATCGAGGCGAGCTGCGTGGGTAGTCGTCAGAGGTGTCGGCTGGACCCAGATCATGATGTGTAGTTGGCGTTCCAGCCCCGTGGGGGAAGACAAGGTGGAGGGCATCCCGGAGGTCTTGTGAGGAACAAAATGGCGGCGCCCATAGGGCGCACATTGCGGGGGGGGACAAGATGGCGGCGCCCACTGGCCGCACGTGGCCCCGGGAGGAGAAGATGGCGACACCCACTGGCCGCACGTGGCCCCGGGAGGAGAAGATGGCGACGCCCACTGGCCGCACGTGGCCCCGGGAGGAGAAGATGGCGACGCCCACTGGCCGCACGTGGCCCCGGGAGGAGAAGATGGCGACACCCACTGGCCGCACGTGGCCCCGGGAGGAGAAGATGGCGACGCCCACTGGCCGCACGCAGGTCCGGGAGGAGACGATGGCGGTGCCCATTGTGTGTGCGGCAGGGGGGAGGGGACGATTGTGGGCGCGATAGCGGCGACTGCGCGGGCCTGGCACACAGCTGCAAAGTGGCCCTTTATACCGCAAGACTTGCAAGTGGCGGCACGGGCTGGGCAGCGTTGGTGGGGGTGCTTCTGCTGACCGCAGAAGTAGCAGCAGGGACCCCCCGGGTGAGCGGGTTGGTGGGCAGCGCAGGCGTATTGACTATGGAAGGGCCCCAGCCGGAGGGTCATTTGCGCGAGTCTCCAGGGAGTTTAGGACGGGTGGGTTCCGCGCGGCAAGCGTTGACGTGTAGGCCTTCTGAACGTTCACTGAGCCGCGACCATCATGGAGAGCGCTAAAGTTTGGTCTCCGTGAGGTCAAGCGTGGCCCCTTCCAGTAGTCAATCCCTGTTACGAACGCGTCGCGCATCAGGAGATTAGAGTGTTTGGTGGCTGGAACGGCCTGATGGTCATAGTCCCGTACGAGTGGGATTAGGGCCAGAAGTCTTCGATTGACTCACCAGGTAGTTGAGAGCGAGTGGCGAGTACGTGCCTGGCGAAGATTGTGTTTGATTTCTGCGCGTAGTTCTCTTTTCTGAGTGCCATCGCTTCCGTGTAATTCGGGGCGTCCTGGATCAACGGGAACACGCTGGAGCTCATCCTGGAGTATAAAACCTGAATCTTCTGAGCTTCTGTCGGCGCGGGGGCCTCTGAGTTGATGTCGGCCTTAAAACAAGCCAGCCAGTGATTAAAGTCCTTTCTGGCGTCGGGCGAGTGCGGATCCAGCTGCAGGCGATCAGGTTTGATTCTGATATCCATGTCTTAGAAAATCTGACTGTAATTAATTGATGCACAATCAATTGCATGAAAGACTCAGATTGGTACAACTGTGGCTTTATTACAGTCAGATGCGTGGCCTCCTGCTGCAGCTGGCGAAATGGCTGATCAGGAGGAGGACACGCATATTTATACGGCTCCTTGTGGGCGGAGCTAGCCGGCAGGGGCTACCGGCGAACCTGTAGTGCAGGTCCTACCGTACATCCCCTAATACAGGTGCACACGGTGGTTCACCACATCCTGAATTGGGCCCAGCGTCTCCTCAATTGACCGCTTCAGGGTTTCCATCATCACCCTGCCTTGCTCTTCAAAACGCTTCGCAAACTGTTTCTCAAGCTTCTGTGCCATCACCCCAGTCAGTGTTTCTACGGCGATACAAGCAGCCCCCGTCCTCTGCCTTCCCTCCTGCTCAGCTTCGTAGGGCTTCTGACTCTGTTGAAGGATTACCCCCTGTCACCTTCTAACCACCAACCTTCTTCATAGATTTCGACATATTTTGCCTGACAAATTCCTTATCCCACAGGAATGGCCGGTTTTGATGACCTTCCCCTCAGTGAACAGGTGATTGTTTACACCAAACTATTATGTCAATATTTCATCAGACGCTAAATATATGGCTTGTGTAGAAGGAACAATGGGGGAGTTAACTTTGGACTGCAAAGGATATTTTACTGCCTGACAGGTAGCAATAGAATATTTAAATCAATGAAAAATTAAGAGTTAGATCGATGAGTGACTTGACATTTTGGTTGTGATTGTACGAAAAGGTTTCTTAATGAATCAGCCCCCTCAGATGGATAGAAGGCACTATTTGGAAAATTAATTCTCCCCGGTGTTCAGGTTAATACTTAAGAACATAAGAACATAAGAACTAGGAGCAGGAGTAGGCCATCTGGACCCTCGAGCCTGCTCCGCCATTCAATGAGATCATGGCTGATCTTTTGTGGACTCAGCTCCACTTTCCGGCCCGAACACCATAACCCTTAATCCCTTTATTCTTCAAAAAAACTATCTATCTTTACCTTAAAAACATTTAATGAAGGAGCCTCAACTGCTTCACTGGCAAGGAATTCCATAGATTCACAACCCTTTGGGTGAAGAAGTTCCTCCTAAACTCAGTCCTAAAACTACTTCCCCTTATTTTGAGGCTATGTCCCCTAGTTCTGCTTTCACCCGCCAGTGGAAACAACCTGCCCGCATCTATCCTATCTATTCCCTTCATAATTTTAAATGTTTCTATAAGATCCCCCCTCATCCTTCTAAATTCCAATGAGTACAGTCCCAGTCTATTCAACCTCTCCTCATAATCCAACCCCTTCAGCTCTGGAATTAACCTAGTGAACCTCCTCTGCACACCCTCCAGTGCCAGTATGTCCTTTCTCAAGTAAGGAGACCAAAACTGAACACAATACTCCAGGTGTGGCCTCACTAACACCTTATACAATTGCAGCATAACCTCCCTAGTCTTAAACTCCATCCCTCTAGCAATGAAGGACAAAATTCCATTTGCCTTCTTAATCACCTGTTGCACCTGTAAACCAACTTTATGTGACTCATGCACTAGCACACCCTGATCTCTCTGCACAACGGCATGCTTTAATATTTTATCGTTTAAATAATAATCCCGTTTGCTGTTATTCCTACCAAAATGGATAACC
The DNA here is from genome assembly GCF_902713615.1 of Scyliorhinus canicula. Classification (NCBI taxonomy): domain Eukaryota; kingdom Metazoa; phylum Chordata; class Chondrichthyes; order Carcharhiniformes; family Scyliorhinidae; genus Scyliorhinus; species Scyliorhinus canicula. The sequence goes on from NC_052146.1 coordinate 5,646,021, forward strand.
TCACATTTGTCAACACTGTATTCCATCTGCCAGACCCGAGCCCATTCACTTAACCTATCCAAATCCCTCTGCAGACTTCCAGTATCCTCTGCACTTTTCGCTTTACCACTCATCTTAGTGTCATCTGCAAACTTGGACACATTGCCTTTGGTCCCCAACTCCAAATCATCTATGTAAATTGTGAACAATTGTGGGCCCAACACGGATCCCTGAGGGACATCACTAGCTACTGATTGCCAACCAGAGAAACACCCATTAATCCCCACTCTTTGCTTTCTATTAATTAACCAATCCTCTATCCATGCTACTACTTTACCCTTAATGCCATGCATCTTTATCTTATGCAGCAACCTTTTGTGTGGTACCTTGTCAAAGGCTTTCTGGAAATCCAGATATACCACATCCATTGGCTCCCCGTTATCTACTGCACTGGTAATGTCCTCAAAAAATTCCTCTAAATTAGTTAGGCACGACCTGCCCTTTATGAACCCATGCTGCGTCTGCCCAATGGGACAATATCTATCCAGATGCCTCGCTATTTCTTCCTTGATGATAGATTCCAGCATCTTCCCTATACCGAAGTTAAGCTCACTGGCCTATAATTTCCTGCTCTCTGCCTACCTCACTGAGCTAAATCGCTGGCTTTTAAAGCAGACCAAGCAGGCCAGAAGCACGGTTCGATTCCCGTACCAGCCTCCCCTCCTCAGGCGCCGGAATGTGGTGACTAGGGGCTTTTCACAGTAACTTCATTGAAGACTACTCGTGACAATAAGCGATTTTCATTTCATTTCATTTCACCTCCTTTTTTAAACAGTGGTGTCACGTTTGCTAATTTCCAATCCACCGGGACCACCCAGAGTCTAGTGAATTTTGGTAAATCATCATTAGTGCATCTGCAATTTCCCTAGCCATCTCTTTTAGCACCCTGGGATGCATTCCATCAGGGCCAGGAGACTTGTCTACCTTTAGCCCCATTAGCTTGCCCATCACTACCTCCTTAGTGATAACAATCCTCTCAAGGTCCTCACCTGCCATAGCCTCATTTCTATCAGCACTGGCATGTTATTTGTGTCTTCCACTGTGAAGACCGACCCAAAAAACCTGTTCAGTTCCTCAGCCATTTCCTCATCTCCCATTATTAAAATTCCCTTCTCATCCTCTAAAGGACCAATATTTACCTTAGCCACTCTTTTTTGTTTTATATATATGTTTTAGCCCATAAACAGCATCACTTTAGTAACTTGAGGACATAGAACATAGGACATAGAACAGTACAGCACAGAACAGGCCCTTCGGCCCTCGATGTTGTGCCGAGCAATGATCACCCTACTCAAACCCACGTATCCACCCTATACCCGTAACCCAACAACCCCCCCCCATTAACCTTACTTATTTTGGACACTACGGGCAATTTAGCATGGCCAATCCACCTAACCCGCACATCTTTGGACTGTGGGAGGAAACCGGAGCACCCGGAGGAAACCCACGCACACACGGGGAGGACATGCAGACTCCACACAGACAGTGACCCAGCCGGGAATCGAACCTGGGACCCTGGAGCTGTGAAGCATTTATGCTAACCACCATGCTACCGTGCTGCCCCAAAGCAGGAAGCAGGTGAAAATTGAGCATTCATTTATATTAACCATGCGTAAAGCAGCATCTCGCTCCCGGTACTGTCCTTGCTGTGAGGCCCAGTCTGCCCAGGCCCCACTTTGGGCCGGTTTTAATATCAGTACGAGACCAGCCCCGGGGGGGGGGGGGGGGCTCCTATCTGGGGAGCAGGTACTGCGCGAGCCCCGGAGGGGGGGGGGGGGGGGGGGGGGGGAGATCAGTGATGGTTTCCCCACGACCCTAGTGGGGATTTTGCCAATCCCTGAAACAGTTTATCTGGGATTTATCATCTCGCCGTTTATAGGACCTTGCTGAATTCACATAGCGCCTTTAACAAAGGACAACCCCCCGAGGCACTTCAATTTAAAAAAAGATCAATAACAGTGTTCTGCTGAGCCTTGCAATGCTACCTCATGTCTAATTACTGTTTGAACTGAGTATATCTTAAAGTGACGTCTGAGCAGTTGCTCTTTGCCGGCGAGCGGGGGGGGGGGGGGGGGGGTGGGAGAAGGTTAAACTCTGACCATCAGGAAATCCAATTCTATTCCTTTAAACTCCCAGGTTCAGAAATCGGGCCAAGGTCGGGAATCCGGCAAAAGAGAGGTTGGGGATTGGGGTGGTGGTGGGGGGGGGGGGGGGGGGAGATTGGGGGGTGGGGGTGGGGGGGGGGGGGAGATTGGGGGGTGATGGTGGGGGGAAGGTGGAGGTGGGGGGGAGGTCGTGGTGGGGGGGGGGGTGGTGGGGGGGGTGGTGGTGTGGTGGGGGGGGGTGGGGGGGGGTGGTGGGGGGGCGGGGGGGGGAGGTTGGGGGGGGTGGTGGGGGGGGGAGGTGTGGGGGGGTGGTGGAGGTGGTTGGGGGGGTAGGTGGCGGGAGGTGGGGTGGAGGTGGGGGGGGGGGGCTAACAAACACACCAAAATCGCAGTGACATAATAATCTTTATTGTCACAAGTAAGCTTACATTAACACCACAATGACGTTACTGTAAAAAGCCCCTAGTCGTCACTCTCCGGCGCCTGTTCGGGTACACTGAGGGAGAATTCAGAATGTCCAATTCACCTAACAGCACATCTTTCGGGACTTGTGGGAGGAAACCGGAGCACCCGGAGGAAACCCACACAGACACAGGGAGAACGTGCAGACTCCACACAGACAGTGACCCAAGCCGGGAGTCGAACCTGGAACCCTGGCGCTGTGAAGCAACAGTGCTAAAGACTCTGGTACCATGCTGCACCCGTTGCGTGACTTACATTTGCTGCATTTGCTTCTGATTTTGGACTATTTTCAATCCTTTTCTTCCTTTGTAATAAAGCAGCTATGAAACAGTGATGCTGATTGGCAGATGATGTCACTTCAAGCATTGGACCAATTGCTGGTGGTGGAAACCTGGCTCGTGCGTAATAATTGAGCACAATTAATTTAGCAAATCTGTTTACAAAATGCGCTACTAATGAATAGGATCCTTTCACAGAGGGATGGATGCTGTGGGTAAATAAACAGTGTCTGCCATTCTCTATCCCAGCAGGGGTCACATTTCAATACCCTGACATCATCAGTTCGAGTTATTAAACAAATGGGAAAAAATTACACTTCCAATATATTTGCATTGTTCATAAAATCGAAAATAAATCTGTCCCAAACCCACAATGTTCCAAAGTGCCTCCCAGCCGGGGAAGTACTTTTTTTTTTAGAAGTGTTTTTATTGGGTTTTTTTGAGCAAGGTATAATTACCGTTATGTACACAGAATAAGAAACACATATATATATATATATATACACACATTTAGAGGGGAAGGGCACACCCCAACATAAAAAAAAATACAATAACATATGCAATGGAATAACTGGTGGGGTATTGTGCACCAGCTCGACATCGGCATCTCTGTACATCTGGCAAAATTACCCACACCACAGAAGCAGGCGACTGCCTGTGGGGGGGGGGGGACTGGGGGGGGGGGGCAAGCGCACCTTTGGGTGCCGGGGAGAGAATCACAGCGTGCTCTATTTGGCTGTGCTGATGTGTTGCTGTCGCCCGCCCCTCCCGGACGGGTCTCGCTGCCGTCCCACGCTCGCCACCGCTTCTGCCGCTCCTCCCGTCCTCCAACTCCAGTTTCCTCGTTCCCTGCTCCTGGAGATGTCATGCATGTTTTGGCATCCCGTGTCCTCCCTCCGGCTCCCGCTTCCCTGCCCCCCGCCGGCCCTCCTCTCCCGTCCCCCCCCCCCACCTCGCCTCCCTCTCCCCAGGTTTAGCTGTCTTCGCCCCCCCCCACCCCGCCCGTGGTTCGCTCCTCCCTCCTCAGGTTTAGCCGTCCACCCCCCCCCCCCCCCCCCCCCCCCCCCCCCGCCCGCACCCCCTCCCTCCCAGTCCATCTCTCCCCTCCATGCCCCAGCCACCTTCTCCCGACTGCCGACCATTTTCCCCCTGATTCTTGGCCACCCGGCTATTCTTCCTCTTGTTCGTTGGCCACAAACAGGTCCTGGAACAGTCGCATGAATGGCTCCCACGTTCTGTGGAAGCCGTCGGTCCGACACTCGGATGGCGAATTTGATTTTCTCCATTTGGAGAGATTCCGAGATGAGGTTGGACAGCCAGTCTGCAGCTCTGGGCGGTGCTGCTGACCGCCAGCCAAACAGGATTCTACCGCGGGCAATCAGGGAGGCAAAGGCAAGGGCGTCCGCCTTCCTCCCCAGGAATAGATCTGGCTGGTCTGAAACCCCGAAGACCGCCACTATTGGGCATGGCTCCACCCTCACCCCCACCACTTTGGACATAGCCTCGAAGAAGGCTGTCCAGTACTCCACAAGTCTGGGGCAAGACCAGAACATGGTTGGCGTGGTTGGCCGGGCCTCTTTGGCACCGTTCACATCTGTCCTCCATCTCCGGGAAGAACCTACCATTACGGTTTCTTGTTAAGTGGGCTCTATGTACCACTTTTAGTTGCGTCAGGCTGAGCCTTGCGCACGTGGAGTTGACCCTATGCAGTGCTATGCTCCAGAGTCCCCATCCTATCTCAATCCACAGGTCCTCCTCCCATTTCTTTCTTGTTGCGTCCAGTATGGTGTCGGCCCGTGAAGTACTTTTAGAAGGGTTGTAATGTAGGGAACGCAGAAGTGAATGTACACACAGTAAAAAACCACAAACAGCGACATGTTTGTCTCTTTACGAAGATAACCTGAGTAAACAGAAAGGGCCCCAGGTTAACACTTCATCTGAAAGACAGCAGCTCTGATAGTGCAGCAGTCCCTCAGTACTGACGCTCTGACAGTGCAGCACTCCCTCAGTACTGACCCTCTGACAGTGCAGCACTCCCTCAGTACTGACCCTCTGATAGTGCGGCACTCCCTCAGTACTGACCCTCTGACAGTGCAGCGCTCCCTCAGTACTGATCCTCTGACAGTGCAGCACTCCCTCAGTACTGACCCTCTGACAGTGCAGCACTCCCTCAGTACTGACCCTCTGACAGTGCAGCCCTCCCTCAGTACTGACCCTCTGACAGTGCAGCAATCCCTCAGTACTGACCCTCTGACAGTGTAGCACTCCCTCAGTACTGACCCTCTGAAAGTGCGGCACTCCCTCAGTACTGACCCTCTGACAGTGCGGCACTCCCTCAGTACTGATCCTCTGACAATGCAGCACTCCCCAGTACTGACCCTCTGACAGTGCAGCACTCCCTCAGTACTGACCCTCTGACAGTGCGGCACTCCCTCAGTACTGATCCTCTGACAATGCAGCACTCCCTCAGTACTGACCCTCTGACAGTGCAGCACTCCCTCAGTACTGACCCTCTGACAGAGCAGCACTCCCTCAGTACTGACCCTCTGACAGTGCAGCACTCCCTCAGTACTGACCCTCTGACAGAGCAGCACTCCCTCAGTACTGACCCTCTGACAGTGCAGCACTCCCTCAGTACTGACCCTCTGACAGAGCAGCACTCCCTCAGTACTGACCCTCTGACAGTGCGGCACTCCCTCAGTACTGACCCTCTGACAGTGCGGCACTCCCTCAGTACTGACCCTCTGACAGTGCGGCACTCCCTCAGTACTGACCCTCTGACAGTGCGGCACTCCCTCAGTACTGACCCTCTGACAGTGCAGCACTCCCTCAGCAGCGTGAAGTGTCATTCTGAATTTTGTGGTCACGTTTCTGAATGGTGGCCATAACCTCCTGACTGTGATGATCCCGGACCAGACGCCAAGTGTGGCTCGGATCCCAGACACAATCCCCAATATTTTATGTTCATTGTGAGGGAAGGATACCTCGCTCCAGGAGTGATTCCACCCACAAATAGGGATATGGTATATTAAAACAAACTTTATTATTAGCACAGTTTTCACAGAATCATAGAATTTACAGTGCAGAATGAGGCCATTTGGCCCATCTTTGGACTGTGGGAGGAAGCCGGAGCTCCCGGAGGAAACCCACGCACACACGGGGAGGACGTGCAGACTCCACACAGGCAGCGACCCAAGCCGGAATCGAACCTGGGACCCTGGAGCTGTGAAGCAACTGTGCTAACCTCTGTGCTAATGTGCCGGCCCTATTAAAATCCTTAACATCATAAAGACAAATTGCTTACAATTACCAGTTAAACAATACCTCACAAGGCTAACTGCTGTCTGGCTCCAGTGAAATGGTTAACTGTCTGCATCTCCAGAAACTGCCAGTCTGTTCACACATAGATCTCAACCCACTGTACTGAGATCAGCCACCTGTCTGCTCACATCCCAATCTGAAACTGAATTGAAAATCTCAACACCTGACTGCTTCACCTCCCGGCTCCTCCCATTAACTACATCACCTTGCTAAAACTAAACACGATGGGCGTGATGCTCTGTTCCTGAAGCCAAGTGTGGACGCTGACACGAAATTCGTGGACTTCATGACAGCAAAAGTGGCACCGAACCTGGATCGTTTCAGCTCCTGTGGAGGGGCAGCACCGGCGCCAAGCGAACACGATCGATTCCAGTGAGAAACGGTGCGGGTATTACACTCCCCACACACACTCATCCCAGCCGCACACACACATTACACTCCCCACACACACTCATCCCAGCCGCACACACACATTACACTCCCCACACACACTCATCCCAGCCCCACACACACATTACACACCCCACACACACTCATCCCAGCCGCACACACACATTACACTTCCCACACACACTCATCCCAGCCGCACACACATTACACTCCCCACACACACTCATCCCAGCCTCACACACACATTACACTCCCCACACACACTCATTCCAGCCACAGACACACATTACACTCCCCACACACACTCATCCCAGCCGCACACACACATTACACTCCCCACACACACTCATCCCAGCCCCACACACACATTACACTCCCCACACACACTCATCCCAGCCGCACACACACATCCCAGCCCCACACACACATTACACCCCCCCACACACATTACACCCCCCACACACACTCATCCCAGCCCCACACACACATTACACTCCCCACACACACTCATCCCAGCCCCACACACATATTACACACCCCACACACACTACACACCCCACACACACTCATCCCAGCCCCACACACATTACACTCCCCACACACACTCATCCCAGCCCCACACACACATTACACTCCCCACACACACTCATCCCAGCCCCACACACACATTACACTCCCCACACACACTCATCCCAGCCCCACACACACATTACACTCCCCACACACACTCATCCCAGCCCCACACACACATTACACTCCCCACACACACTCATCCCAGCCACACACACACATTACACTCCCTACACACTCTCATCCCAGCCACACACACACACATTACACTCCCCACACACACTCATCCCAGCCACACACACATTACACTCCTCACACACACCCATCCCAGCCCCACACACACAATACACTCCTCACACACACTCATCCCAGCCCCACACACACAATACACCCCCCACACACACTCATCCCAGCCACACACACATTACACTCCCCACACACACTCATCCCAGCCACACACACACATTACACTCCCCACACACACACTCATCCCAGCCGCATACTCATTACACACCCCACACACACTCATCCCAGCCGCACACGCACATTACACTCCCCACACACACTCATCCCAGCCGCACAAACACATTACACTCCCCACACACACTCATCCCAGCCTCACACACACATTACACTCCCCACACGCACTCATCCCAGCCGCACACACACATTACACTCCCCACACACACTCATCCCAGCCACGCACACATTACACACCCTACACACACTCATCCCAGCCGCACACACACATTACACTCCCCACACACACTCATCCCAGCCACACACACACATTACACTCCCCACACACACTCATCCCAGCCACACACACACATTACACTCCCACACACACTCATCCCAGCCACACACACACATTACACTCCCCACACACACTCATCCCAGCCGCACACACACATTACACACCCCCCCCCGCACACTCATCCCAGCCCCACACACACTCATCCCAGCTGCAGACACACATTACACTCCCCATACACACTCACCCTAGCCGCACACACACATTACACTCCCCACACACACTCATCCCAGCCGCACACACACATTACACTCCCCACACACACTCATCCCAGCCCCACACACACATTACACTCCCCCCCCACACGCTCATCCCACCACACACACACATTACACTCCCCACACACACTCATCCCAGCCGCACACACACATTACACTCCACACACACTCATCCCAGCCCCACACACACATTACACTCCCCACACACACTCATCCCAGCCTCACACACACATTACACTCCCCACACACACTCATCCCAGCCGCACACACACATTACACTCCCCACATACACTCATCCCAGCAACACACACACATTACACTCCCCACACACACTCATCTCAGCCGCACACACACACATTACACTCCCCACACACACTCATCCCAGCCGCACACACACACATTACACTCCCCACACACACTCATCCCAGCCGCACACACACACATTACACTCCCCACACACACTCATCCCAGCCGCACACACACATTACACTCCCCACACACACTCATCCCAGCCGCACACACACATCCCAGCCCCACACACATTACACTCCCCACACACACTCATCCCAGCCCCACACACACATTACACTCCCACACACACTCATCCCAGCCCCACACACATATTACACACCCCACACACACTACACACCCCACACACACTCATCCCAGCCGCACACACACATTACACTCCCCACACACACTCATCCCAGCCGCACACACACATTACACTCCCCACACACACTCATCCCAGCCCCACACACACACATTACACTCCCCACACACACTCAGCCCAGCCGCACACACACATTACACTCCCCACACACACTCATCCCAGCCCCACACACACACATTACACTCCCCCCACACACACTCATCCGAGCCGCACACACACATTACACTTCCCACACACACTCATCCCAGCCGCACATACATTACACACCCCACACACACTCATCCCAGCCGCACACACATATTACACTCCCCACACACACTCATCCCAGCCGCACACACACATTACACTCCCCACACACACTCATCCCAGCCGCACACACACATTACACTCCCCACACACACTCATCCCAGCCTCACACACACATTACACTCCCCACACACACTCATCCCAGCCAACAGGATGGCACTGGTTGTGCTGGAGTGCACCCATACAGCTGATGGGTCGGCTGGGGCCAGAGGGCACATGACTGCAGCAGTCATACACACACTAACCCAGGCTTTAACCCATTACTGCGCCAAATACATACAATACACCTGAAATGCCCACATTCATCACACCACGCAGAGGCCCCACGGAACCACAACCAACTCCTGAGGTTAAGTTAAGTGGAAGGATGGAAATCCAAAGCCACCTCGGGGAGGCCTGCCGAGGGAGAGGTGGGCTGCATTTGGAGGTAACTTGCTGTAAGTTGGGTGATTAAACCATTTCCAACCTCACTTTTGCAAGGTGTCAATTAGCAGAAACGTTCTTCAGTTAAATACCAGGAAGGCTGTTCCCGAGCCATCAACTCCGACCCTGTCCCTGACAACTGACTGCGGCTAAACCAACCTGTTCGCAATCATGACTCTGACCCTTGAGATGAGCTTCCCACCATCGTCACTGAGAACAATTACTTCCACCTTTGTAACACCTTTAGGTTTTACTATTCCAACTCACTCCTGGCCGGTCTGCCATACTCTATCCTGAAAACATGAGATCATTCAAAACCCATGTGCTCTTCATTGGGGCATTGAGTATAAGAATTGGCAAGTCATGTTGCAGCTGCATAGAACCTTAGTTAGGCCACACTTGGAGTATAGTGTTCGCCACACTACCAGAAGGATGTGGGGGCTTTCGAGAGGGTGCAGAAGAGATTTACCAGGATGTTGCCTGGTATGGAGGGCATTAGCTATGAGGGGCGGTTGAATAAACTCGGTTTGTTCTCACTGGAACGACGGAGGTTGAGGGGCGACCTGATAGAGGTCTACAAAATTATGAGGGGCATAGACAGAGTGGATAGTCAGAGGCTTTTTCCCAGAGTAGAGTTCCAATTATTGGGGGCATAGGTTTAAGGTGCGAGGGGCAAGGTTTAGAGGAGATGTACGAGGCAAGTTTTTTTACACAGAGGGTAGTGGGTGCCTGGAACTCGCTGCCGGAGGAGATGGTGGAAGCAGGGACGATAGTGACATTTAAGAGGCATCTTGACCAAAACATGAATAGGATGGGAATAGAGGGAGACAGACCCAGGAAGTGTAGAAGATTTTAGGTTAGACGGGCAGCATGGTCGGTACAGGCTTGAAGGGCCGAAGGGCCTGTTCCTGTGCTGTACTTTTCTTTGTTCTTTGTTCAATGACTCGGCATTAAAATCCACGATCCTGTATTCAAACCACTCCATTGTCCAGCCGCTCCCTGTCTCTCTAACTTCCCCCAGCTCTGCAAACTTTCCTGAATCTCGGAGCTCCGCCTGGTTTGGCTTTCTAAGCTTTCCCGATATAATCGCTCCACCACTGTCCGGCATGTTTTCAGTTGCCTGGATCCCGGGATGGGGAATTCTCCCACTTATCACCTCCAACTCTTTTCTCCCTTTGCTCCTGAAAACCTACCTCCTTCACCAAGCTTCCAGTCACCTGTTCTGGTGAATGTCTCCTTCTGTAGCTCGGTGTCAAAGGTCATTCTACGCTCCTGTCTTGAGATGTCTTGCTGCTTCAAATGTACTGCTGTGTGAATACAAATTGTCCTTGTTGTTGACAAATAACCTTTAGTAATGATTTGATGCAGCTGTTTCCTATCAGTTTCTAGTCTAGCGATTTCATGTCATTTCTACAAATAAATATAAATACTTAACCTAAAGTTCTTTCTAAACTTGTTTTTGTCTGTGTGTAGTTGAGTTCGTAGACTAATTGAAGATGGTACAAGAGAGGAATGGAGTCTGTCAGCTTGCTAAATATTTACTTCAATGTATTTGCATTTGTGACCCAGTACCAATCCAAAACTCCTTCAGTGATTGAATGGGAATATTGTTCTGGTGTCCAGTATTTTAGATGGCCACTGGGTTGATAGAACATTCACCTTGGACGGCACAGTAGCACAGTGGTTAGCACTGTTGCTTCACAGCGCCAGAGTCCCGGGTTCGATTCCCGGCTTGGGTCGCTGTCTGTGCGGAGTCTGCACATCCTCCCTGTGTCTGCGTGGGTTTCCTCCGGGTGCTCCGGTTTCCTCCCACAAGTCCCGAAAGACGTGCCTGTTCGGTGAATTGGACATTCTGAGTTCTCCCTCTGTGAACCCGAACAGGCGTCGGAGTGTGGCGACTAGGGGCTTTTCACAGTAACTACATTGCAGTGTGATGAACCATCAGTTGCACGAGAGACGAGTTGCTTTACAAAAATTAGCCTTTAATAAGCTAGAACTTGGCCCTGCGGTTGTCTACAATAAAATGGACGACCGCCGGGCGCTTTGACTATTTATACATCGGTAAAGAGGCGTGGTTAACTCAGCCTCTCAACCAATCGGAGAGCAGCCACATGACTGGTCTCAACCAATCGGTCGGGAGGCACATGACCGACCAGGGCCAATGGTAAGCCGGTGTTCTGCACCAATGGCAGACAGCTATGCAAATCATATCACCACACAGTGTTAATGTAAGCCTACTTGTGACAATAATAAAGATTATGATTATTCTCTGAGCAGCTGCCCCATGTGAGCCCTATTCTTCAAACTTAACCAAGGAGACACTTTCACATCAACTTGGAGATAGAAGCTTTACGAACCACTGCAATGCTATTTAAAACTCCCGAATGCTAATTTGGAAGAACTGTCCAATTGGTGAAAGGGAAAGGACATAATAGAGAGGGAGAGGAGTGGGCCATTTGACGCCTCGAGCCTGCCCAGTATAGGGGCTTTTCACAGTAACTTCATTGAAGCCTACTTGTGACAATAAGCGATTATTATTATTAATACATTCATGGCTGAATGTGGGTCCCACTTTCCTGCCTTCCCCCATTACCCTTGATTCCCCTCATGTCCATAAATCTATCAAACTCAGTCTACAATACACAAAGCCACTGTTCATTCACAGCTCTCTGTGGGGGGCGAGAATTACCAGGGAAAACAGTCTCTTAGTATCCACCCTGTTTGGTCCTCAGATTTGCTTATGTTTCAATGAGATAAGAAGGTCTCCCTAACATTCACACACTTTAATTATACAGATGTGAATTTTAAAAGCATTGTGCCCGGTCACTGTTGGTGAGGTACATGCAAGTAGTCTTCTGTGGGTAAAATATATTTGATTTAGTCAACATTAATGAAATGGCAGAGAGCAGAGACACTGAGATCCGTGTTTATTTTGAGTGCCGACAATTGAATTATGTGAAATTGAGAAAAGAGTATCGGGTCATTCAATCCAACCATTCTATGCTGGTGATTGTGTTCAACATGAGACCCCCTCCTATCACCATCAGGGATTAACTCAGGAAAGGATCCCATAGTCTAGTGTTGACACAAAGATAGTTCATAAGGAAACTATCAGTTTATTCATATCAGTGTTAATAATAAGTGAGAAAGCAAATCAGTTCAATCTGACCTTGTTACACTCAGAGGCCTATACATTGAACTTGCCTCCATTCCAAAGCTCCCCCCACCGGCCGAATTCCCATATTCCAACCCGCTGTAAACTTCAGTTCATCTCAAAACTCCCCGGACCCAAGGAGGATGAGAGGCGACTTAATAGAGGTTTATAAGATGATGAGGGGAATAGATAGAGTAGACGTTCAGAGACTATTTCCTCGGGTGGATGTAACTGTTACAAGGGGGCATAACTAAAAGGTTCAGGTGGGAGATATAGGAGGGATGTCCGAGGTAGGTTCTTTACTCAGAGAGTGGTTAGGGTGTGGAATGGACTGCCTGCTGTGATAGTGGAGTCAGACACTTTAGGAACTTTCAACCGGTTATTGGATAGGCACATGGAGCACACCACAATGACAGGGAGTGGGATAGCTTGATCTTGGTTTCGGACAATGCTCGGCACAACATCGAGGGCCGAAGTGCCTGTTCTGTGCTGTACTGTTGTATGTTCTATGTACCCTCCCTCCCATACCATAACTCACTTCAAGTCCCATCACCCCCTGCACTCACTGATCAACACAGTCCACAAATGCCACAATTTTAAAATTCTCAGACTTGTGTTCAATCCTTTTCTCGCCCTCCCTGGCTCTGTAAACTACTTCAGTTCAAAGTCCCTCCCAGCTCGATGTCCTTCACAAAATCTGGCTTCTGAGGCATCCTCTTTCCCCCTTCACCTATGGTGGCCTTGCCTTCAGCGGACTGAACCCTAATCTCTGGAATTACTTCCCGAAATCTCCTTCTCCTCCATTCAGATCCCCCTTAAAATCTACTGAAACATTTTGCCCACCTGTCCTAACATCTCCTTATATATAAAACATATAATCGTTATTATTCTCACAAGTAGGCTTACATTAACACTGCAATGAAGTTACTGTGAAAAGCCCCTAGTCGCCACATTCCGGAGCCTGTTCGGGTACACAGAGGGAGAATTCAGAATGTCCAATTCACCTAACAGCACGTCTTTCAGGAGGAAACCGGAGCAGCCGGAGGAAACCCACGCAGGCACGGGGAGAACATGCAGACTCCGCACAGACAGTGACCCAAGCCGGGAATCGAACCTGGGTCCCTGGCGCTGTGAAGCAACAGTGCTAACCAGTCTGCTGCCGTGCCGCCCCCATACAGCTTGGTGCCAATTCTTTGTCTGGTTCTCCTTCTGTATTGCATCTTGGAATGTTTTACTATAAATGCACTTTTTCAACATTTGGCAATCCAGCTCTCCCTGGATAATAACATAACTTCCACTCGCCTCTGAATCAACACGCAGTAAATTCCAGTCCCACAGCAGAGACTTGAGCTCAAAGGTCCAGACTGAGACTCCCCGAGCAGTGCTAATGGAGTGCTGCACTGTCAGAGGTGCCACCTTTGGATGTGACATTAAACTGAGACGCTAAATGCTTTTCTCATGTCACTGGATGCCAATGCCACTGGTTGGAAGGAGAGCTGGGGAAGAGCAGGGGGAAAAAGGCCGGAATCTGGGTCCAGTATCTACCCCCTCAAACAACATCACCAAATAGAGATTACCCCTGGTCACCACCACATTGCAGTCTGTGGGAGCTTGCTGTGCGGAAATGAGCGGCTGCATTTTGTACATTGCAATGGCTGACTACACATCCAAATACTTCACTAAGGGCAGCACGGCGGCGCAGTGGTTAGCACTGCTGCCTCAGGACGCCGACGACCCCGGTTCGAATCCCCGGCCCAGGGTCACTGTCCGTGTGGAGTTTGCACATTCTCCCCGTGTCTGCGTGGGGTTCACCCCCACAACCCAAAAGATGTGCAGGTTCGGTGGATTGGCCACGCTAAATTGCCCCTTAATTGCGGGGGGGGAAAAAAGAATTGGGTACTCTAAATTTATTTTTAAAACCCCAAATACTTCACCGGCTTTGGGGCACCTGGGGCGGTGGAAGCCGCTTTCGAAGTGCAAACGTCTGCTGCTGTCTCTCTGGGGGGGGGGGGGGGGGGGTGACAGGAGGTGGTTAACAGTCTGGCATGACCCACATCAATCTTACTGCATCGACAGGGGGATGGGGACCTCCTCTGCCAGCATCCCAAACCCTACAGCTTTCCTGAGAGAGAGAGAGAGGGAGAGAGAAAGAGAGAGGAGAGAAAGAGAGATAAATGCTTTTGCCACACAAGAGCAGGGGCTGGGAGCAGAGAGAGTGACTGCTGGAGTTGGCAGTGACTGGCTGTTAACTGCCCTGCACTCATTCCACACTGAATCCGACCGAATCAATTCAGTGTTTTTTAACTAATGGGTGAGTGGGACTGTCAGCTGGTGTGTGTGTGTGTGTGGGGCTGCCGGGTGGCATTGCTTTGAGAGAGTGTGTGTGTGTGTGTGTGTGTGTGCAGAGGATTTGCACTGCCCAGATCGAATGGAGGGAGGAATAGACACAAAAGTTTATTTCGCCTGCTGCTGATCCTGTTTTTTTATTTTTGCAGATGCAATGGGTTTGTCTGCTTTCTTATTTTTGGAGAGGGGGGGAAACGGGGTGTAGCGGAGCCGGTGAGGAGCTGAGAGATTGAGTGCAGAGTGGGTGGGGGGGGGGGGGGGGGGTGGGAGGTTGGATTTGAAGCTGGCTGTGAGAATTTTCACCCAACATCTGGCCAGTGAGAGTGGCTCTGCAACCCCCGGAGACCTGTTGGATTTGAAGGCTGCTGCCTGGACATGATGTTGACCATGGTGACCGTGCTGATGTTGTCCTTGCCCGGGACACACTCGGGGCCAGCTCCAAGCGACGATGTGGACACCGGGATTGTAAGTAGCACTTTGCTGTGTGAAGCTGGGGGAGGGAAGGAGGGAGGCTGGGGCTGCTGCACAAAGATACCAGCTCAATTCAGTCTCACCCTAGGCTGAGTGCATAGGCAACATTCAAATGCAGGGAATGCTTTGTGGGTCCGGAGAATGGGGTTCAGATTTAAAGGCAAAACAACTGTGCAGATTGACACTGAAATGCCAGCCTCGCTGATAATGCATCAGCCAGCAGCCTGTGCCAACTTTCACATTGTGTAAATGCAAGCTCCATTGCAGAATCCTGGATTAAACTCACTCCCTGCACATCCCTGGCAGTGTGTGGGTGGGGGTGGATGGGGGAAGGGGGTGGGGGAGAACAGCTGCTCTCAAACCCTGCCTCTGACACCCCCCCCCCCCCCCCACCCTGGACAGACAACCTGCCACGGTGCCTGCAAATGAGGTGAAAGGGGGATTTTGACAACCTACAGGTTGCAATCAAGAGGCCACCTCTCCATCGTGCTGCCCTTTTTGAAGCTGGCACCGGGGAAGGGGAGGGGGGGGGGAGAGATTTGCAATTTTCGCAGTTTAGACAATGTTTTCTTCTCCCACAATTTGGTGCAAATTGGAATATTTCTGGGCACCCATCTGGCAAACCGTCATTTGAGAATCTTTGTTTTCCAAAAACAGAAGGAGGAAATTTAAAAATATATATATTTTTGTTTTAAAATTCATTTTTCTTTCTCGCAAGTAAGGGGCAATTTAGCGTGGCCAATCCACCTACCCTGCACATCATTTTGGGTTGTGGGGGGGTGGGACCCACGCAAACACGGGGAGAATGTGCAAACTCCACACGGACAGTGACCCGGGGCCGGGATCGAACCTGGGACCTTGGCACCGTGAGGCAGCAGGGCTAACCCACTGTGCCACCGTGCTGCCCTCCTTGAGCTCTCTTCAGACAAAACCGCACATCTGAGAGTCTTCCAAAAGAGAGTGTGTGCCCCCCTTCCTCGCTGACAAGCCGGCTCAGTCGGCCGTCTCTGCCTCCAGAGAAAAACTTCTTTCATCATTGGCTCTTGCTGCATTTTCAGACCCTTTTTG
Organism: Scyliorhinus canicula; assembly: GCF_902713615.1. NCBI lineage: Eukaryota > Metazoa > Chordata > Chondrichthyes > Carcharhiniformes > Scyliorhinidae > Scyliorhinus > Scyliorhinus canicula. The sequence goes on from NC_052146.1 coordinate 5,662,659, forward strand.
ATTCTTCAAAGGTGAAAAAAAACGTGTAAAAATGGTCCACATTTTGACAAAGATGACAGAGGGAGGGAGCGGGTTCATAAAGAGGGCAGCAGTCCGGAGCAAACGTCTGTAACTGGCGCAGGCAACTGCAGCCTGTTTATTTAAAACAAAAATATCCAATTTTTACTTGCACAGAATTTCTTTAAATGTGCCCAAGACTGAGATTGTGGGAGAGCTCCCCCTGATGGCTCATTGCCTGATAGACACTGTGACATAGTACATAGAACATACAGTGCAGGAGGCCATTCGGCCCATCGAGTCTGCACCGACCCACTTAAGCCCACTTAAGTGATCTTTATCTGGAGGGTACACATCCCCGGGATGTGTGAGTGAAGCCCAGTGGGTAGTGGAATTGCTACATAACCTGGCCCCATAACTTGAGCACAATTGTCCCGTCCCTAATCTAACAAGTAACTCACAGCCTGGCTGTGTGAGAGTCCCAGAGATCCGCCACAATGCAGGATGTGCTGTCAGACTGCAGCCCAGTGAGTTTGAGATGGGGGGAGTCTATTGGGGAATGGTCTGTGCGTTCTGTGTTTGTGTATCAGTAAAAGCCCCTCACAATGGGGGGAGCTGTTCTGTTTCTTGGGTTTCTCAGTAACTGGGAGTTCAGCTTCTTTAGTTCCAAAAGAAAAAAATGGCATCGGCTTTTATTTAGATTTTGATCATCTACAAAAATAGGCAGACGGCCAGATTCTCCAATTCTAAGGCTAAATGCGGAGGATGCGTGGTGTTCTACTTGGAAAAGAATTGCCGGCGCCCCCTCACCAATGCTGCGACCGGTATGGGGCTAGCAGCCTGCCACGTAAAATGCACGGCCTCCGTGAGAATTGCCGGGTTCGTGGCCGTGCATGCCCATGCCGATGAGCTGCAGTCTTAGCGCTGTACAACATGGTGTCGGCCGTGAGCAGACCCGATCTGCCAGATAGTGGCCCCCTGGCCACCCCCAGGCCACCGCCCACCAGTCGCCCCAGCCCTCGCGGAAGCTCCCCCCCCCCCCCCCCCCCCCGGCCAGCAACACAGCTCCTGCCCGACTGTGGCGGCGCTGGACGCAGTTCGCAGCTGACACGCCGGCTTCCTGCACGGCTGGGACCACATGTCAACAGCGGCATCGTACACCCGGCCCATCGGGGGCGGAGGATCGGGAGAGGGCCTTCTGGGGACGTCATGAGGCCGTCTCAATGGCGTGCGGCGCGCAATGCAATGATGCTGTTTCGGAAGGGGCGGAGCATCCAAAAATGTGTAAAACAGGCGCCGCCCCCCGATTCCATCGTAAAAAGGGATTCTCCGCCCGATCGGCCATTACGAAATCGGCATTGGGAAATGGAGAATATCGCCCAGAGTATTTCAGGCAGTGGCTTCCTGTTGGGAGTTTCTGCACTGACTCAATCATCAATCTGTGAATGGCAGGCCTTCCATCTTCAATCCAGCTTGATCCATTTGCTAAATGAGATAGTGTTTACGTGATTGTATCAAGTCAGCTGTGTGTCTATAGGTTTTAACTCTTGTTTCAGAACCAGGCGGTTATGGGTCCAAGTCCCAACTGAACATGTAATCGAGGCTGAAACTCCCTGTGCAGCATTGTGACAATGCTGCACTGTCAGAAGTGTCAGATAACAGATGATATGTCAAACAGAAGACCCATTTGCTCTCTCAAGTGGAGAGGGTGCAGAGGAGATTTACCAGGATGTTGCCTGGTATGGAGAGTGTTAGCTATGTGGAGAGGCTGAATAGACTCGGACTGTTTTCATTAGAAAGCCGGAGGTTGAGGGGTGACCTGATAGAGGTCTACAAGATTATGAGGGGCACGGATAGAGTGGATGGGCAGGCACTCTTTCCCAGGGTGGAGGGGTCAGTCGCCAGGGGGCATAGGTTTAAGATCCGTGGGGCAAAGTTTAGAGGAGATGTGCGAGGCAGGTTTTTTACACAGAGGGTGGTGAGTGCCTGGAACGTGTTGCCAGGGGAGGCTGTGGAAGCAGATACATTAACGGTGTTCAAAAGGCATCTTGACAAACACATGGATAGGATGGGGATAGAGGGATACGGCACAAGGAAGGGCTGAGGGTTTTGGCAAAGATTGGTATCATGACCGGTACAGGCCTGGAGGGCCGAATGGCCTGTTCCTGTGCTGTATTGTTCTTTGTTCTTATTCTAATAGATCCCAATCTATCACAATCGGAAGAAGAGTGGGGAATGTGCTGCCCAAGCCAATACCTATACCTCAACCAGCAGCACTAAAAGATCCAAGTAACTGGGTATTTATCTCATCGCTGTGAGTGGGATCTTGCTATGCGAGGTGGATCTGCTGTGTGTACTACATTACAGCAGTGACTGCAGTGCAAGTGTTTCATTGGCTGCAAAGTGGCTCCGGACATCCTGAGAGTGTGAAAGGCGTGACTGGTGACTGACCCCTGAACCCTGGGAAAGAGTTCCTGCCCATCCACTCTATCCATGCACCTGATAATCCTGTAGACCTCTATCAGGTCACCCCTCAACCTCCGTCTTTCTAATGAAAACAGTCCGAGTCTATTCATAGCTAACACCCTCCAGACCAGGCAACATCGGCGTCCAAAAACAGATAATTTCCCTTAATTTAAATAGGCAATCTCAAAATCCATTTCCATTTGTATAGCCGTGTGTGTTTCGAATCCTAATCGGCTCTCCCATTGACTTGCCACTGCCACTTGTGGATATTTTGCAAAAGCTCGCCTCTTTTCAGCTAGGCAGTAATGCTCCCCCCACCTCGGTATCTGAGCTCCCTTTTACAAATCCAAATGAGATCACGTTCATGGGATGATTCAAACTCTCGGAGGCCACAGCCCCGTGGCTCACGGCCCCCGTCTCGAGCATGCAAACTGCACAATTTGGGACCATTTCCTCGTGGGCTAAAATGATGCGGCAATTGCACCTCCTAGTGGCACGAGAGAAATACCAACAAAGCGCCTGCATGTCTCCACAGCCCCTGTTTGCTAAGTCGGTATTTGTTAGTGGTGGAGCATTTTGATTAAAGGGACCTTTTGCACCCACCGAAAGAGAAAAATGGGACCTTGGTCTGATATCTGTGCGAAAGCAGCAATTCCAGACAGTGCAGGGCTGCCATGGCAACGCAATGGGGGGAGGGCCAGCTTAAATTAAGGCTTCAGTTCCCCAGAGTGGGTCATTAAGCCACAGACCTCTGACCCAGAGGTGTCACTGAGTCAAGTTGGGACAAATGCGTGATTTGGGCTGAAGGATAAATCACTGAATTTCCTTCTGAAACACTTTGATGCATTTGCGTGCTCTCCGAAACAATAAAGAATACAAAGGGGCTGGATTCACTGTTTTGGAGGCTCAGTGCCGATGCCGGCGTGGGAACTGTGGTGTTTTTACGGCGGCTAATTCAGCGCCGACCAGTCACCGATCCTGCGACCAGTGAGTGGCTGGCATCCGCGGCCAGTAAAACTATCGGCTCCCAGGATATAAATGCCTTTGAATTGCCGGGTCCGTGGCCTGCAACGGTCGCACCTGACCTGCCAGAGAGTGCCCCCTCCCCCCGCCCACACCCTGGCCACCCCCCCACCAGTCCCCCAGCCTTCGCGGAAGCCCACCCCCTCCCGCCCACACCCTGGCCACCCCCCCACCAGTCCCCCAGCCTTCGCGGAAGCCCCCCCCCCCCCCGCCCACACCCTGGCCACCCCCCCACCAGTCCCCCAGCCCTCGCGGAAGCCCACCCCCCCCCACCCGCCCACACCCTGGCCACCCCCCCACCAGTCCCCCAGCCCTCGCGGAAGCCCCCCCCCCTCCCGCCCACACCCTGGCCACCCCCCCCCCACCAGTCCCCCAGCCCTCGCGGAAGCCCACCCCCCCCCCCCCCCCCCGCTCTCGGCCAGCAGCACGGCTCCCGACCGCTGAGACCGCACGTCAACCGCGCAGCCGGGAACACGGCCCACCGAGGGAGGAGCATCGGGGGAGAGCCTTCAGGTGACGTGCGGCGTGCGGCACGCGATGCGATGACGCCATTTCAGAGAGGGCGGGGGAATCAAACCGCCATCGCCCCCGATTTGGGCGTCAGAAGGGATTCTCCGCCCGATCACCAATTACAAAATCACCACCGGGGTACGGTGAATCCTGCCCAATCAATTTGGTGCCCAGACTATGTTTGCTGCATATGAGACCCAGCCATAAACCTGCCATCAAGAGAGCAAAGCAGTCCCCCATGTGAGGTCCAACGTTTATATATTCATAGAACCCCTACAGTGCAGAAGGAGGCCATTCGGCCCATCGAATCTGCACCGACGCTTTGGAAGAACACTACCCATGTCTACTCACCCACCTACCCAGTCCTAGCCCCGTAACTCTATAACCTAGTCCGCACATTAATTGGCACTAAGGGACAATGTTATCATGGCCAATCCACCTAACCCGCACACCTTTGGACTGTGGGGGGAAAACCGGAGGACCCAGAGGAAACCCACGCAGACACGGGGGGAACGTGCAGACTGCGCACAGACTGTGACCCAAGCCGGAATCGAACCTGGGTCCCTGGTGCTGTGAGACAGCAAATGCTATCACTGTGCAGCCCCCAATGTTAGTTGGAAGTCGAACATTGTAGGGTTTAGGCGATGATTTATCCAGCGCCAGCGTTAATGGCTATCTTCAGCAGCAAGTGCTTTTGTTGTCACTTTCACCTTAAGAATTACCTTGTACTGAATGTTGTGCAGGGATTTAGTCTATAGGTACTGCAGACATCTGCTCAATCAACACAGCTCTGAACCACTGAACCCAAGTCCTGGAACTGTGTAATACCTCTCTTCTTTTTAAAAACCTGACTGAAGTTTGAGAGGAGCTATAAGTTGATTTTCTATGAATCATTTTGAAATATTCTTTTTTTCTAACTGTGCCGCACTCGATTAGACACTGGGATGAATTTTGAATGTTGGCCAACGGAGATTTGGAAAAGCCAATAGCGCTGGCAAAGATCCGAAATGTGATCTCTATCTAATTAACGGGGGTATAAAAGCAAATTACTGCGGATGCTGGAATCTGAAACAGGTCTGAGAACGCGCACTAACAGACTCGAAAATAGCTTCGTCCCCGCTGTTCCCAGATTCCTAAACGACCCTCTTATCGACTGATCTGGGGCGGGATTCTCCGACCCTCCGAGCCGGAATCGTGTCCGGCGCGGGGACGGAGAATAGCCGTTCACGCCAGAATTCCGGCGCTTCTGCGATTCTCTGCGGACCCACCAGCCGCGTGCGCGCGGACGATGCGGTGCCGGTCGGGGGCTATTGGAAGAGGCCCCCACGGCGATTCTCCGCGGTAGACCGGCCGAACCCCCGCCGGCGTGGTTTACATCTGGTACCACCCGGCGGGAGCTCAGACCTGCGGCCGCTGTGGCGGTCCTGGTAGGGGGCGGAGGGTATCTGACTCCGGGGGGGGGGGTGCCTCAGCGGTAGGCAGGCCCGCGATCGGGGGCCACCGATCGGCGGGCCATCGCGGTCTGCAGGGGAACTACCTTCCTCCACCCGGGTCCTTCATGTCGGCGCCGCCCACGCCGAAGTGGGCCACCGCGTGGACCTGCTTGCAGCCGCCGTACACATGCGCGCCCGCCCGGTCTAGCTTGCAGGGCCCAGCTGGCAGCCAGAGCTGCGGGACACGTGCCGGGGGCTAGCAGGAGAAAGTCCGGAGTGATTCCCGCCCGTTTTCCGGCAGGTATGGGGCTTAGTCCCCAAAAGGGAGAATCCCACCCCTGAAATCTTCACACATCTTCGCTACAGTACTGCACCCAATACCTGTGTCTGTGTATTTACATTGTGTATTTTGTGTCGTCCCTATTATGTATTTTCTGTTGTGTACGGAATTATCTATCTGGACTGTACTCAGGACAATACTTTTCACTGTACTGTCATTTCTACCGAGGTACAGTGAAAAGTATTGCTCTGCGTACATTCCAGACAGATCATTCCATCCATGAAAAAACATAGGAGGTACGATAGATACACAATATAAATACATAGACACAGGCATCGGGTGAAGCATACGGAGTGTAGTACTGCTCAGTAGAGAAGGTGTGTGAAGAGATCAGTTCAGTCCATAGGAGGGTCATTCAGGAGTCTGATAACAGCGGGGAAGAAGCTGTTTTGAATCTGTTTGTGCGTGTTCACAGATTTTTGTATCTCCTGCCCGATGGAAGAAGTTGGAAGAGTGAGTAAGCCGGGTGGGAGAGGGTCTTTGATTATGCTGCCCGCTTTGCCCCAGCAGCGGGAGGTGTGGATGGAGTCAATGGCTGGGAGGCGGGTTCGTGTGATGGACTGGGCTGTGTTTACGACTCTCTGAAGTTTCTTGCGGTCCTGGGCCGAGCAGTTGCCATACCCAGGCTGTGATGCAGCCCGATAGGATGCTTTCTATGGTGCATCTGTAAAAGTTGGTAAGAGTTAATGTGGACATGCCAAATTTCCTTAGTTTCCTGAGGAAGTATAGGCGCTGTTGTGCTTTCTTGGTGGTAGCGTCGACGTGGGTGGGCCAGGACAGATTTTTGGTGATGTGCACCCAGAAAGCTGTCAACCTTCTCCACCTCGGCCCCGTTGATACTGACAGGGGTGTGTACAGTACTTTGCTTCCTGAAGTCAATGACCAGCTTGATGCACAATCAATTGCACAAAGACGAGAGTTGTATACAACTGAGGCTTTATTGCTCTAAGATGTCTGGCCTCCCACAGCAGCTGGCGAAATGGCTGCAGCATGGAGGACACGCACATTTATACTCTGCCTACTGGGCGGAGCCAGCAGGCAGGGACTACCGACGTACCTGTAGTCTAGGTCCAACCATACATCACCTAATATAGGTGCACTGGTGGTTTACCACACAGCTCTTTAGTTTTGCTGACATTGAGGGAGTGATTGTTGTCGTTACACCACTCCACTAGGTTCTCTATCTCCCTCCTGTATTCTGACTCATCGTTGTTCGAGATCCGGCCCACTACAGCCGAGGCATCAGCAAACCTGTATATGGAGTTGGAGCCAAATTTTGCCACGCAGTCGTGTGTGTATAGGGAGCATAGTAGGGGGCTGAGTACGCAGCCTTGCGGGGCCCCAGTAGTGAGGATGACCGTGGAGGAGACGTTGTTGTTTATCCTTACTGATTGCGGTCTGTGGGTCAGAAAGTCGTGGATCCAGTCGCAGGAGGAGGAGCCAAGTCCTAAACCATTTGCGTGAGATTGTGAGGAAAAATCACTGGACTATGAATCACTGCAGCCTTTAAATAAAGTGCTGCAGCTGTGATTTGTATCAGAGTGAAGTTTCACGAACTTGGTGATTTCTAATACTGGGGAGAGTTGTCCGTTATTTGACAAAGAAGTAGAATGAGTTTTACAGCACAGGGACAGTTCTGTGGTAGTATTTATGCTCCAGATGGGCCCCACTTCATCCCACCCCATCGTCACATCCATCTGTTCCTATCTCTCCCATGTGTTTATGCAGCTTCCCTTAAATACCTCAACACTATTCACCTCATCCACTTCCTGTGGGAGTGAGCCCCTCTCTGGGAAAAGAAGCTTCTCCTGAGTTCCCCACTGGATTTTTTAGTAAATGTCTTATACTTGTGGCCCTTAGTTCCAGTCTCTTCCACCAGTGGGAACAGCTTCTCTGCCTCCTTCTCAAATCCCCCACCCAATCTTAAAGACGTCTGTCACATCCCCTTCTCTTTACTGTCGATGACTGCCAAGCGAATCAGGGGGCGGTGCCTGTTTTACAGAAGCTCCGCCCCCCCACCCTCCAAAACGGCTTCATCGGCGAGTACGGCGCACGGCGTTGGGGCGGCCTCAGGACGTTACCTGAAGACCCTCCCCCGATGCTCCGCCCCTGATGGGCCGAGTTCCCGGCCGCGCGGTCCACGTGTGGTCTCAGATTTCGTGGACCCGGCATGGTGGTCTCCAGCGCCGCCACAGTCGGGGGAGGGGGAGCCATGCCGCTGGCTTGGGGGGGGGGGTCCTCGGCGAGAGCTGGGGGGACTGGTGGGGGGTGGGGGGTGGTCCGGGGGTGGCCAGGGGGTGCCCGGGGGGGGGGTACTATCTGGCTGGCTGGGTCGGCATGTGGCCGGCTCCAGGTTGTACGGGGTGACCACTGCAGGCTGTCGCCGTGCACATGCCCAGCCACAGACCCGCCAATTCTCCGCGGCGGCGGCTAGCCCCTCACCAGTGGAAAGGTCGGTGCTGGGGCCTCGCCGCTTTATCCGGCGTAGAACTAGACACTTTCTCCGGACATAGCCTCAAAATCTGGATAATCCAGCCCAAAAACGTCTGCAGCGCTCCAAACAACATCGAACTAAACACAACATTTCAACTCTCTCCCACTAAAGCACTTTGTTTGTTTCCTTTGTGGCCTTATTAACCTGTAATGCTATTTTTAGCAATGCACATGCCAGATCGGCCTGATCCCTTTGCTTCTCTGACCTCGATGAAACTCTTATTTTCAAGAAACATGTGATCTTCCTTTGCATCCTATCAAAATTCACCACCTCACACTTTCCTGTCTTGAAATAAATGTGATATTTACTCGTGCCAGCGGGCCTGAATTTAACAAACCAATCAAGCATTGCCCACGCCCAACGCCACCTTCAGTATTCGGAACCAATCCCCTAGTTCCTGACACTGATGTCTTTGAAATAAATTGTTGTCACTTTCCTTGCCTTCATCTTTCCGCCCACCACTGTCCCCAGGCAGGGAAGCTGGGGGGCTCCAGCTCGCCGACCTCCATCCACACAGTTCCTCAGCCCGACCCCAGGGCATAGACAGTGATTGGTGACCTTTCACCTCTCTGACCCTCCCAGCCCTAGACTGGGGGAAGGTGAACAGTCCTGGCTTGAATACTTGGCCACACCTCAGGAGACCAGATTGCTTTATCACGGCTGATCTATCGGAAGTAGGTGAGGGATGTGCCGGAGGAATTTTCCATACATTTTCCTGGATTCGCCATAATGTTTTCTCTCTCTTACCTCTTCCCAGGGAGGTGTGAGGCCGTGTGTCCAGTTTAAGATTGGGGAGAGGTCTGATGGTGGTTCAGCTGTGGCTCAGGGTAAGAACCCTTACTCCTAGGCCTCATGTCCCACTTCAGGGATCTCAGCGCATAATCCGGGCTGACGTTTCCAGCGGTGGAGTGCTGCGCTGGCACAGGTGTCAACTTTTGGGCAAAACTTTAAATCGAGACCCAGTCTGCCCTGTCATTAGAACATAAGAACTAGGAGCAGGAGTAGGCCATCTGGCCCCTCGAGCCTGCTCCGCCATTCAATGAGATCATGGCTGATCTTGTGTGGACTCAGCTCCACTTTCCGGCCCGAACACCATAACCCTTAATCCCTTTATTCTTCAAAAAGCTATCTATCTTTATCTTAAAAACATTTAATGAAGGAGCCTCAACTGCTTCACTGGGCAAGGAATTCCATAGATTCACAACCCTTTGGGTGAAGACGTTCCTACTAAACTCAGTCCTAAATCTGCTTCCCCTTATTTTGAGGCTATGCCCCCTAGTTCTGCTGTCACCCGCCAGTGGAAACAACCTGCCCGCATCTATCCTATCTATTCCATTCATAATTTTAAATGTTTCTATAAGATCCCCCCTCGTCCTTCTAAATTCCAACGAGTACAGTCCCAGTCTACTCAACCTCTCCTCATAATCCAACCCCTTCAGCTCTGGGATTAACCTAGTGAATCTCCTCTGCACACCCTCCAGTGCCTGTATGTCCTTTCTCAAGTAAGGAGACCAAATCTGAACACAATGTCAACTGGGTGCAAAATCCCGTGGCACATTCGAAGAATAGCAGGTGAATTGTCCCATTTATTTACCCTCAATGAACATCAGGCAAATAAAAGATTGTTCTGTCAATATTACATTGCTGTTTGTGGGATCTTACTGTGTGCAAATTTTAGAGATGTAGTTACAACAGTAACTACATCTCTAAAGTGCTTAATTGGCAGTAAAACACTTGGAGAGGTGTTGAGGTTGTGAAAGGTGCTATAGAAATGCAAGTCTCCTGGTCATCTCTGATTTGATCTGTTTGACGTTGTTGCGTTTCTCTTATCTGTTAATTTGTTGATCCTCTTGAACTCTGCACTTCCCGCTTAATATCGGTCGGTAATGCGACAGATAATCTTACTTTTTTTAACTCATCACAAGATCATAATCTCTCGGCGCAGGGGATTAAAGGACATCACTTATTAATCTCCCGGCGTCTGTTTTATCTGTAATCACATCTGACTGATTACACCCGGTGGGTGGAATTTTCCTGTCGTTAGTCAGAGTGACAATCTCTAGCTGAAACCCGGCCTGTCGCTCTCTAGCTGCAGAGACCAGCTTTCAGTTTCCGAGCCTCTCTGAACCCCCACCGCACCCCATTCACAAACATCAGGGACTCTCTCCCCGCCCCTCACCACCACCACCATTGGCATCAAGCCTCTCACCGTGCCCCCCCCCCTCCCCCCCCCCCCCACCCCAAGCATCAACCTCAAGGGTCTCAGTTTAATATTTAGTGGACCTTTTGTGAATTGATTTGGATTTGGATTAGATTTGGTACCTTGTGTACCAAAATACAGTGAAAAGTATGGGCAGCACGGCAGCACCGTGGTTAGCACTGTTGCTTCACAGCGCCAGGGTCCCAGGTTCGATTCCCGACTTGGGTCACTGTCTGTGCGGAGTCTGCACGTTCTCCCCGTGTGTGCGTGGGTTTCCTCCGGGTGCTCCGGTTTCCTCCCACAAGTCTCAAAAGACATACTTGTTAGGTGAATTGGACATTCTGAATTCTCCCTCTGTGTACCCGAACAGGCGCCAGAATGTGGCGACTAGGGGATTTTCACAGTAACTTCATTGCAGTGTTAATGTAAGCCCACTTGTGACAAAAAGATTATTATTATTGTTCTGCGCACAGTCCAGACAGATCGTTCCATACAGGAAAAACGTAGGACTAACGATAAATACGCAATGTAAATACATAGACACAGGCATCGGGTGAAGCACACGGAGTGTAGTACTGCTCAGTAGAGAAGATGCGCGGAGAGGTCAGATCAGACCATAAGAGGGTCATTCAGGAGTCTGGTAACAGTGGGGAAGAAGCTGTATCTGTTAGTGCGTGTTCTCAGACTTCTGTATCTCCTGCCCGATGGAAGAAGTTGGAAGAGTGAGTAAGCCGGGTGGGAGGGGTCTTTGATTATGCTGCCCGCTTTCCCCCGGCAGCGGGAGGTGTAGATGGCGTCAATGGATGGGAGCCGTGTTTGGGTGATGGACTGGGCTGTGTTCACGACTCTCTGAAGTTTCTTGCGGTCCTGGGCCGAGCAGTTGCCATACCAGGCTGTGATGCAGCCAGATAGGATGCACTCTATGGTGCATCTATAAAAGTATGTAAGAGTTAATGTGGACATGCCGAATTTCCTTAGTTTCCTGAGGAAGTATAGGTGCTGTTGTGCTTTCTTGGTGGTAGCGTTGACGTGAGTGGACCAGGACAGATTGTTGGTGATGTGCACCCCTAGGAATTTGAAGCTGTCAACCATCTCCACCTCGGCCCCGTTGATGCTGACAGGGGTGTGTATAGTACTTTGCCTCCACCGGCTCCATAGTTTTGCTGACGTTGAGGGAGAGAATGTTGTTGTCGTTACACCACTCCACTGAGTTCTCTATCTCCCTCCTGTCCTCTGACTCATCGTTGTTCGAGATCCGACCCACTACGGTCGTGTTGTCAGCAAACCTGTAGACACCAAAATTGAACGACTGTTTACTGATATCTTGATTGTGACAATTCTGAACATTTGACTTGAGGCTGTCACCTGATTTTCACCATTCATTAGCGGAGAGTATCTTTGACAGCTCTAACTTCTTCAGCCTAATTAGCCACTTATCTTTAACAAGCATGTCAATTTGTTGAATTACAATTTGGAATTTATCTCCCTCCCCCCGCCGCCATCTTTATTAATAACAAACCAGTTGCTCTGCACCTCACCCCGTAGCCAGGCTCCTGTCCAGCTGGATCAGGAGAGCAATTGGTCAACAATGTGTCGAGGTGTCAGCTGTAGTCCATGGCGGGGGGGGAGGCTCTCGGAACCTTGACTGCATCCATCCAGGCTGATACCCCCACTGAGGGATCGCTGCACTCCCGGAGATGCTATCTTTTGGACGAGGTGCTAAACCTGGGCGCAGCCACAATTTTTACCTCAAAAACCTTTTTTAAAAATTGCCTGAAATCTATTGGGAGCTACCGAAACAAAAATAAAATCATTTCTAAAGGCTTGGCGAATTGTCAAGTGTCCCTTGCTGAATACAGAATTTGCACGAACAGTAAAAAGTGCATGTATTAAATTTGTACATCGGCGCAAAAAAAATCTAAATTAAAATAGGCCCAATTTTGAATTATCTGGTTTTTTGACATTTTTTTAAAGTGCAATTTTGACTGCAGTCAACTTACGGGACTTGGAAGTAAGAATTTCTCAGCTATTGATTCTCATGATAATTAATAGCTTCTAATAGCACATTCAGAATATTTATTATCTCAACTATATAAGAAACAATAATGGTCACATCCATAAAATCTCTTCATTAAACCAAAAGCATTTTCCATAACCTTGATGTAGCTATACAGCTCAAACAGGTTCATTCAGAAAACATTGATGGCTTTCGTTAAAATAATCATTTGAAACCATGAAGTGCAGCATATTGATCACATCCCCACGATAAAACCAAGCTTCCCGCCTTTCTGAATTTAACTTTGTCGGCTTTTTGCATGTTAATGTGATCCAGTTGGCGGAGGTAGAGGACGACAAATGCGATGTTTCACAGCTGGAGGTTGTAGACACCCTGTGTTAAACCAAGACCCCTTTGGCCTCTCAAGCGCATGTCATAGATCCCGTGTCACCGTTTGAAGAACAGCAGGGGGGGCTCCCCTCTCACCTCCTCAGTCCATATTTATCTCAGCCAATTTAAGCCGGGTGGCAAGGTTGCACAGTGGTTAGCACAGTTGCATCACAGCGCCAGGCTCCCAGGTTCAATTCCCGCTTGGGTCACTGTCTGTGCGGAGTCTGCACCTTCTCCCCGTGTCTGCGTGGGTTTCCTCCGGGTGCTCCGGTTTCTTCCCACAAATCCCGAAAGACGATCTTGTTAAGTGAATTGGACATTCTGAATTCTCCCTCTGTGTACCCGAACAGGCGCCGGAATGTGGCGACGAGGGGATTTTCGCAGTAACTTCATTGCAGTGTTAATGTAAGCCTACTTGTGACAATAAAGGTTATTATTATTATTCAAATAATCATGTAACACAGATAGAGGCCATTGACTCCATTGTGCCTGTGTCATCCCTTCGAATGAGCAATCCAACTAATAATGATCTTTATTAGTGTTGAAAGTAGGCTGACATTAACACTGCAATGAAGTTACTGTGAAAAGCCCCTAGTCGCCACATTCCGGCGCCTGTTCGGGTACACAGAGGCAGAATTCAGAATGTCCGATTCACCAAACAAGCATGTCTTTCTGGACTTGTAGGATGAAACGGATCACCCGGAGGAAACCCACTCAGACACGTGGAGAACGTGCTGACTCCGCACAGACAGTGACCCAAACCGGGAATCAAACCCGGGACCCTGGCGCTGTGAAGCAACAGTGCCAACCACTCTGCAATTAGTCACACACTCCAAATTCTTTGAGCGTAATCCTTTTCAAGATGGCATCCCCTGGTGTCCTGATCAGTTTTGGTCCCTGATCTGAGTCTCGTGACCAATGCTCTTCAAGTGCAATCATCTGGCAAACAGGTCCACCATCTCGTGCACAGCAGGATTAGACATTAGTGGATGGGCTAATGGTCGGATGTTTGGGTCGCCCTGGTGATATGAAAATGCGCTGTACAAATGTAAGCTCTTTCACTCAGAATTTTTCCCTGGAATATCCTTTGTGCTTGAAAGCGTTGAAAACATTCCAACATGCCATTTTAATACAACAGATTATCATTTTTTTCTCTGCCATTTCTATTCCACAAACGTCTCATGATTTATTACAAAAGGGCATTAAATGTAAAAACAGTACCCAGAAAGATCTGCCGCTTCATAATTTCATCCCATACATAGAGACATCGTTGAGTGTTTATCTCACAATCTCAAGAGTACGATCATAAATATTCATGGCAATAATAAATGAACAGTTTGACTAAACTGTCAGTCCCACTCGGGAATTAACATTTGCTGCTTTTTAAGTCTTACGATGTTGTGAAGGATATGATCAATTAGAGCTTTGTACAGTACAGTGAAATGAGCTCTTCCATCCTGAAATCTTCCTCCCTGCTCTGTAGTTCTTAATTGTCATGTGAGGTTTCCAGAAACTCTTTAAAACATGCACATTTTACAAAAAGAAAGAACGTGCATTTCTATAGCACCTTTCACAACCTCGGGAAGTCCCGTAGCCCTCGATAACCAATGAGGTGCTCTTTGAAGTGCAGTCTCCGTTGCAATGTAGGAAGGGTGGAGCCAATTTGTGCATGGCAAGACCCCACAAACAGTAATGTGACAATCGCCAGTTAACCTGTCTGTCTGGAGTCTGCACGTTCTCCCCGTGTCTGCGTGGGTTTCCTCCGGGTGCTCCGGTTTCCTCCCGCAGTCCAAAGATGAGCAGGCTAGGTGGATTGGCCATGATAAGTTGCCCTTAGTGTCCAAAATGTTCAGGTGGGGTTACGGGGATAGGGTGAAGGTGTGGGCTTGCGTAGGGTGCTCCTTCCAAATGGCCTCATTCTGCACTGTAAATTCTATGATTCTATGACTGAAGCATAATTATTGGCCATGACATCAGAGGAGGGGGCCCCTCTGTTCGTCAACAAAATGGCGCCATGGCATTTTTATGTCCATGCGAGGGAGCTAAGGGTAAACATCTCATTGAAAGTACAGTACCGTTGACAGTGCGGCACTCCCTCAGTGCTGCATTGGATTCTCAGCCTAGATTCTGTGCTCAAGTCTCAGGGGTGGGGCCTGAATTCATGATGCTCAATTCAGAGGCAACGATCTCACCCACTCAATATGTGTGTGGAGAAATTAAAGGTCTGATTATTAAACCCATATCGACTCGGGGGGGGTGGTTTATAATGCGTTCCAGGTGGCACGGTGGCGCAGTGGTTAGCACTGCTGCCTCACGGCGCCGAGGACCTGGGTTCAAATCCCAGCCCTGCGTCACTATCCGTGTGGAGTTTGCACATTCTCCCCGTGTCTGCGTGGGTTTCGCCCCCCACAACCCAAAGATGTGCAGGTTAGGTGAATCGGCCACGCTAAATTGCCCCTTAATTGGAAAAGATAATTGGATACTCTAAATTTATTTATTTATTTATTTATAAAAATATATATATAATGCGTTCCAGGTTTCTATTACTTTTATTTGTTTGAATTTGGGAAGATGGAGTATGATTTAAATGGCAGTGTTACATCTCGATGATGCTCTTGCACATTCTTGATGGTGACAGAGGAAACAACTTGGCCGGGATCCTCCCTCCTGGGAACGAACTCCCCACGCCGGCAGGAAAACCGGCGCCAACCACTCCGGCATGAGCTCCCCAAGGTGAGGAATTCTCCACACTTTCTAGGGGGCTAGGTGAATGCCGGAGGGGTTGGCTCCGCTGCAGCTGGCACCGAAGGGACGGTGCGAGTTCGCGCATGTGCAGACCGGCCGGCGTATTCTCGCGCATGGGCGGGGGATTCTCTTCTCCACGCCGGCCCCCGGGCAATATGGTGGGGCCCTACAGGGGCCCGGTACGGAAGGAAGAAGTGCCCCTACAGAACAAGCCCGCCCACAGATCGGTGGATCCCCCCCCCCCCACCCCCACCGAGGATCGCCCACGCATGCTCACCTGCCAGGTCCCGCCGGTGCGTGAGTTCAGTAATTCACGGCGGCGGGACTGGACAAAAATGGACATTCCAGATCCTAACCACTCGCTGTGTGAATCTGCCTCCACCACACTCACAGACAGTACATTCCAGATCCTAACCACTCGCTGTGTGAATCTGCCTCCACCACACTCACAGACAGTACATTCCAGATCCTAACCACTCGCTGTGTGACCCTGTCTCCACCACACTCACAGACAGTACATTCCAGATCCTAACCACTCGCCGTGTGAATCTGTCTCCACCACACTCACAGACAGTACATTCCAGATCCTAACCACTCGCTGTGTGAATCTGCCTCCACCACACTCACAGACAGTACATTCCAGATCCTAACCACTCGCTGTGTGACCCTGTCTCCACCACACTCACAGACAGTACATTCCAGACCCTAACCACTCGCTGTGTGAATCTGCCTCCACCACGCTCACAGACAGTACATTCCAGATCCTAACCACTCGCCGTGTGAATCTGCCTCCACCGCACTCACAGACAGTACATTCCAGATCCTAACCACTCGCTGTGTGAATCTGCCTCCACCACACTCACAGACAGTACATTCCAGATCCTAACCACTCGCTGTGTGAATCTGCCTCCACCACACTCACCGACAGTACATTCCAGATCCTAACCACTCGCTGTGTGAATCTGTCTCCACCACACTCACAGACAGTACATTCCAGATCCTAACCACTCGCTGTGTGAATCTGTCTCCACCACACTCACAGACAGTACATTCCAGACCCTAACCACTCGCTGTGTGAATCTGTCTCCACCACACTCACAGACAGTACATTCCAGATCCTAACCACTCGCTGTGCGAATCTGTCTCCACCACACTCACAGACAGTACATTCCAGATCCTAACCACTCGCTCTGTGAATCTGCCTCCACCACACTCTGAGAGAACATTCTCGATCCTAACCACTCGCTACGTAAAAGATTTTTTGCTCATATCTCCATTGCTTCTTTCCCCAATTATTTTAAGACAGTATCCTCTATTTCTCGGTACATTGAGCAATGGGAGCAGTCTCTCTTTATCTACTCTGTCCAGTCCTGATCAGGCAGAGAATCCCGCGTCAACCGACAATCCAGGCCAGCGCCAGGGGTCCAATGGAATGCCTTGCTCCGGTGCCTCGACAGCGGCGTGGATGCATCCCACGTCGCACGCTGGCGTGTGCAGACGCATTGCACAGTAAACACTGTTGCCAGATCATTAACGGGCCCAGCACTGTAATTTCCTAACCCCCCCCCCCCCCCCCCCCCCCCGCGATGCCGCGCCTCTTCCCGAAGGACGTATCGACGTTGAGGTTCACTTGTATTCAAAATCGGGAAATCCGTGGCTGCTGAGGGAGAGGGGGGGGGGGGGGGTAACGGAAAGAGTCCTCCATCGCTATAGTGCACTGGCAGTTATGCTGCTGGCTGGGGTCTATTGCCAGGGCCAGGGGGTGGCCTGGAGGTGGGCCATGAGGTCGGAATGGACGGACACGGAACGCCATTGCCGCAGCCGGCAAGGCAGCCATGTAGCCGCGCACACCGCTGACTGCCCACTGTGAACCTTGCTCCACAGGTCGTATGGGTGTCCCCCCAGGACACCCACTAGGTACCTTCTGGCCCCAGCCAACCCATCAATGCAATGGGTGTGCTCCAGTGCAACCAGTCCCATCTTCTTAGCTGGATGAGGCTGTGAAGGAAGTGCTTATATAGAGTCTTAACGTCATAGAGGTTTACAGAATGGAAACAGGCCCTTCGGCCCAACTTGTCCATGCTGCCCAGTTTTTACCACTAAACTCGTCACAATTGCCCTCATTTTGCCCATATCCCTCTATATCTATCTTGTATGTGGATGGTCCAACTAGAGAGCAGCTAAAACAATCTCCTCTTGGGAAATAAGGAAGGGCGGGTGACGGACGTTTTAGTGAGGGGTCACTTTGGGACCAGTGAACATAATTCTATTAGTTGGGCCGAGCAGTTGCCATACCAGGCTGTGATGCAGCTGGATATCTGCATGGGTTTCCTCCGGATGCTCCGGTTTCCTCCCACAAGCCCCAAAAGACGTGCTTGTTAGGTGAATTGGACATTCTGAATTCTCCCTCTGTGTACCCGGAGCAGGCGCCGGAATGTGGCAGCGAGGGGATTTTCACAGTAATTTCAGTGCAGTGTTAGTTGAACGTGTCCTGTCGATGAATGCGCTTACCATGGGGTTCAGAGCTGCTGGACGTCTTATCTCAGCTACTACAAACCCCTCCGAGGTCAGGGGTGCCGGTGTTTTTTCTCCACCTACGTTCAAGGTGGGCAGCCTCTCAACACTTTGTTAACACTTGACCTCTCATCCCTGGAGAGGAGAGGCAGACATGAGAGGCCTGACGTTGATGCTGGAGGTGGGGTGTGGGGTGCGGGGAGAGGGGGGGGGGGGGTGAGTGGGCGTTGTCACCTTCCATGGATGGGAGGGGGGGGGCGCTGGGGAAGTCAGCCAGGTTGGGGGGTGTGTGGGGAGATTGGGGGCCCTGGCAGCGCATCTTTACTGAGTCAGTTAGGAAAGACACAGAGCCGCCACTCTCTCACTGCACAGGGAGAAGCGCTGAGTGTGCACGGTGGAGGATGTGGAGGTGAACTAAGCGATGCTTAATACAAGAGCGATATTACAATGGTGACCTATGTCTACCCGTGTCCACTAGGTGCCTACAGTTGCTTACTCTTCCTCACCCTCCCACAATGGGCGGGATCACCTTTTGGCAAATCTGCATATCAGATCGAGGCAGTAAGCCTCACTCTAACGTGCAAACTCCCAAAGTACCTGAGGCTTTGGGATTCAATCCCTTTGCCTCGGGGCCTCGGGTTAGCACCGTTTGGTACTCGTCCCTACAAAAAAGGAGACTGTGGAGGACATTGGATGGTTCCCTGAGCCGACTGTCAGAGTGGGTGCCCTCTTATACTGTGTTTGGGTTGGGGGGAGGTTGGGGATTGTTTCGGGGGGCTTCGATGATCGTGAAGCCATTTAAAGATGGCATCCTGATCTCTTGCTCCAACAGGGAATTCTGGCGAGCGGAGCTCCCCATTGTAAAAAACAGGGTATGTGCGATCTCGGCTGCGCGTTCCCCTTCAGACCCCTTATTCAAAACAAGTCGTGTTCTGGGCACTGTGAGTGACGGGAAACAGGCGGCTAAACGCACTCGCCGGGGGGAACTGGTTCCTTTTGGGGAAAATCGTGCCCGATGGTAAGATTCTACTCAGTGTTTATAACATTGGAACAGGCCATTTGATCCAACAAATCGATATTGATGTTTATGTTCCACATGAGCCTCCACCCACACTCTTTACCTCACTCTATCTGTGTGTCCTTCTATTTCTTTCTCCCTCGTATTTTTTTTAAAGTATTTTTATTCAGGTTTTGCAGAATTTTTCACAATAAAACAGTCGTAACCATAATAACAAAACAAACTAGAGTGAACATTAACATAGTGCAAAAAGAGAATATACAATAACAATTAAATAGAGATTACCCCACGCGACCCAGTCTTCCCACACCATCCCAATGAAGCATTCACCCCCACCCTCTCACCCCCCCGCCGCCCCCCCCCCCCCCCCCCGTCCCCACGGATTGCTGCTGCTGCTGACATTTAAATATTCCTCGAGAAAGTCGACGAAAGGCTGCCACCTCCGAGAGAACCCTAACGCAGACCCTCTTGAGGCAAACCTTATTTTCTCGAGGTTTGAGAAACCCAGCCATGTCATTAACCCAAGTCTCTACACTCAGGGGCTTCGAGTCCCTCCACATTTCGCCCCCTGAACTCCCGGGTCTTCGGACACTCCAAAGATCGCTATCTCTGGACTCGGCACCACCTGTGTGTTAAGCATAATAAGAACATAAGAACATAAGAACTAGGAGCAGGAGTAGGCCATCTGGCCCCTCGAGCCTGCTCCGCCATTTAATGAGATCATGGCTGATCTTTTGTGGACTCAGCTCCACTTTCCGGCCCGAACACCATAACCCTTAATCCCTTTATTCTTCAAAAACTATCTATCTTTACCTTAAAAACATGTAATGAAGGAGCCTCAACTGCTTCACTGGGCAAGGAATTCCATAGATTCACAACCCTTTGGGTGAAGAAGTTCCTCCTAAACTCAGTCCTAAATCTACTTCCCCTTATTTTGAGGCTATGTCCCCTAGTTCTGCTGTCACCCGCCAGTGGAAACAACCTGCCCGCATCTATCCTATCTATTCCCTTCATAATTTTAAATGTTTCTATAAGATCCCCCCTCATCCTTCTAAATTCCAACGAGTACAGTCCCAGTCTACTCAACCTCTCCTCATAATCCAGCCCCTTCAACTCTGGGATTAACCTAGTGAATCTCCTCTGCACACCCTCCAGCGCCAGTACGTCCTTTCTCAAGTACGGAGACCAAAACTGAACACAATACTCCAGGTGTGGCCGCACTAACACCTTATACAATGCATCTTGGACATTGCCCTCGCGGACCCTTGCCAGAACACCCTAAACTCCGGGCATGCCCAAAACATGTGGACATGGTTTGCAGGGCTGCCCTTGCACCTCATACAACTGTCGTCTACCCCAAAAAACCTGCTCATTCTCGCTGCCGTCATAAGAACATAAGAACATAAGAACATAAGAACTAGGAGCAGGAGTAGGCCATCTGGCCCCTCGAGCCTGCTCCGCCATTCAATGAGATCATGGCTGATCTTTTGTGGACTCAGCTCCACTTTCCGGCCCGAACACCATAACCCTTAATCCCTTTATTCTTCAAAAAACTATCTATCTTTACCTTAAAAACATGTAATGAAGGAGCCTCAACTGCTTCCCTGGGCAAGGAATTCCATAGATTCACAACCCTTTGGTCATGTGTGCCCGGTGTATTTTTTTTAAGGAGAAGCTTCTTTGCTATAATCGCCCTCTGTGTTGGCTAGCTCAACTCTCTCATCAGCCTCTGGTTAAAGACTTCCCTTTGGATTGCTTGTCAGATTTATGAATGACTGGCTTATATTTACAGTTTCTAGTTCTGGTTTCAAAGTGAAACCCACGTGCTGAATCTTCCAAGGAGTGGCACTCTTCATCGGACACCTGACCGGTGCCTCTGCAGAGCTGAAGAGTGTCTCCGTTCTCCGAGTCCTTCCTCATTGGGCAGGATTGTTGAGGGAAGCCAAGCCACCTTTTTCCCAGCACTCGCAGCCGTATCCTGGGAAGCCGTCACGCATCCGCATAACCATCGGACGTACAGTCATTTACATTGGCCATGTGCACTGACGGTGATATTGGACGTGGGGGAGGGACTGGAAGGACACTTCCAGGCGTGAGTCAACCACCGCATTGCTCCCGGCAGTGCCAAAGTGCCCGGCTGCCAGGTTGGCATTGCCAGGGGTCGGGGCCTTGTGGGGTGGGGGGGGGGGGGGGGGGGTTTGAGGGGGCCAAAGAAAGATTGGAGCATTAAGGGGGCGCTCCTGAAAACGGAGTGGTCCTGAAAGGGGGAGGGGGGTTATAGAGATAGGGTCAGCTATTCAAAATGGTTCCCCGATCCGTAAGGAGCCGGAACCTCCTCCCCACCCATTACCTCTCCCGTATCCACTTCTGCCAATAATCTGTCAGATTCCTTTTCCTTACAGTATTCTCCGACAGAAAGTACTCATCATGTATTCCAGCCTTGCCCTATGCCACTGAGCACATATCATCCTCTTTGTCCCCAATCGACTCCATGCTGTCTCTCAATACCCATTTGCTCGTTACAAGCCGGATGATAATTTGTGGGTTCCCTTTTATCTTAACCACCTTTCTATTCTCAATCTCTCTTTGCCAGTCTTATTCTTAACTTCCCCTCTCAAAATTCTTATATTTGGCCAGCCTCAGACGGAAGAATCCTCTCGGCCTCCATCGCCCACCGCCCCCTCCCCCACACCTCTTGTTTCATCACATTCTCTATCTCATTTATCATCCACGGTGTCCTGGTTCTGTGTTTCCATCGCGGGTATGAGTACTACATTAACTTTACATGACCTCATTAATATTAAACACTACATTACATGGTTGTGGAGTTCTTGCAAGCCCCTTGGCTCTTTTTCGAGACTTGCGCCTGTTTCCACAGTCTGGTTATGCTCTGCTCCTTGCCCTCGAGTACAGATTTAATCTGAACCTAAGTATCTCTTAGTTACGAGTCATTAGGCCATAATTTGCTGTCAAAATAATGATGAGGCTAATGGCGTCGCCATTATTTATGCACAACTGGCACAGGAACTCCAGGCGAGGTGCAGATGGGTAATAGGTGGAGATTGAAAATTTGCTGTCAGAAATGTACCACTGGCTTTGTCCGACCTCTCAGTGAATGAGATTCTTTTTATCCATTCATGGAATGAAGGCGTTGCTGGAGAGGGTAGTCATTATTGTCCATCCCCACAGACCTTTGAGGAGATGGTGGTGAGCCGCCTTCTTGAAAGGCTGCTGTCTCTTCCGGCTGCTCCTATGCAGTTGAATGGCTTCCTGGGCTATCTCAGTTATGAGACAACTGCACCGCTGCGGACTGGAGTCACAAGTAGGCCAGACTGGGTAAGGACGGCAGATTTCCTTCCCTGAGCGACGGCCGTGAACCAGATGAGTTTTTATGTAGTCTCCTGATGTTATTCCAAATGTACTTAATTCAACTTAAATTCCCTGGCTGTCGTCTGAACTCCGATATCTCGGGATCATTAGTCCCAAAACGTAACCACTTTGCCACCATACCCCTAACACATTGAGTGGCCTGTAAGTTGCGAAATCCACACGGTAATTATAAACAAAATTCATCGCAGCAAGTATTTTGCATATTCAAGTCTAAGTTCTTAGTGACACCAACAATACCAACTCCCAATACTTCCAGCTGCACAGGGGCACCAGACAAGGATGCCCACTGTCCCCGCTGCTGTTCGCACTAGCAATTGAACCGCTAGCAATCGCGCTCAGGGCAGCAAAAAATTGGAGGGGGATCCGAAGGGGAGGTAGAGAGCACAGAGTCTCACTCTATGCGGATGATCTGCTCCTCTATATCTCGGACCCACAAAGCAGCATGGACGGAATCATCGCGCTCCTGAAAGAGTTTGGAGCCTTCTCGGGCTACAAACTCAACATGAGCAAAAGTGAGATCTTCCCAGTACACCAGCAAGGGGGGGGGGGGGGGGGGGGGGCAGCACTAAAGGGGCTGCCGTTCAAACAAGCCCGACATAAATTCCGCTACCTGGGGATCCAAATAGCCCATGACTGGAAAGGGATCCACAAATGGAACCTCACCAGCCTGACGGAGGAAGTTAAAAAGGACCTGCAAAGATGGAACACACTCCCGCTCTCCCTCGCGGGGAGAGTTCAGACGATCAAAATGAACGTACTGCCCAGGTTCCTCTTCCTGTTTAGATCCATTCCGATCTACATCCCCAAGGCCTTTTTCAAAGCGCTGGACAAACTCATCATGGCGTTCGTATGGGGGGGTAAAAATGCTAGGATCCCAAAGAAGGTCTTACAAAAAACAAAAACCAGGGGAGGGTTAGCCCTCCCGAATCTACAATTCTACCACTGGGCAGCAACAGCCGAGCGAGTAAGGGGATGGATCCAGGAGCCAGAAGCTGAGTGGGTGCGTACGGAGGAGGCCTCCTGCATGGGAACCTCCCTCCGGGCCCTCGCCACGGCAGCACTCCCATCCCCACCCAAAAAACACTCCAGCAGCCCAGTGGTGACAGCCACCCTCCAATCCTGGAACCAACTGCGGCAGCAACTTGGCCTGACCAAAATGTCGAACAGGGCTCCCATCTGCAACAACCATAGGTTCAAACCAGCACTGACCGACGCCACCTTCAAAAGGTGGAGGCAGGACGGGGGAACATTGACAGTCAGGGACCTATACACGGACGACAGGATCGCAACACTGGACGAACTGACAGAGAAATTTCAGCTAGCTGGGGGGAACGAGCTACGGTACCTGCAGCTCAAAAACTTCCTACGAAAGGAGACAAGGACGTACCCACAACCGCCACGACAGACACTACTGGAAGACCTACTGGACGCAAGTATCCTAGAGAAAGGGAACTGTAGTGACATGTATGACCGACTGGTAGATAGGGACGACACCGTACTGGACGCAACAAGGAGGAAATGGGAGGACGACCTGGGGATGGAGATAGGGTGGGGACTCTGGAGCGAAGCACTGCATAGGGTCAACTCCACCTCCACGTGCGCAAGGCTCAGCCTGACGCAACTAAAAGTGGTACATAGAGCCCACTTAACAAGAACCCGTATGAGTAGGTTCTTCCCGGAGGTGGAAGACAGATGTGAGCGGTGCCAAAGAGGCCCGGCCAACCACGCCCACATGTTCTGGTCTTGCCCCAGACTTGTGGAGTACTGGACAGCCTTCTTCGAGGCTATGTCCAAAGTGGTGGGGGTGAGGGTGGAGCCATGCCCGATAGTGGCGGTCTTCGGGGTTTCAGACCAGCCAGATCTATTCCTGGGGAGGAAGGCGGACGCCCTTGCCTTTGCCTCCCTGATCGCCCGCCGTAGAATCCTGTTTGGCTGGCGGTCAGCAGCACCGCCCAGAGCTGCGGACTGGCTGTCCGACCTCTCGGAATCTCTCCAAATGGAGAAAATCAAATTTGCCATCCGAGGGTCGGACGACGGCTTCCACAGAACGTGGGAGCCATTCATGCAACTGTTCCGGGACCTATTTGTGGCCAATGTACAAGAGGAAGAATAGTCGGGGGAAGGTAGCGGGAGGGGGGGGGGGCTACAGGTTCGTTACGGGGGTTCGATGGCTAGCTAAGGCCCAAAACCAAGCTAAATAAACATGTTGAGGGGGGGGGGGGGGGCGCAGTTACTACTACGAAGATGCTTACCTGTAAATATGTATGTTAATTTTTGCGTGTTTGTTTTTGTTTGTTTTTTTTTTGTTTCTCTCTCCTAACAATTTGTAATTTGTTCAATATAAAATACGAAAACTGAATAAAAACATTTATAAAAAAAAAAAGTTCTTAGTGACTGCCAATTAACTTTATGACACTGAAAATAGTTTTTTTTCACAAGTGTGGAGTCACATTCCTTCAGATTGCTGGAGATTTTATAAATGTCTAATTTTAAACTTACATTTTTCCCAAAAAATCCTTCCAGACTCTTTTTTCTCTCTCTTAATCCAATCTTTCTTTCCCGCTATGTTACTTCCAGGTTTGACATTGAATTCACCAACACAAATATGCACTTCCTGCTCAGCCTTTCAATCTGATTGGTTAAAGAGGTAGCCTGTTGGGGCCTCAGGTGCCTGCTTCCCTCATTTGTGACATTATCACCTTGCACGTCCATCCACTTGCCGCACAAAACAATTTGAAAATTTCAACCTGCAAGAATTAGGGGCTGGTTTAGCACACTGGGCTAAATCGCTGGTTTTTACAGCAGACCATGGCAGGCCAGCAGCACGGTTCAAGTCCCCAAACAGGCGCCGGAATGTGGCGACTAGGGGGCTTTTCACAGTAACTTCATTGAAGCCTACTCGTGACAATAAGCGATTTTCATTTCATTTCATGAGTCTAACGATAGACGCTGCCCTAATAGAATTAGGATTTAATAGATTTTAATAGAATTAGGTAGAATATACAGCATGGGAAGAGGCATTTCAGCACAACTGGGTCTTGTGTTTAGAATCCGGGTCAGTGATGGGCAACCTGGGCTAGTGAGTGGCCACCTGAGTGTCTCGCCTCCATCTCGGTGGCCACAGGGTTGAAATCGGGGCTCGTTCACTAACCATGGCCCCATGAATATGATTAAGTACATTGAATGTACATCGAATATTTCATAACGAGCTATAGAAGATCCTTAATCATTTATATATTTTTTAAAAAATAATTTTTATTGGAATTTTTTACAGAAAATATAAAAATATAACAAGTATAGCAACCAGCAGTAATATGCAACTAACAGCCCCATAACACCCACAATTCCCCCCATACCGTAACATCACATGTATCACACTCCCCCCACCCCCACCCCCCCAACAAGAGAACTTAACCATAAATTAAAATTAAATAAATCAAATTTAAATAAAATAAGCAAACATAATCAACGTCTCCCCCCCACCCCCTCCCCCCCAGGTTGCTGCTGCTACTGTCCCAGTACCCTATCGTTGAGCCAGAAAGTTGAGGAAAGGTTGCCACCGTTTAAAGAACCCTTGCACCGATCCTCTCAGGGCGAATTTAACCTTCTCAAGCTTAATGAAACCCGCCATGTCATTGATCCAGGTCTCCACGCTTGGGGGCCTCGCGTCCTTCCACTGTAGCAAAATCCTTCGCCGGGCTACTAGGGTCGCAAAGGCCAGCACACCGGCCTCTTTCGCCTCCTGCACTCCCGGCTCTACCCCAACCCCAAAGATCGCGAGTCCCCATCCTGGCTTGACCCTGGATCCCACCACCCTTGACACCGTCCTCGCCACCCCCTTCCAGAACTCCTCCAATGCCGGGCATGCCCAGAACATATGGGCATGGTTCGCTGGACTCCCCGAGCACCTGACACACCTATCTTCACCCCCAAAGAACCTACTCATCCTCGTCCCAGTCATGTGGGCCCTATGCAGCACCTTGAATTGGATGAGGCTAAGCCACGCACACGAGGAGGAAGAATTTACCCTCTCCAGGGCATCAGCCCATGTCCCGTCTTCGATCTGTTCCCCCAGTTCACCCTCCCACTTAGTTTTCAGCTCCTCTACTGACGCCTCTTCCACCTCCTGCATAAGCTTGTAGATATCGGATATCTTTCCCTCCCCGACCCAGACCCCCGAGAGCACCCTGTCACTCACCCCCCTCGTGGGGAGCGCAGGGAATCCCTCCACCTGCCGTCTAGCAAATGCCTTTACCTGCAGATATCTAAACATGTTTCCCGGCGGGAGCCCAAATTTCTCCTCCAACTCCCCCAGGCTCGCAAACCTTCCGTCGATAAACAGGTCCTTCAGCTGTCTAATGCCCGCTCTATACCATCCCCGAAATCCCCCATCCATGTTCCCCGGGACGAACCTATGGTTCCCCCTTAACGGAGCCTCCATCGAACCCCCCACTTCTCCCCTATGTCGCCTCCACTGCCCCCAAATCTTGAGGGTAGCCGCCACCACCGGACTCGTGGTATACCTCGTGGGAGGGAGCGGCCACGGCGCCGTTACCAGGGCCCCCAGGCTTGTATCCCCACAGGACGCTCTCTCCATCCATTTCCATGCTGCCCCCTCCCCTTCCATCACCCACTTACGCACCATCGACACGTTGGCCGCCCAATAATACCCCGAGAGGTTGGGCAACGCCAGCCCCCCTCCATCCCTACTCCGCTCCAAGAAGACCCTCTTCACCCTCGGGGTGCCATGCGCCCAAACAAATCCCATGATGCTGCTGGTCACCCTTTTAAAAAAGGCCCTAGGGATAAAGATGGGCAAGCACTGGAAGAGGAACAAGAACCTCGGGAGAACCTTCATTTTGACGGATTGCACTCTGCCCGCCAGCGATAGCGGCACCATGTCCCACCTTTTAAATTCCTCCTCCATCTGTTCCACTAGTCTGGTGAAGTTAAGCTTATGAAGAGCCCCCCAACTCCTGGCCACCTGCACCCCCAGGTACCTGAAACTCTTCACTGCCCTCCTGAAGGGGAGCCTCCCAATTCCCTCCTCCTGATCTCCCGGGTGCACTACACATACCTCGCTCTTTCCTAAATTCAGCTTATAGCCCGAGAAGCCCCCAAATTCCGCTAACATTTCCATCAAATCATTTATATATTAATGGAACTGTCATTAACATCAAATGGTACCAACAGCAGAAATATTTACACTTTGGACTGAGAGGGAGCGCACGGCTCTCACAGTCAATGTTGTGAGCAATCAGCACGCTCCTCACTTCACTCAGCCTCGCTTTACGTGCGAATCACTTCAGCCATACGCAAACGGAAATCAGCGGAATGTGGCGACCCTGCGCGCGGACAGCGGTCAACAAAATGTCTTGTGGGGGCCGCACTCGGAACCCAGATGGGCCGCATGCGACCCCCCCCCCCCCCCCCCCCCCGGAAATCCCATTGACAAGCGGCATGAGTACAGAATCCTGCCGCCAACCAACGGCGCGTCCCCAGGAAACACACGGCAGGGGGACCTGGGAACCCTGCCCATTGTGTTTGGCCTGAGTAAGATGGTCGTAGCCCAGTTAGTGGGATAGAGATGATGTGGTTAATGGGAGGAGGGGGGGGAGGGGGGGGGGGGGGTGAGGCAGTGCGGTGTGGAGTTTCCAGTTCTAGATTTTGTCTGGAAGGTGAGGTGTGAGGTAGAATTAATTTTAATAATTAATTACTTGAATTCATAATATTTTATTGGCACAAGTAGGCTTACATTAACACTGCACTGAAGTTACTGTGAAAAGCCCCTGGTGACCACATTCTGGCACCTGTTCGGGTACACGGAGGGAGAATTCAGAATTCTCAGTAGTACGGGAATTGAACCCGCGCTGCTGGCCTTGTTCTACATCATAAACCAGCTATCTAGCCCACTGAGCTAAACCAGCCCTTCTGGAGAAATGTAGTTAGGGATTCTGCATTATTCTGACAGGGGGGTGGGGATGGATAGGGCATTTTCTCCCAGCAGTCTCAAAAGATCCCTATCCAATTGTTTGGCAAGTAATCCTGCATTTGCTCGCTGTAGTTAAAAGTGGGTTTTGACCTGAGGTGGGTTTTGCCTGGTTGGAGATTAGAAAGATAGCTGTTAGGAGTTAGTGTTTCATTTTCATTGTTAAGCGGGTATTTGTGAGCTATTTCTTTTATGATGTTAAAGTTAGTTTAACACTGTGTTTGTAAGAAAGTTTGTTGAATATATATTGTATCGTTTCTTCACAGTCTTACAAATTAAATTAAATATTGGGGTTTGTGCATCCGAGCCACTGTTGGGGTCTGGTCTGGGATCGTATTAATGTTGAGAGGCTGAGACAAGAAAGATGGAACAGCGGGAGGCTGTTGGGCCGAATGGCCTGTCCTTGTTCTGTGCATTCTATGTAAGCTCCTCTATTATGCAGCAAACACACCAGAAATAACTGGTTGCTCCCACCATTTGCACTCTCAGGACTGATATTGCTCACATTCCTAACAATAAAACAGGAATGTAATACTGGCAAATCCACTGAGCTCTCTGCGCCCCATATTAAGTTCATTCATTTGTGTGTTTTTGTTTATTTTATTTGTTTTATTTGTAGCTTATATCACTTTCTCATTTCCTTTAACAAGTGCTCATTGATCTGAAAGGTGCCTCTGTGACTCTGAGCCAGTTGGTGCTTTTATCAAACTATTAATCTCTCATCTGTTACATTATTTCCCTCTGATCCCGATTTGGGCCTTTTATAATTGGTGAATGAGAGCTCCACTGTTGACGGTAATCCAGGCCCTGGCACAGACTGAAACTTCAGTTAATTCATTCGTGTTTACAACTGTATGAGGGGGGGAAAGAACCATGAGAGAATTCTGTTATAAAGGTCCACCCGATGGATTGTTGTCTTTTGCCCCTGGAGCAGTTTGCATTTCAAATCTCTCATGCAACATTTATAAACATAAGAACATAAGAACTAGGAGCAGGAGTAGGCCACTGGCCCTTCAAGCCTGCTCCGCCATTCAATTAGATCATGGCTGATCTTTTATGGACTCAGCTCCACTTTCCGGCCCGAACACCATAACCCTTAATCCCTTTATTCTTCAAAAACCTATCCGTCTTTATCTTGAAAACATGTAATGAAGGAGCCTCAACTGCGTCACTGGGCACAGATTTCCATAGATTCACAACCCTTTGGGTGAAGAAGTTCCTCCTAAACTCAGTCCTAAATCTACTTCCCCTTATTTTGAGGCTATGTCCCCTAGTTCTGCTTTCACCCGCCAGTGGAAACAACCTGTCCGCATCTATCCTATCTATTCCCTTCATAATTTTATATGTTTCTATAAGATCGCTGCACAACCTTCTAAATTTCAACAAGTACAGTCTCAGTTTAATCAACCTCTCCTCGTAATCCAACCCCCTCAACTCTGGGATTAACCTAGTGAATCTCCTCTGCACACCCTCCAGTGCCTGTACCCTCTACCTGAGCCCATAATAAAGGCTGATGTTGCCAGCACAGTACTGAGTGATTGCTGTCCTGTCAGAGGTGCTGTTTTTCGAATGAGACATTAATTGAAGTCCCGTCTGGCCTTTCAAATGGGTGTAAAAGATCCCATGGTACTATTTGGATAGAGAGCAGGAGGATTTGTTTGTTTGGAATGTGGGTGTCTCTGCTGGGCCAATACTGTTACCCATCCTTAATCTCGACAACAAGGACTCCTACATCAGACTCCTATTTATTGACGACAGCTCCGCCTTCAACAACATAATCCCAGCCAAGTTCATATTGAAACTCCAAAACCTAGGACTTGGCTCCTCCTTCTGCAACTGGATCCTTGACTCTCTGACCCATAGACCACAATTAGTACTGATAAACAACACCTCCTCCACGATAGTCCTCAATACCGGGGCCCCACAAGGCTGCGTACCTAGACCCCTACTTTACTCCCTGTACACACATGACTGTGTGGCAACATTTGACTGCAACCCCACCTACAAATTTGCTGATGACACGGCCATAGTGCGTCAGATCTCGAATAATGATGAGTCAGAGTACAGGCGGGAGATAGAGAACATAGTGACTGGTGTAACAACAACACTCTCTCCCTCAATGTCCGCAAAACTAAGGAGCTGGTCATTGACTTCAGGAAGCAAAGTATCGTACACATCCCTGAGAACATCAACGGGGCAAAGGTGGAGAAGGTTAACAGCTTCAAATTCCTAGGTGAACATATCACCAAAAATCTGTCCTGGTCCACCCACGTCAACACTACGAACAAGAAAGCACAACAGGGCCTACACTTCCTCAGGAAACTAAGGAACTTTGGCATGTCCAAATTGACTCTTACCAATTTTTACAGATGCACCATAGAAAGCATCCTATCGGGCTGCATCACAGCCTGGTATGGCAACTGCTCGGCCCAAGACCGCAAGAAACTTCAGAGAGTCGTGAACACTGCCCAGTCCATCACATGAACCTGCCTCCCATCCACTGACTCCATCTACACCTCCCGCTGCCTGGGGAAAGCGGGCAGCATAATCAAAGACCCCTCCCACCCGGGTTATTCTCTCTTCCAACCTCTTCCATCGGGCAGGAGATAAAAAAAGTCTGAGAACATGCACAAACAGACTCAAAAACAGCTTCTTCCCCGCTGTTACCAGACTCCTGAATGACCCTCTTATGACTGAACTGATCTCTCCACACATCTTCTCTACTGAGTAGTACTACAGTACTACAGTATTTACATTGTGCATTTATATATGTCCTGTGTTTTTTCATGTATCGAATGATCTGTCTGAACTGTACGCAGAACAATACTTTTGGATTGGATTGGATTTGTTTATTGTCACATGTACCGAGGTACAGTGAAAAATATTTTTCTGCGAGCAACTCAACAGATCATTAAGTACATGAAAAGAAAAGGAAATAAAAGGAAATACATAATAGGGCAACACAAGATACACAATGTAATTACATAAACACCGACATCGGATGAAGCATACAGGGTGTAGTGTTAATGAGGTCAGTCAATAAGAGGGTCATTTAGGAGTCTGGTAAAAGCGGGGAAGAAGCTGTTTTTGAATCTGTTTGTGCATGTTCTCAGACTTTTTTTTAACTCCTGCCCGATGGAAGAAGTTGAAAGAATGAGTAAACCAGGTGGGATTATGCTGTCATGTGAGAGTACCTTTAAGAAATGGGTGTTTATAAATGGGTGTGTAAAAAGTATCTGTAGTGAGAGTACCTTTAAGAAATGCGTGTTTATTCCTGCAGTGATGTCAGAGAGTGGGTGGAGCTGGGCTATCTGTTAGCTTTTTACTTTCATTTTAGGCTGTTTCCTGCAGGGTGTGTTTTAGTTTCATTTTCAGAGCTGGATAGCTGCAGTCACAGCCAGAAGGTGTATTAGAGTCTCTCTCTCTCTGTAATCTAAAGAATGTAAATCGATCCTTTGGTGATTTAAAACTAATAACTGCTCTCAGTAGTGATTTTAACCTGATATACTTCTGTTAAAAGGTTTTGTTTTAAATCTTATGGATGTTAAAAGGAAAGTGAGAATTACTTAGTGTTACATTCTTTGGGGGTTCTATTTGAATTAATAGTTGCAAAGATGTTCACTGTATGTTTGAGAAAGGTTAACTCGAGTTCATAGAATAAACATTATTTTTCTTTATAAGATGCTTTTCCATTTCTGCTGTACCACACCTGTAGAGTGGGCCATGTGCTCCCCATACCACAATCTAGTAAAAGTTGGGGTCAGGTGAACTCCATGATACACTTTGGTGTTCTCTAACAATGGTCCATAACAATGCTGCCCACTTTCCCCAGGCAGCGGGAGGTTTAGATGGAGTAAATGGATGGGAGGCAGGTTTGTGTGATGGACTGGGCTGTGTTCATGACTCTCTGTCATTTCTTATGGTTTTGGGCCGAGCAGTTGCCATACCAGGCTGTGATGCAGCCACATTGGATGCTTTCTATGGTGAATCTGTAAAGGTTGGTAAAGGTTAATGTGAACATGCCGAATTTCCTTAGTTTCCTGAGGAAGTATAGGCGCTGTTGGGCTTTCTTGGCAGTATGCGAATTGAAGTGGATCAAGGCATTCTGGGAGTATGGAGGTGATGCGCTTCATGATCAGCCTCTCGAAGCACTTCATTACGACTGAAGTCAGGGCCACCGGGCGGTAGTCAGTGAGGCACATTGCCTGGTTCTTCTTTAGTACCGGTATGATGGTGGCCTTTTTGAAGCAGATGGGGACCTCCTACGTTTCACAGTACGTCGGTACACGTGACAATAAATCAAATCTAAAAAAAATCAAATTTCCCTTGAGAAGGTGGTGGTGAGCTGCCTTCTTGAACCGTTGCAGTCCATGTGGTGTAGGTGCACACACTGTGCTGTTAGGGAGAGAGGGTGTTCTAGTTTTTCAATGCAGCCACGATGAAGGGACATTCAATGTCTATCCAGGTCAGGACGGTTGTCCTTTGTGTCCTGGTCAATATTAATCTCTCAGCAATCAGCTAGAAACAAATTCACATTGCTCGCCATCCCATTGTCACTATTGCATTGCTCACATTGCTCACCATCACATTGCACACGATCACATTGGTCACTATCGCATTACTCACCATTGTATTGCTCACCATCACATTGCTAATCACATTGCTCACTATCACATTGCTCGCCATCATATTGCTCACCATCACATTGTACATCATCACAATGCTCACCATAACATTGATCACTGCCACATTGCTCACCATCGCATTGCTCACTATCGCATTGCTCATCATCACATTTCCACCATCACATTGCTCACCATCACATTGCTCGTTATCACATTGCTCACCATTGCATTGCTCACTATCACATTGCTCATCATCACATTACCATCATCACATTGCTCACTATCACATTGGTCATTATCACATTGCTCACTATCACATTGCTCATCATCACATTGCTCACCATCACATTATTCACTATCACATTGCTCCCCATCGCATTGCTCACTACCACATTGCTCACCATCACCTTACTTACATTGCTCACTATGACATTGGTAATTATCACATTGCTCACCATCACATTGCTCACCATCACATTGCTCACCATCACATTGCTCATCATCACATTGGTCATCATCACATTGCTCACCATCACATTGCTCACCATCACATTGTTCACTATCACATTGCTCATCATGGCATTGCTCACCATCGCATTGCTCACCATCACATTGCTCACTATCACATTGCTCGTCATCACATTGCTCACCATCATATTGCTCAGCATCACATTGCTCATCATTGCATTGCTTACCATCACATTGCTCACTATCACATTGCTCATCATCACATTGCTCATCATCGCATTGCTCACTATCACATTGCTCACTATCACACTGCTCATCACATTGCTCACTATCACATTGCTCATCATCACATTGCTCATTGCTCATCATCTCATTGCTCACAGTGCTCACCATCACATTGCTCACCATCACATTGCTCACTATCACATTACGCATCATCACAATGCTCGTCATCACATTGCTCATCATCACATTGCTCACCATCACATTGCTCATCATCACATTGCTCACTATCACATTGTTCACTATCACATTGCTCATCATCACATTGCTCACTATCATATTGCACACTATCACATTGTTCACTATCTGATTGCTCACTATCACATTGCTCACTATCAGATTGCTCACCATCACACTGTTCATTGTCACATTGCTCATCATCACACTGCTCACCATCACATTGCTCATCATCACATTGCTCACTATCATATTGCTCACTATCACCTTGCTCATCATCACATTGCTCACTTTCACATTGCTCACTATTGCATTGCTCATCATCACATTGCTCACTATCACATTGCTCACCATCTCATTGCTCACTATCACATTGCTCACATTGCTCGCTATCACATTGCCCACTATCACACTGCTCACTATCACACAGCTCACTATCACAGCTTGCGATCACACTGCTCATTATCACACTGCTCACTATCACACTGCTCACTATCACACATCTCACTCTCACAGCTTGCGATCACACTGCTCACTGTCACACTGCTCACTATCACACTGCTCACTGTCACACTGCTCACTGTCACATTGCTCACTGTCACACTGCTGACTGCACTTTAAAGGTTCACTGGCTATGAAGCACTTTGGGACATCCGGAGGTTGTGAAAGGTGCCATAGAAATGAACATTTCCTTTCCCCTTGGGTTGAGATGGCCTTGCGTTGCTTTCCCCCAGTTCTTACCTTTAACATAATTTCTCCTGGGTGGAACACACCCCAAGCTGAGAACCCACACCTGTTCAATCTTTAATTTGGGGATGGGAGCAGCTGCAATGATTGGGACACAAGACATTGGGCATCAGTCCCACTGTTCCAGAGCGAGACCCTCCACCCAGGGGTCGGAAACCCTCGTTCAGCTTCAAGTACTCGGTGGGATTGCCAACCCATAATTCAGGGATGATATTCCAGTCTCCACCCGTTGGGTTGTGTTGAGGGTGTGTCCTGCACCCTACACCTTCACTCTAAAGTTGCTACTGAGACACCGACTGCTGAACAAAATCTATCTGAGGCTCATTTATCTTTCCGAAT
This sequence comes from Scyliorhinus canicula, assembly GCF_902713615.1. Classification (NCBI taxonomy): domain Eukaryota; kingdom Metazoa; phylum Chordata; class Chondrichthyes; order Carcharhiniformes; family Scyliorhinidae; genus Scyliorhinus; species Scyliorhinus canicula. The sequence continues at coordinate 5,697,802 of NC_052146.1, forward strand.
GGCATCTCCAGGGCTACGGTGAAGGTCTTTGTTTGAATAAAGAGTTCTTAATAATTTCACTGCAATTCTTTTAATCTCCTCTCTCTCTCTCATAAATCTTTTCTGTCATTCAGAATGGAATCATCGTGGATGGAACATCGACCATATATCAGAGTCCTTCACCGAGCTTAAATCATTCAGCTCACAGATGAAATTCTGCCAATCCCATTCTTCCTTATTTCAAGTCTTTTGTAGTCTGCTTTCCCGCCAGGATATACAGATCAGGATCCTCAATGCATTCAATAACTAAATTGGTGCCGTCTTTGAAACTTGACAAGATTACATCCTGAAATTCAATTGCCAATTGTTTTAGAGGTTTTTTATGCTTCGAGGTACAATAATTAGTTAATTAAAACGGTACAATAAAATGGGAAACTGCGGGAGCGATTCAATGGCCGCGTGCCGCCCGAACTGGAGTGCGACGCGACTGGCAAATCCCGTGAGAGACGGCACGCGGGATTTACCCGTCTCATCACACCGAGCGAGACCTTATGGGGTCTCGCAAGCCGTTGCGGCCGAAATCCTGCCCATTGTGGGCGGGATCAATAATTAGCAAATCTGCCGATTACAGCCTCGCTGTAATGTGTACTCGTCTGATGTACCCAGGGCGTGGGGATCTAACTCTTCACCTTGGGGATCCCAGGGGAGCACGGATTAGTACTGGTGGTCACAAAGGGGGATTAGGTGTATTAGTGCTTGGGGGGGGGGGGGGGGGTCTCCCAGGGGATCAGGGGTGCCTTGGTGGCAGGGCTCTGGGCAGGGTGATGACCCTGGCATCTTGATGTCGCCTGGGCACGTTGGCACTGCCAGCCTTTCACTGGCAGGTTACCCAGGAGGCACTGCCAGGCTGCCAGAGAGCCAGCGTGGCTGTGCCAAGGTGCCCGGGTGGCATTTTTCCCACGCTGGGGGTCAGATCTCGGAGTGCCCCGCCCTTATTAGGTGGGATATGGGAGGGCCTGCTGACCCCCTTAGAGGTGAGTTGAGACATTGAGCGTGTCCCAGGGATTGCATGGGGGGGGGAGTCTCGGGTTCGGGGTGCCGTTTTGAAATGGCGCCCACTCCCGTCCTGCATTGCCCAGCAAAGCTCCTCAGTGCAGGAGACGAGACTGCGCCGGCCTGAGCAGGACGTTCCACGCTGAGGCCCGGAATTAATCAGAGCCCCGATCGATCGCGTGGTGCCAGCCTCGAGAAGCACCCAGCTATGTTCCCCGGATTCTGTTTCGGTTCTGTTAAATTTTGCTCTTTTGCTTATTTTTTTAAAATTTCCAATTTTCGGGCAACTTAGCGTGGCCAATCCACCTACCCTGCACTTAGATAGCGAAATACAGCACAGAACAGGCCCTTCGGCCCACGATGTTGCGCCAAACTTTTGTCCTATGTTAATCATAGAATTTTGGGCAATTTTTCATGGCCAATCCACCCAACCTGCACATCTTTGGACTGTGGGAGGAAACCGGAGCACCCGGAGGAAACCCACGCACACACGGGGAGGATGTGCAGACTCCACACAGACAGTGACCCAAGTCGAAATCGAACTTGGGATCCTGGAGCTGTGAAGCAATTGTGCTATCCACAATGCTACCGTGCTGCCCTTAAGAAGTTAACCTACACTCCATTATTCTACCCTAATCCATGTACCTATCCAATAGCCGCTTGAAGGTCCCTAACTTTTCCGACTCAACTACTTCCACAGGCAGTGCATTCCATGCCCCCACTATTCTCTGGGTAAAGAACCTACCTCTGACATCCCCTCTATATCTTCCACCATTTATCTTAAATTTATGTCCCCTTGTAATGGTGTGTTCCACCCGGGGAAAAAGTCTCTGACTGTCTACTCTATCTATTTCCCTAATCACCTTATAAATCTCTATCAAGTCGCCCCTCATCCTTCTCCGTTCTAATGAGAAAAGGCCTAGCACCCTCAACCTTTCCTCGTATGACCTACTCTCCATTCCAGGAACATCCTGGTAAATCTCCTTTGCACCTTTTCCAAAGCTTCCACATCCTTCCTAAAATGAGGTGACCAGAACTGCACACAGGACTCCAAATGTGGCCTGACCAAGGTTTTGTACAGCTGCATCATCACCTCACGGCTCTTAAATTCAATCCCTCTGCTAATGAACGCTAGCACACCATAGGCCTTCTTCACAGCTCTATCCACTTGAGTGGCAACTTTCAAAGATCTATGAACATAGACCCCAAGATCTCTGCTCCTCCACATTGCCAAGAACCCTACCATTAACCCTGTATTCCGCATTCATATTTGTCCTTCCAAAATGGACAACCTCACACTTGTCAGGGTTAAACTCCATCTGCCACTTCTCAGCCCAGCTCTGCATTCTATCTATGTCTCTTTGAAGCCGACAACAGCCCTCCTCACTATCCACAACTCCACCAATCTTCGTACCGTCTGCAAATTTACTGACCCACCCTTCAACTCCCTCATCCAAGTCGTTAATGAAAATCACAAACAGCAGAGGACCCAGAACTGATCCCTGCGGTACGCCACTGATAACTGGGCTCCAGGCTGAATATTTGCCATCCACCACCACTCTCTGTCTTCTATCGGTTAGCCAGTTTGTTATCCAACTGGCCAAATTTCCCACTATCCCATGCCTCCTTACTTTCTGCATACTTTCTGCATACTTTCTTTGGGTTGTGGGGGTGGGACTCACGCAGACACGGGGAGAATGTGCAAACTCCACACGGACAGTGACTCATAGGTGGCGTACATATTTAAAAGGGGCAATTGTAAAATTCACATTTTCATCACCACAGTCTATCTTGTTATTTGAAGTATTGCTTTCTCGGCTGGTTTAAGTTGGTACCAATGCTGTGCATTCGTACAGAAGCAAGGGAGAGGAGCCGGAGATTTAAAAGTGCGAGAGAGGAGCCACCGCCTCTAACCTAAGGGGTTGAGTGAATATCAGGTCAGCTCTTTCTTTCTTTTTCTTTCTTTATCTAGAGGGGATGGTAGGGAAGGCAGCGCAATGTTCCTCCTGCAGAATGTTTGAGGTGAGGGATGCCGTCAGTGTCCCTGCTGATTTCACCTGTGGGAAGTGCACCCATCTCCAGCTCCTCAGAAACCGTGTTAGGGAACTGGAGCTGGAGCCGGATGAACTTCAGATCATTCGTGAGGCAGAGGTGGTCATAGATAGAAGCTTCAGGGATGTAGTTACTCCGAAGAATGAAGATAGATGGGTGACGGTGAGAGGGGCTGGGGGGAAGCAGTCAGTCCAGGGATCTCCTGTGGTCGTTCCACCTTAGTAACAAGTATACCGCTTTGGATACTGGTGAGGGGGACGACTTACCAGGGGTAAACCATGGGTACAGATCTCTGGCACAGAGTCTGTCCCTGTTCCTCATAAGGGAATGGGGGAGAGGATAGAGCATTAGTCATTGGGGACTCCATAGTTCGGAGGACAGATAGGAAGTTCTGTGGGAATGAGAGAGACTCGCGGTTGGAGTGTTGCCTGCCAGGTACCAGGGTCCGTGATGTCTCGGATCGTGTTTTCGGGATCCTTAAGGGGGAGGGGGAGGGGGAGCAGCCCCAAGTCGTGGTCCACATAGGCACTAACAACATAGGTAGGAAAAGGGATAGGGATGTAAGGCAGGAATTCATGGAGCTAGACTGGAAACTTAGATCTAGGACAAACAGAGTTATTATCTCTGGGTCGTTACGTGTGCCACGTGCTAGCGAGACGAGGAATACGGAGAGAGAACAGTTGAACACGTGGCTACAGGGATGGTGCAGGAGGGAGGAATTCAGATACCTGGATAATTGGGGCTCATTCTGGGATAGGTAGGACCTCTACAAATGGGATGGTCTAAACCTGATCCAGAGAGGTACCAATATCCTGGGGGGGAAATTTGTTAATGCTCTTCAGGAGGGTTTAAACTAATTCAGCAGGGGATTGGGAACCTGAAATGTAGCTCCAGTGTACAGGAGGTTGAGAGTAGTGAGGTCATGAGTAAGGTTTCAAGGTCGCAGGAGTGTACCGGTAGGCAGGAAGGTGGTTTGAAGTGTGTCTACTTCAACACCAGAAGCATCCGGAATAAGGTGGGTGAACTTGCAGGATGGGTTGGTACCTGGGACTTTGATGTTCTGGCCATTTCGGAGACATGGATAGAACAGGGACAGGAATGGTTGTTGCCGGTTCCGGGGTTTAGATGTTTCAGTAAGCTCAGGGAAGGTGGTAAAAGAGGGGGAGAAGTTGCATTGTTAGTCAAGGACAGTATTACGGTGGCAGAAAGGACGTTTGATGAGGACTCATCTACTGAGGTAGTATGGGCTGAGGTTAGAAACAGGAAAGGAGAGGTCACCCTGTTGAGAGTTTTCTATAGGCCTCCGAAAAGTTCCAGAGATGTAGAGTAAAGAATTGCAAAGATGATTCTGGATAGGAGCGAAAGTAAAAGGATAGTTGTTATGGGGGACTTTAACTTTCCAAATATTGACTGGAAACGCTATAGTTCGAGTACTTTAGATGGGTCAGTTTTTGTCCAATGTGTGCAGGAGGGTTTCCTGACGCAGTATGTAGATAGGCCAACAAGTACTGGGTAATGAACCAGGCCAGGTGTTAGATTTGGAGGTAGATGAGCACTTTGGTGATAGTGACCACAATTTGGTTACGTTTACTTTAGCGATGGAAAGGGATAGGTATATACCGCAGGGCAAGAGTTATAGCTGGGGGAAAGACAATTATGATGCGATTAGGCAAGACTTAGGATGCATCGGATGGGGAGGGAAACTGCAGGGGATGGGCACAATGGAAATATGGAGCTTGTTCAAGGAACAGCTACTGCATGTCCTTGATAAGTATGTACCTGTCAGGCAGGGAGGAAGTGGTTGAGTGAGGGAACCGTGGTTTACTAAAGTAGTTGAATCACTTGTCAAGAGGAAGAAGGAGGCTTATGTAAAGATGAGACGTGAAGGTTCAGTTAGGGCGCTCGAGAGTTACAAGTTAGCCAGGAAGGACCTAAAGAGAGAGCTAAGAAGAGCCAGGAGGGGACATGAGAAGTCCTTGGCAGGTAGGATCAAGGAAAACCCTAAAGCTTTCTATAGATATGTCAGGAATAAAAGAATGACAAAAGAATGTCAAAGACAGTAGTGGGAAGTTGTGCGTCGAGTCCGAGGAGATAGGAAAGGTGTTAAGTGAATATTTTTCGTCACTATTTACACAGGAAAAAGGCAATGTTGTCGAGGAGAATACTGAGATACAGGCTATTAGACTAGACGGGATTGATGTTCATAAGTAGTTCATAAGTGTTAGCAATTCTGGAAAATATGAAAATAGATAAGTCCCCTGGGCCGGATGGAATTTATCTTAGGATTCTCTGGGAAGCTAGGGAGGAGATTGCAGAGCCTCTGGCTTTGATCTTTATGTCATCATTGTCTACAGGAGTAGTGCCAGAAGACTGGAGGATAGCAAATGTTGTACACTTGTTCAAGAAGGGGAGTAGAGACAACCCCGGTAACTATGGACCAGTGAGCCTTACTTCTGTTGTGGGCAAAGTCTTGGAAAGGTTTATAAGAGATAGGATGTATAATCATCTGGAAAGGAATAATTTGATCAGAGATAGTCGACATGGTTTTGTGAAGGGTAGGTCGTGCCTCACAAACCTTATTGAGTTCTTTGAGAAGGTGACCAAACAGGTGGACGAGGGTAAAGCAGTTGATGTGGTGTATATGGATTTCAGTAAAGCATTTGATGAGGTTCCCCATGGTAGGTTATTGCAGAAAATACGGGGGCATGGGATTGAGGGTAATTTAGCAGTTTGGATCAGAAATTGGCTAGCTGGAAGAAGATAAAGGGTGGTGGCTGATGGGAAATGTTCTGACTGGAGTCCAGTTACTAGTGGTGCACCACAAGGATCTGTTTTGGGGCCACTGCTGTTTGTTATTTTTACAAATGACCTGGAGGAGGGCGTAAAAGGATGGGTGAGTAAATTTGTGGATGACACTAAAGTCGGGGGAGTTGTGGACAGTGCGTAAGGATGTTGCAGGTTACAGATGGACATAGATAAGCTGCAGAGCTGGGCTGAGAAGCGGCAAATGGAGTTTAATGCAGAAAAGTGTGAGGTAATTCATTTTGGAAGGAGTAACAGGAAGACAGAGTACTGGGCTAATGGGAAGATTCTTGGTAGTGTGGATGAGCAGACAGATCTCGGTGTCCATATACATAGATCCCTGAAAGTTGCCACCCAGGTTAAGAGGGTTGTTAAGAAGGCGTACGGTGTGTTAGCTTTTATTGGTAGAGGGATTGAGTTCCTGAGCCATGAGGTCATGTTGCAGTTGTACAAAACTCTGGTGCGGCCGCATTTGGAGTATAGCGTGCAGTTCTGTTCGCCGCATTATAGGAAGGATGTGGAAGCATTGGAAAGGGTGCAGAGGAGATTTACCAGGATGTTGCCTGGTATGGAGGGAAGATCTTATGAGGAAAGGCTAAGGGATTTGAGGCTGTTTTCATTAGAGAGAACAAGGTTAAGAGGTGACTTAATTGAGGCATACAAGATGATCAGAGGATTAGATAGGGTGGACAGTGAGAGCCTTTTTCCTCGGATGGTGATGTCTAGCACGAGGGGCTGGTTTAGCTCACTCAGCTAAATCACTGGCTTTTCAAGCAGGCCAGCAGCACGGTTCGATTCCTGTACCAGCCTCCCCGGACAGGCGCCGGAATGTGGCGACTAGGGGCTTTTCACAGTAACTTCATTCAAGCCTACTCGTGACAATAAGCGATTTTCATTTCATTTCATAGCTTTAAATTGAGGGGAGATAGATAGAGGACAGATGTCAGAGGTAGGTTCTTTACTCAGAGAGTAGTAAGGGCGCGGAATGCCCTGCCTGCAACAGTAGTGGACTCGCCAACATTAAGGGAATTTAAATGGTCATTGGATAAACATATGGACGATAAGGGAATAGTGTAGATGGCCTTTAGAGTGGTTTCACAGGTCGGTACAACATCGAGGGCCGAAAGTCCTGTACTGCGCTGTAATGTTCTATATTCTATTGTTCTCGTGGCTCAATCAAATATTGAGGATTCCAACATGTGAGGATTGTTGGAGTGCAGGTTAGGGGAGGGATTTACAAAATGCCTAACTTTTGGCCTTTTATACAGCAGATAAATGATAATTATAATCTTTATTTGATGGAAACAGTGAAGTCGTATGGGGTTCAGGGTGTACTAGCTAAATGGATAAAGAACTGGCTGGGCAACAGGAGATAGAGAGTAGTGGTGGAAGGGAGTGTCTCAAAATGGAGAAGGGTGACTAGTGGTGTTCCACAGGGATCCGTGCTCGGACCACTGTTGTTTGTGATATACATAAATGATCTGGACGAAGGTATAAGTGGTCTGATTAGCAAGTTTGCAGATACTAAGATTGGTGGAGTTTCAGATAGCGAGGCGGACTGTCAGAGAATACAGCAAAATATAGATAGATTGGAGAGTTGGGCAGAGAAATGGCAGATGGAGTTCAATCCAGGCAAATGCGAGGTGATGCATTTTGGAAGATCTAACTCAAGAGCAAGCTATATGGTCAATGGAAGAGTCCTGGGGAAAATTGATGTACAGAGAGATCTGGGAGTTCAGGTCCATTGTACCCTGAAGGTGGCAACGCAGGTCGATAGAGTGGTCAAGAAGGCATACAGCATGCTTGCCTTCATCGGACGGGGTATTGAGTACAAGAGTCGGCAGGTCATGTTACAGTTATATCGGACTTTGGTTAGGCCACATTTGGAATACTGCGTGCAATTCTGGTCGCCACATTACCAGAAGGATGTGGATGCTTTAGAGTGGGTGCAGAGGAGGTTCACCAGGATGTTGCCTGGTATGAAGGGTGCTAGCTATGAAGAAAGGTTGAGTAGATTAGGATTGTTTTCATTGGAAAGACGGAGGTTGAGGGGAGACCTGATTGAGGTCGACAAAATTATGAGAGGTAATGACAGGGTGGATAGCAACAAGCTTTTTCCAAGAGTGGGGGTGTCAATTACAAGGGGTCACGATTTCAAGGTGAGAGGGGGAAAGTTTAAGGGAGATGTGCGTGGAAAGTTTTTTACGCAGAGGGTGGTGGGTGCCTGGAACGCTTTACCAGCGGAGGTGGTAGAGGCGGGCACGATAGCATAATTTAAGATGCATCTGGACAGATATATGAACGGGCGGGAAACAGAGAGAAGTAGACCTTGGAAAATAGGCGACAGGTTTAGATAAAGGATCTGGATCGGCGCAGGCTGGGAGGGCCGAAGGGCCTGTTCCTGTGCTGTCATTTTCTTTATTCTTTGTTCTTGTTCTTATTCTCACAAGTAGGCTTACATTAACATTGCAATTAAGTTACTGTGAAAATCCCTGAGTCGCCACACTCTGGTTAATTAAAGCTTAATTTAATATATTTAATTCCGAGGTTGATGTTGCACCTCAACCCCCCCCCCCCCCGGGCCGGGGCCCACTGGACATTTTCTTTACATGTACTCAGGGAACTTAATCAATCGATGCCCTTCATCTGGGTCTCCACAAACTTGGACCCTGAATGAAGAGCTTATTGTATGAGGAACGTTTGAGGACTCTGGGTCGTACTCGTTGGAGTTTAGAAGGATGAGGGGGGGATCTTATTGAAACTTACAGGATACTGCGAGGCCTGGATGGAGTTGACGTGGAGAGAATGTTTCCACTTGTCGGAAAAACTAGAACCAGAGGACGCAATCTCAGACTAAAGGGACGATCCTTTAAAACAGTGAAGAGGAATTTCTTCAGCCAGAGGGTGGTGAATCTGTGGAACTCTTTGCCGCAGAAGGTGGTGGAGGCCAAATCACTGAGTGTCTGTAACACAGAGATAGATAGGTTCTTGATTAATATGGGGATCAGGGGCTATGAGGAGAAGGCAGGAGAATGGGGATGAGAAAAATATCAGCCATGATTGAATGCCGGAGCAGACTTGATGGGCCGAATGGCCTAATTCTGCTACTGTGTCTTATGGTCTTATGGTCAAACAATTAATATACCAATAACGTGTGCTCACCTTATGATTTGCCGAATGGTTGCCCCAGTGGGGAACAAGCTGGAATCAACGTCAAACCCAATTTCCGTGGGAAAGGGAGGCAGACTCAACCAGGACCGTTGATACACATCCAATGTTAAACTCCCTGCCCTCCTGCTACTCTGCAACCCAAAGTCTAACCTCGAATACATACACTCAGGAATCTGATGCTCACGGTAACAGAACCAGGGGAACGGTCTGTTCTTTAAACTATTATTATTCAACTTTAAATACTTAAACATTTAGCTCTTCAAAATTAAGCCAGGATATTGCTATATTCCACCTAGATCTGACAGCAATTTGATTCCAGGCTCAAAATCACTAAACCATTGAACTCTGCCAGAAACTTTTCCATAAGACATCAGGAAAGTATAGATCCGTTACCCCAATATCCGTCTCTGGGAAATGCTGAAATTCATTACTATAGAAGTAAAAGCATAATACAAGAAGGCAGAGTCCCCTTGGGTGTTCTTTGAGGATGTAACAAGCAGAGTGGCTAAAGGGGAACTGGAGAACAAAGAACAAAGAAAAGTACAGCACAGGAACAGGCCCTTCGGCCCCTCCAGGCCTGTGCCAATCATGATGCCCTAACTAAAAACAAAACCTCCTGCCCTTACTCGGTTCATACCCCTCTATTTCCTCTCTATTCACGGACCCATCCAGATGCCTCTTAAATGTTGCTAATGTGTCTGTTTCCACCGCATCCTCTGGCAGCGCGTTCCAGGCACCCACCACTCTCTGTGTGAAAAACTAACCCCGCACATCTCCCTTAAACTTTCCCCTCTCACCCTTGAACCTGTGCCCCCTGTGTAACTGACACTTCCACCCTTGGAAAAAGCCTCTGACTATCCACCCTGTCTATGCCTCATAATTTTATAGACCTCTATCAGGTCTCCCCTCAGCCTCCGTCTTTCCAGTGAAAACAATCCTCGTTTATTCAACCTCTCCTCATAGCCAACACCCTCGAGACCAGGCAACATCCTGGTGAACCTTCTTTACACTCTCTCCAAAGCTTCCATGTCCTTCTGATAATGTGGTGACCAGAATACTCTAAATACGGCCTAACCAAGGGGAGACTTGATGGAGGTTCATAAGATGATCAGGGGAATAGATAGACAGTCAGAGACTTTACCCCCGGGTGGAAAAAACCATTACAAGGCGACATAAATTTAAGGTAAATGGTGGAAGATATAGGGGGGATGTCAGAGGTAGGTTCTTTACCCAGAGAGTAGTGGGGGCATGGAATGCACTGCCTGTGGAAGTAGTTGAGTCGGAAACGTTAGGGGCCTTCAAGCGGCTATTGGATAGGTACATGGATTGCGGTAGAATGATGGGGTGTAGATTAATTTGTTCTTAATCTCGGACAAAACTTCGGCACAACATCGAGGGTCAAAGGGCCTGTTCTGTGCTGTATTTTCTATGTTCTATATATAGCTGCAACATGATTTCCCAACTCCTGTACTCAATGCCCCGGCTGATGAAGGCAAGCATGCCATACGCCTTCTGAATCACCTTGGCCAACTGTGTTGCCACTTTTAGGGAACTGTGGACCTGCCACCCAGATCCCTCTATACATTAATGTTCCTCAGGGTTCTGCCATTTACAGTATAATTCATACCTAGATTCAATCCTCCAAAATACATCACCTCGCATTTGTCCGGATTAAACTCCATCTGCCATTTCTGTGCCCAGATCTCCAATCTATCTGTATCCTGTGGCTATGGATTTGAATAAAGTATTCAATAAGCTGCCACATAAAACGCTGCTGTACAAACTAAGAGCTCATAGCGATGGGGATAATATATCAGCACAGATAGAGGATTGGCTAATTAACAGGGTGCAGAGAATTAGGATAAATAGATCATTTGTAGGCTGGGGGAACCGTAGGCAGTGGGGTGGAGCCAGGATCAAGCTGGGGCTTCAGCTATTTACAATTTATATCAATAACTTGGATGAAGGGAGCTGTAAGGGGCGTGTGTGTGATGCGCTATCAATTGCACTTAAAGACTCGAATCGGTACAAGAGAGGCTTTATTATAGTGAGATGTTTATCCTCCGACTGCAGCTGGTAGAATGGCAGCTCAGGAGAACTCATACATATTTATACGGCTCCCTGTGTGCGGAGCTAGCTGGCAGGGGCTACCGACGAACCTGTAATACATGTACTGCTGTACATCCCCTAATACAGGCACACACATAATTACACAGTGGTGGATCACCACAGTGTGGTTCACCCAGAAGACCTCACTGGGGGAGGGGAAGGGCTGGAAAATCCCACTCATCCTCTTAGCATCTGCTCTGTCCAGCTCCCTCAGAATCATAATTTGTCCAGGGCAGGGGGTCGGGGCGTAGGGGGGATATCTGGGGCTGGGGGTAGCGGTGCCAGCGCTGGCGGGGAGTGTGGAAGGGGGGGGGCTAGGGGGCGCGTGCGGTCGGTGTCCACCAACGGAGAGGGGGACTGTGGGGGGGGGGGGGGGGGAACCAGCGGGTGCCAGGTCCCGGAGGGAAACTGTGTCTTGCCTGCCGTCGGGGTGCTCGACGTAGGCGTATCGGGGGTTTGCATGTCGTAGTCGGACCCTCTCGACCAGGGGACCCATTTTATGGCTCCTCACATGCCTCCGGAGACGAACAGGTCCCGGTTGTCAGCCAAGGTGGAAGCGAGACCCTGGAGATAGACTTTCTGGGGAAGACAAACAAGCGATTGTGAGGGTCTCGTTCCTGGCCGTGCAGACGAGCGACCTAATGGAGTGGAGGGCATCGGGTAGGACCTCCTGCCAGCGGGTGGTTGGGAGACTTCTTGACCGTAGGGCCAGAAGGACAGCCTTCCAAACTGTCGCGTTCTCCCTCTCCACCTGCCCGTTTCCCCGCGGGTTATAGCTGGTCGTTCTGCTCGAGGCGATGCCCTTGCTGAGCAGGTACTGTCGCAGCTCATCGCTCATGAACGATGTACCCCGGTCACTGTGGATATAAGCAGGGAAACCAAACAGGGTGAAGAAGCTGTGCAGTGCCTTTATCACGGTGGCCGAGGTCATGTCAGGGCAGGGGACGGCGAATGGGAAGCGGGAGAACTCGTCGATGATGGTTAGGAAGTAGATATTGTGGTTGGTGGATGGGAGGGGGCCTTTGAAGTCCACGCTTAGTCGCTCAAAGGGCCCCGAGGCCTTTACAAGGCGAGCCATGTCTGGCCGGTAGAAGTGCGGTTTGCACTCCGCGCAGATCTAGCAAGCCCTGGTCACGGCCTTGACCTCCTTGGTGGAGTAAGGTAGGTTGCGGGGCTTGATAATGTGGGCGAGCCGGGTAACCCCCGGGTGACCAAGGTCATTGTGGATGGCCCGCAGGCGACCCTCCTGCGCGTTGGCGCACGTGCCGCGGGACAGGGCATCAGGGGGCTCATTGAGCTCCCCTGGACGATTCTTAATATCGTACGCGTAGGTGGAGAGTTCGATCCTCCACCTCAAGATTTTATCATTTTAAATTTTGCCCCGTTGTGCGTTATCAAACATGAAGGCTACCGGCCGTTGGTCGGTAACGAGGGTGAACCTCCTACCGGCTGGGTAGAGCCTCCAGTGCCGCACGGCCTCCACAATGGCTTTACGACTGCAGAGTGCCAAATCTCGGAGGTGGTGAGGGTCCGGGAGAGGAATGCTACTGGCCTGCCTGCCTGGTTGAGGGTAGCAGCAAGGGCGATGTCTGACGCATCGCTCTCTACCTGGAAAGGGATGGTTTCATCCACCGCGTGCATAGCGGGCTTGATGATGTCGGCCTTGATACGGCTGAAGGCCGACCGGGCCTCAGCCGTCAGGGGAAATAACGTGGTCTTTATGAGTGGGCGGGTTTTGTCCGCGTATCTGGGGACCCACTGGGCGCAAAGGGAGAAAAGCCCCAGGCACCGTTTGGGGGAGGGGAAGTTCCTTAAGGGGGCGCATGCAGTTGGGGTCGGGACCTAGGACCCAGTTTTCCACGACGTACCCGAGGATGGCTAGTCGGGTTGTGTGGAAACGTATTTTTCCTTGTTGTAGGTTAGGTTGAGGGCTCGGGCTGGAGGTCTGGAGGAACTTTTCAAGGTTCGCGTCATGGTCCTGCTGATCATGGCCGCAGAAGGTGACATTGTCCAAGTACGGGTAAGTAGCCCGCAGGCCGTACTGGTCCACCATTTGGTCCATCGCCCCCTGGAAGAAGGAGACCCCATTTGTGACGCCGAAGGGGACCCCGAGAAAGTGGAAGAGTCGGCAGGTTGCTTCGAAGGCAGTATAGGGGCGGTCTTTCGTTCGGATAGGGAGCTGGTGGTAGGCGGATTTCAGTGGAAAATACCCGGTATTGGGCGATCTGATTGACCATTTCTGCTATGCGAGGAAGGAAATGAAATGAAAATGAAAATCACTTATTGTCACGAGTAGGCTTCAATGAAGTTACTGTGAAAAGCCCCTAGTCGCCACATTCCGACACCTGTTCGGGGAGGGGGTACGCACCGAGCTGCATGAAGTGGTTTATGGTCTGGCTATTTTCCCCAGACCGTACTATCACCACTTGTGCCCTCCAGGGGCTGTTGCTAGCCTCGATAACCCCCTCTCCCAGTAAACGCTGGACCTCGGACTTTATAAAGGTCATGTCATGGGCACTGTACCGCCAGCTCCTGGTGGCGACGGGCTTACAATCGGGAGTGAGGTTCGCGAATCGAGAGGGGGGTGCGACTTTTGGTGTCGCAAGGCTACATTCCGTGAGGGGGGGGGGCAAGGGTCCGCCGAACTTCAGTGTCAGGCTTCGGTGGCTGCATTGGAAATCCAGACCAAGCAGCGGGGGGGGGGGGGGGGGGGGGGGGGGGGGGGCGCAGAGGTGAGGGAGGATATAAAGTTTGAAACGAGCGCCCTGGATCGAGAGGTCCGCAATACAATACCCCGTGATTTGGACCGAGTGGGACCCGGAGGCGAGGGCTATGGTTTGGGATATGGGGTCGGTGCACAAGGAGCAGCGTCTTACCGTTTCTGGGTGGATAAAGCTCTCCGTGCTCCCGGAGTCGAAGAGGCAGGGAGTGTCGCGCCCGTTGACATGGACCTGCATCATGGAATTCTGCAGGTGCTTTGGCCGCGTTTGGTCAAGGGTGATCGCTCCCAGTTGTGGGTAGTCCGAGTCCTCAGCCGAGTCGGATTCACAAAATGGCCGCCGCTGTCGGCCCCACATGTCGGGTCGATAAGATGGCCGCCGCCAAGATGGCCGTCCCATGACTCGCCCGAGGCCGATGACGCGTCAGAAGGGGGCGTGTCCGGCCGGTGGGCAGCCGCGTTGCAAGGCCTGTGGGCCTGTGAGCCTGATTTTCGGGCCCAATTATCTTTTTGTTTCTGGGCCTTGGGCCTGGCCAGGCAGTCCCTCGGGAAATGCCCCTTCTTCCTGCAGATGGCGGAACGGGCTGGGCAGCGTGGACGTGGGTGCTGGCCCTGCCCACAGAAATAGCACGGTGTGCCCCCAGTCTGGGCGGGTCACTGCGCGGCGCTGGCCCATAACGTGGCCGAGTCCGGGGAAGTCCAAGGGGGGCTCGCAGGGTCCGCGGGGTACATGCCTAGGTTGTGGCGGGTCACTTCCAGCGAGGTGGCGAGCGTTACTGTGTCCTGGAGGTCTTTTGCTCCATTTTCGAGGAGTCGCTGCTGGATGTAGGTCGAACGGATGCTGGACACAAAAGCGTCTCGGATGTGCAGATTCATATGGACTTTCCCCGTCATATCCTGATGATTGCAGTTCCTGGCGAGCGCGGTGAGTTTTTCTACGAATTCATCTATTGTTTCCCCTGAGCGCTGCCGGCAGGTAGAGAGCAGGTGTTGGGCATGTACCTCATTTATGGGTTTGACAAAACGCGTAGGATCTCGACCGCCTCGTCATAAGTAGTCGCCTTCTCGATCGAGGCAGAGATTCTGTGACTCACCCGGGCGTGGAGTAGGCGCAGCTTGCGTGGCCCTGGGATGGGGGTCTCTGAGGAGTCCAGGTAGACCTCGAAGCAGCGTAGCCAGTACTTAAAAATTTCTGTGGCCTCCGGGTCCGTGCTTCCAGGTTGAGCTTCTCTGGCTTGAAACCTGCGTCCATCCTAACGTAGTTTAGCTTATTAAATTGTAGTACCCTCAATAACGACCCTAGAGAGTAGACCGGTAAAGATGGCTTTAATAAGCTAAGAACTAAGTGATGGAAAGGGATAAGTATACCCCGCAGGGCAAGAGTTATAGCTGGGGGAAGGGCAATTATGATGCCATTAGACATGACTTAGGATGTGTTGGTTGGAGAAGTAGGCTGCAAGGGTTGGGCACACTGGATATGTGGAGCTTGTTCAAGGAACAGCTATTGCGTGTTCTTGATCAGTACGTACCAGTCAGACAGGGAGGAAAGGGTAGAGCGAGGGAACCGTGGTTTAACAAAGAAGTGGAATCTCTTGTTAAGAGGAAAAAGGAGGCCTATGTGAAGATGAGGCGTGAAGTTTCAGTTGGGGTGCTTGATAGTTACAAGGAAGCGAGGAAGGATCTAAAGAGAGAGCTGAGACGAGCAAGGAGGGGACATGAGAAGTCTTTGGCAGGTAGGATCAAGGAAAACCCAAAAGCTTTCTATAGGTATGTCAGGAATAAAAGAATGACTAGGGTAAGAGTAGGGCCAGTCAAGGACAGTGGTGGGAAGTTGTGTGTGGAAGCTGAGGAGATAAGCGAGATACTAAATGAATACTTTTCGTCAGTATTCACTCAGGAAAAAGATAATATTGTGGAGGAGAATGCTGAGATCCAGGCTATTAGAATAGATGGCATTGAGGTGCGTAGGGAAGAAGTGTTGGCAATTCTGGACAAGGTGAAAATAGATAAGTCCCCGGGGCCTGATGGGATTTATCCTAGGATTCTCTGGGAAGTCAGGGAAGAGATTGCTGAGCCTTTGGCTTTGATTTTTAGGTCATCATTGGCTACAGGAATAGTGCCAGAGGACTGGAGGATAGCAAATGTGGTCCCTTTGTTCAAGAAGGGGAGTAGAGATAACCCCGGTAACTATAGGCCGGTGAGCCTAACGTCTGTGGTGGGTAAAGTCTTGGAGAGGATTATAAAAGATACGATTTATAATCATCTAGATAGGAATAATATGATTAGGGACAGTCAGCATGGTTTTGTGAAGGGTAGGTCATGCCTCACAAACCTTATCGAGTTCTTTGAGAAGGTGACTGAACAGGTGGACGAGGGTAGAGCAGTTGATGTGGTGTATATGGATTTCAGTAAAGCGTTTGATAAGGTTCCCCATGGTCGGCTATTGCAGAAAATACGGAGGCTGGGGATTGAGGGTGATTTAGAGATGTGGATCAGAAATTGGCTAGTTGAAAGAAGACAGAGAGTGGTGGTTGATGGGAAATGTTCAGAATGGAGTTCAGTTACGAGTGGCGTACCACAAGGATCTGTTCTGGGGCCGTTGCTGTTTGTCATTTTTATAAATGACCTAGAGGAGGGCGCAGAAGGATGGGTGAGTAAATTTGCAGACGACACTAAAGTCGGTGGAGTTGTAGACAGTGCGGAAGGATGTTGCAGGTTACAGAGTGACATAGATAAGCTGCAGAGCTGGGCTGAGAGGTGGAAAATGGAGTTTAATGTGGAGAAGTGTGAGGTGATTCACTTTGGAAAGAATAACAGCAATGAGGAATATTTGGCTAATGGTAAAATTCTTGGTAGTGTGGATGAGCAGAGGGATCTCGGTGTCCATGTACATAGATCCCTGAAAGTTGCCACCCAGGTTGATAGGGTTCTGAAGAAGGCCTATGGTGTGTTGGCCTTTATTGGTAGAGGGATTGAGTTCCGGAGCCATGAGGTCATGTTGCAGTTGTACAAAACTCTAGTACGGCCGCATTTGGAGTATTGCGTGCAGTTCTGGTCGCCTCATTATAGGAAGGACGTGGAAGCTTTGGAACGGGTGCAGAGGAGATTTACCAGGATGTTGCCTGGTATGGAGGGAAAATCTTATGAGGAAAGGCTAAGGGATTTGAGGCTGTTTTCATCAGAGAGAACAAGGTTAAGAGGTGACTTAATTGAGGCATACAAGAGGATCAGAGGATTAGATAGGGTAGACAGTGAAAGCCTTTTTCCTCGGATGGTGATGTCTAGCACGAGGGGCTGGTTTAGCTCACTCAGCTAAATCGCTGGCTTTTCAAGCAGGCCAGCAGCACGGTTCGATTCCCGTACCAGCCTCCCCGGACAGGCGCCGGAATGTGGCGACTAGGGGCTTTTCACAGTAACTTCATTGAAGCCTACTCGTGACAATAAGCGATTTTCATTTCATTTCATAGCTTTAAATTGAGGGGTAATAGATATAGGACAGAGGTCAGAGGTGGGTTTTTTACGCAAAGAGTCGTGAGGCCGTGGAATGCCCTACCTGCAACAGTAGTGAACTCGCCAACATTGAGGGCATTTAAAAGTTTATTGGATAAGCATATGGATGATAAGGGCACAGTGTAGGTTAGATGGCCTTTAGTTTTTTTTCCATGTCGGT
Source organism: Scyliorhinus canicula (assembly GCF_902713615.1). Lineage (NCBI taxonomy): Eukaryota > Metazoa > Chordata > Chondrichthyes > Carcharhiniformes > Scyliorhinidae > Scyliorhinus > Scyliorhinus canicula. The sequence goes on from NC_052146.1 coordinate 5,715,357, forward strand.
GCAACATCGAGGGCCGAAGGGCCTGTACTGCGCTGTATCGTTCTATGTTCTATGTTAACTAGCCTGATGCTGAGACGGGTGCTTACTGATGCCGCCTACAGAGTGGCTCCCTTATATACGGCTCCCTGGTGGGTGGAGCCGGAGGCGGAGTCCCCCAGGGTTCCGAGCCCGGTCTTAAAGGGGACATCACCTTACATGATGATAAGGGTACAATAATACAGTAACCATTCATCACACTTTGGAATTGCCTGCCCAGGGAGCTGCGGAGGTTAGGTCTGGAACGTACACAAAGCCGAGATTGACAGACTGTTGAACTGTCGGGAAGTTAAGGTTTATGAGGCGCTAACAGGAAAGTGGAGTTGAGGTTGAGGCGAACCATTATCTTAATGAATTGGAGAGCTGGCACAAGGGAATCCATTGTCCCTTCCAGCTGTTATTTCATATGTTCCAATGGAGAACTATCTGCAAAAAGACAAAGGAGAGCACGATTCGGCAAACATACAGACGCAGTCAGACAATTGAAGGACAGGCAGACAACAGATGGACATCCATCCATCCGTCGCTAATGAAAGAACTTAAACCAAATCGAAAGAGAAAAGATATTCAACAAAGATGAGTGGACGGACAGAAAACAAAGAATAATGCGAACACACAGCCAAAGCATGTTTTCTTCTGTCTCAGAAATAATGATGTCTCAGGTGACATTCCCGTACCAGCCTCCCCGGACAGGCGCCGGAATGTGGCGACTAGGGGCTTTTCACAGTAACTTCATTTGAAGCCTACTCGTGACAATAAGCGATTTTCATTTTCATTTCATGACACATGGACTGAAGCAACAGTTAAAACTGTCAACAAGGCCATTCGTTCTCCAGCTTTTATCCCCACTACTCGTTATTCAAGGATTCCTTTTTTGGAAATAGACCAAATTCACCTCTTCTATTGGCCGAAGGGTGCAAATCATCTCGTGTCACCCCCATATTTGCACCCCCTGCCTTACAGGTCATGACCTAAGACCCAGAACTATCTCTTACATCCTTATTCCCCAAGGGTTTACATTCCATTCCAAACAAATGATACATTTCCTACAGATACAGAACAGCCACAAAAGTCACATTCTCTTGTCAACACATTTTAACCCAAGCCTGACACTGAAGCTATTACGATCAAAAGTTACTATCATGGTATCAGAAAATAAAGGTATCCTTCTGGTAGAGATTAATTAAAGCAATGCATGGTTTGTTTAAACATAAGGGTCCAGTGCCATAATATCCATCCATGTATATGATGGAGTGCAGACAGGCAGTGATTGACACACAGGATGACCAGTGAGCACACAGAACACAGCAGCCAATCACCAGACAGGACACGACCACTATAAAGCCAGAGGGCACCAAGTTTCCCGCTCTCTTGGGACCCAGCCTCTGAGACAGTCAGAGCTCGTGAGCTAGCCAGTGCAAACATGTACGGTAGCCTTTATCTCACTCTTGTGATGAATGTAAGAAATTGTTATATTTTATATTTTTTGGAGTAAGATTATTAAAACCTGGGTTAAGATGCAGACAGACAGTATGGCTGTTAGAGCTGTGATTAAGGTGTCACAAAAGTAAGGATATTATTGATTTGCAGTTGAAGTGCTCTGCTATTAGATCTTGAGAACCAATTTACAGATAGCTAGTTAATGGAATATTGTTGAGATTATGTCCTCTGGTTCTAGTTTTTCCGCCAAGTGGAAACATCCTCTCCATGTCCACTCTATCCAGGCCTCGCAGTATCCTGTAAGTTTCAATAAGATCCCTCCCTCATCCTTCTAAACTCCAACGAGTACAGACCCAGAGTCCTCAACCGTTCCTCATACAACAAGCTCTTCATTCCAGGGATCATTCTTGTGAACCTCCTCTGGACCCTTTCCAAGGCCAGCACATCTTTCCTTAGAGCGGCCCAAAACCGCTCACAATACTCCAAATGGGGTCTGACCAGAGTCTTATACAGCCTCAGAAGTACATCCCTGGTCTTGTATTCTAGCCCTCTTGACATGAATGTTAACATTGCATTTGCCTTCTTAACTGCCGACTGAACCTGCACATTAACCTTAAGAGAATTGTGAACAAGGACTCCCAAATCCCTTTATGATTCTGATTTTCTAATGCTTTCCCCATTTAGAAAATAGTCTATGTCTCCATTCCTCCTTCCAAAGTGCATATCCTCACACTTTTCCACATTGTATTCCATCTGCCACTTCTTTGCCCACTCTCCTAGCTTGTCCAAATCCTTCAATACTACCTGTCCGTCTAGAGATCTTTGTACCATCTGCAAACTTAGCAACAGTGCCTTCAGTACCTTCTTCCAGATCATTAATGTATATTGTGAAAAGTTATGGTCCCAGCATAGACCCCTGAGGCACACCACTAGTCACCGGCTGCCATCCTGAAAAAGACCCCTTTATCCCCACTCTCTCGAGTATCTAGAGCTGGTGGTGTTGTCTGTAATGTGGAGCATTCTGCTCCCACTACCCATGGAAGCACTGATTTCCCCACTACAAAGAAGTCAGTCCTCGGGTAGATCCTGGGGACCTGGGAGAAGGAGAATTCTCTCTCTCCTGGCTGCATGAACGTCCAAGGGTCCACTGCTCCCACCTGCTCCATGAAGGTTTCAGATCCTTTGCCATATTCGTTAGTTTTCTGATTTGGGACTGGGTCTGTCTGTCTGTGGGTCCGCACGCAGTTGAAGTCCCCCCCAACCCCCCATGATGAGTCGGCGCGTGTCTATGCCGGGGATTTCTTCCATGGTTTCCTGTATAAAATCCGTGTTGCCCCACATGGGGGGGCAGAAATTTACCAGGACCACCGGTGCCCCATCCAGGACACCACTCACCATGACATACCTGTAGCACAGTGGGCTAAACAGCTGGCTTGTAATGCAGAACAAGGCCAGCAGCGCGGGTTCAATTCCCGTACCAGCCTCCCCGAACAGGTGCCAGAATGTGGCGGCAAAGGGCTTTTCACAGTAACTTCATTGAAGCCCACTAGTGACAAAAAGTGATTATTATTATATGCACAAAGCAAGTCTGTACATAATGTTGTGTGTGACCTCCGACCACTAGGTGGCAGCGTAAACCTGCGTGACCATGTAGCTGGGGGTTGGGAGTAGGCCGTGCCATGGGATAGATGTATTTTGCAGTAGCTGTTCTATAGTTAAGTAGTTTTAGTAGTTTATTATATTATTTATCCTAGTTATCTTTATTACGTAGTTGTTTCATAATAAATTATTTAAACTAGATGGTCTGTAGTACATCGTTTACTTTGGCCAGTCTACAGAAGATGACAATACCGACCCATGTGTCCGTAACAACCTTTGTTGCCATGAAGGCTGTCCTCTTGTTCTGTAGTTCAGTCACCCCCCCTCCCCCCCACTTGCCCTCGTCCCATCACACAATTGATACATCTGACCCCCCCCAGCTCTTCCTTACCCGCAGTCGCTCCTTCTCTCTCAGGTGTGTCTCCTGGAGGAAGATAACATTGGCCCTCGGACTTTTCAGATTAGTGAAGACTCTGGATCTTTTCCCTGGGCCGCTGAGCCCTCTGACGCTCCGGGTGACTATCCTGATGGGGGGGTTTTGACTCCCCATTCCTGCGGGGTCATACTTACCTCGTGGACGTGCCCCCGCGCTCTTGGGTTTCCCTTTGTCCCTGAGCCATCCAAGATGGCCGTCCTTCCCAGTCACTCCATGTGAGTCGGCTCCTGCACTCTGGCGCTTCCCTTTGTTTCAGGGTCTACCAAGATAGCCACTCTTGATGTCGCTGCCACCATGTGTGACCTGTCATCGCCAGCATTCCATCAGCCCCCCTGCCCCCACTGTTCCCCTTCTTAGGCCTGCCCTTCCCGCTTGTCCCCCTCTCTCCGTGCCCCTGTGAGCCCCACTCCTCCCCTCCTATCTTTCCTCCTCTTCCCCCCATTTCCTCCCTGTCGGAGCTGTGTCGCCGCACCCCCCCCCGCCTTTGCCAGTCCTTCCCTGCACTGGCTTGCCCGCGTGTGTGGTGCCCACCCCCCAGGAGCGACCCCTGCCTTCCTCCACCCATTGCGTTATTCCATCCTCCCCCCCCCCCCCCCCTCACTCCCCCATCACCTGTTTCTGTCCCTCTCAGCTCTCACCCTCTCCTTCCTGGGACTCAAAGCTAGGTCGAAAGCGAGGCAGTTCTGTCCCACGCGAATGTCTTTTTCTTTGCAGCAAGTTTGCCTTCAGTGTTATTTAGTAGAAAACACTTCACACACGACATGGATAAATCTACTCCACAGTTGTACATTAAATGATGAAATAACTACCACCATTTTCCTTAAACCTACCACCACTGCTGTCCAGGAGGCTAAGGGCAGCAGATACCTGGGAACCCCACCACCTGGAGGGTCCCCCCAAGCCGCTCGCCACCCTGACTTGGAAACATATCACCGTTCCTTCATTGTCGCTGGGACACAAGCCTGGAATTCCCTCCCTAACAGCACAGTGGGTGTACCTACGCCACATAAACCGCAGCGGTTCACGAAGGCAGCCCACCACCACCTCCTCAAGGGCAACTCGGGATGGGCAATGAATGTTGACCCCCCGGCATCCCGTGAAACAATAAAAAAAGTTCAGTAGCTCGAGTGGGATTTTACCCAACCTCACCGGGCCTTCCGTGGCAGAGGTGCGCTGTTGGCGGATCCGGCTGGTGTGAAGGGCTGGTAGGCTTCGCCCACTGTCTACCTCACCCTTGAAACGGCAAACCTGCAAAAAAGGTTACAAATGAAAAGAAAATCGCTTACCGTCACGAGTAGGCTTCAAATGAAGTTACTGTGAAAAGCCCCTAGTCGCCACATTCCGGTGCCTGTTCGGGGAGGCTGGTACGGGAATTGAACCCGCGCTGCTGGCCTGCTTTCAAAGCCAGCTCTTTAGTCCCGTGCTAAACCAGCCCCTTACACAAATACATTGAGATCACGTGACCAATGACCGTGTCTGTGACTCATTCATTTATTTACCGATTTTATTAACTAAATCTGGAGTCCCAGTTCACCACATGTGGCTAGCGGCTGATGTATTAGAACAAGCGCTGCCCTAGTCTAATTGTTTCTTAACCTTTCCACCTCAATGCAAGATGCCCCACACAGGGAACAAAATAAATGTTTGGACTGCAAGAGCAATTTTATCTCTCCGTGCAAATGGATTGTAAACGTTTCTGACAGTTTGCTGCATAATAAGAATTGGACGGATTGCTGATCATAACTTTGGGATAATGGAACTTCGTTCCCGCACTGTCTCAAATCGTTCCCTTCTTTGATTCCACAGGAATGGTTGACTAAATTTGGATACCTGCCTCCTCCAGATCCTGTTACTGGGCAACTTCAGACCGAAGAAGCATTAACAAAGGCCATTAAAGCCATGCAGAAATTTGGGGGCCTCGAAGTTAACGGAGTCATGGGTACGTGTTGTCTGTTTCACGAAACGTTTTTTTTTTAACTTGTGTTTCTCAAGCAGTATTTTTTACTCTGTCCAGTGCGACTCGCAGAATGATCTGCATTGTCCGAGATCAAGAATGGCTGGGAAAAAAAGAGAGATGTCGTCGAAGCTTTTCATCTTGCACTTATCAGGACAGGCTCACAAGGATACCAAATCTCAAGGGAACAGCAATTCGTACTGCATAAAAAAGGGGGCACTGATTGGTTGGCAAGTGAACTCTGATTGGTGGAGGTATTGCCACGGAGAACGCTCAAGAGTATTGATCGGCAGAGGGATCTGGATGTACGGGTTCACAGGTCACTGAAAGTGGCAGTGCAGGTGGAGAGAAGGTAGTCAAGAAGGCAGACGGCATGCTTGCCTTCATTGGCTGGGGAACTGAGTTTAAAAATTGGCAAGTCATGTTGCAGCTGTGTATAACTTTAGTTAGGCCACACTTGTAATATTGTGTTCAATTCTGGTCGCCACACTACCGGAAGGATGTGGAGGATTTGGAGAGGGTGCAGAAGAGATTTACCAGGATGTTGCCTGGTATGGAGGGCATTCGCTATGAGGAGAGGTTGGAGAAACTCGGTTTGTTCTCACTGGGACAACAGAGGTTGAGAGGTGACCCGATAGAAGGCTACAAAATTATGAGCGGCATTGACCGAGTGGATAGCCAGAAGCTTTTTGCCAGGGGGCATAGGTTTAAGGTGCGAGGGTCAAGGTTTAGAGGAGATGTACGAGGCAGGATTTTTACTCAGAGGGGTGGTAGGAGCCTGGCGCTCGCTGCCGGAGGAGGAAGTGGAACCAGATACGATAGTGACGTTTAAGGGGCATCTTGACAAATACATGAATAGGATGGGAATAGAGAGATGTGGTCCCCGAAAGGGTAGCGGATTTTAGTTCAGATGGGCAGCATGGTCGGCGCAGGCTTGGAGGGCTGAAGGGCCTGTTCCTGTGCTGTACTTTGCTTTGTTCTTTGCTCTTTGTTCTTGAATGCATTAGCGAACAGTTAACTGCCAAGCTTTTTTAAAATTCAAGCCAGGCAACTGGATACTGATTAGTCAGGACACAGCCCTGGGGAGTGAAGCAGGGAACCGCTGTCCCCCAGGTTTAGTTGAAAATGCATTCACTTCCTGGCTTCCTGCTGGAGGCAGAATCTGCACCAACATTCAAGGTTAGCTTGGAGAGGTGAATAGAGGCAAAGCGGCCAAGGAGTTAAGGGATTAGGATGTGTAAACTCTGTTAAACCACATGTGAACAGTACTGGCACCATATTATAGAAAGGATGTAGAGCCAGGGAAAGATGAAAAGGATTTAAAAGGATGACATCGGGACAGAAAAATGACAAAGCAGCTGGCTTTCGTGCAAAGAGTAGGCGTGAATGTGGAAATGGTTAAAGTGATTATTATAGACGTCCACATCCTGTGAAACTATTTAAATTCTCCAGCTGCCATGGTCCCTGTCTATTATCCCCTGGTTAAAATGCCCTTGGCGATCCTGCCCACGATCCCGGCAGCTGCCCCGCGCCAACTCAATCCCGGGAGCAGCGTTAATTGTTTTAAGGGCAGACATCTGCTCCTTTCTTGGAGGGGGGTCCCGCCTTAGAGAGCTGCCGGCCAATCAGATGGGTAATCCCTGCAGCGCCAGCCGGGAGTGGTGGTCACTGCTGGGATTACCGAGCAGAGCAGAAACCAGACCATTTTAAATACTCTTTGGAGCTAGTAATAGGCGCGATGTACTGGAGCGGCAGTGCGGCTCCCAGGAGTGTCCCACCAGAGTCTCTCCTCAACGGCCACTATTGCTCCCGGGCGACCTCGCGACTCCGAATGATCATCCCACGACCCCCGTTGGGAACCCTTAGGTTAGAATGTTGATCTCGCTACCTCAAGCTTCCACAAGGAAACTAGATAAGTGCATGAGAGAAAAGGGGCTGGACAGATATGTTGAAAGGCTGAGATCCAGCAGATGGAATGGGAGGAGGCTCATGTGGAGGGATGGAGTTTAAGACTAGGGAGGTTATGTTGCAATTGTATAAGTTGTTAGTGCGGCCACACCTGGAGTACTGTGTTCAGTTTTGGTCCCCTTACTTGAGAAAGGACGTACTGGCGCTGGAGGGTGTGCAGAGGAGATTCACTAGGTTAATCCCAGAGCTGAAGGGGTTGGATTATGAGGAGAGGTTGAGTAGACTGGGACTGTACTTGTTGGAATTTAGAAGGATGAGGGGGGATCTTATAGAAATATTTAAAATTATGAAGGGAATAGATAGGATAGATGCGGGCAGGTTGTTTCCACTGGCGGGTGACAGCAGAACTAGGGGACATAGCCTCAAAATAAGGGGAAGTAGATTTAGGACTGAGTTTAGGAGGAACTTCTTCACCCAAAGGGTTGTGAATCTATGGAATTCCTTGCCCAGTGAAGCAGTTGAGGCTCCTTCATTACATGTTTTTAAGGTAAAGATAGATAGTTTTTTGAAGAATAAAGGGATTAAGGGTTATGGTGTTCGGGCCGGAAAGTGGAGCTGAGTCCACAAAAGATCAGCCATGATCTAATTGAATGGCGGAGCAGGCTCGAGGGGCCAGATGGCCTACTCCTGCTCCTAGTTCTTATGTTCTTATGTTCTTATAAAGAGCAGCAAGCATGGATTAGTTGGGCCGAATGGCCTGTTTCTGTGCTATTTATTCTAAGATTCTGTCTTGTGAAGTTGGGAGTCATCACATTATTGATTTATAGAATCTAACAATGCAACATTTTTAAAAATCAGACCCTGCGATGCATCTGTATTCAGAGTATTTCAAATGATTCTCAGTCCCTTTTCATAGAATCAGAGAATTCCGGCAGTGCAGAAGGGGGCCATTCGGCCCATCGGGTCTGCACTGACCATCCTTTGCAGGATGATCTGCATTAGTTCCCAATTCTCTGTAGCAATGTTAACCATAGCCTGCCTTTTGGACAATGTTTTCCATCACTGCATCCATGTTTCATTATTGGTTACGCTTCAATAGACTTATAGAATCACAGGATCACAGAATAATACTGCACAGAAGAGGCCCTTTGGCCCATCAAGTCTGCATCGATGCATGAAAACCACCTGACCTGCTTACTTAGTCCCATTTGCCAGCACGTGGTGCATCGCCATGAATGTTAAGACATGCAATGTGCTCACCCAGGTACTTTTTAAAGGATGTGAGGCAGCCCGCCTCTACCCCCCTCCCAGACAGTACGTTCCAGATCGTCACCACCCTCTGGGTAAAAAAGAATTTCCCCAAATCCCCCCTGAACCTCCCGCCCCTCACCTTGAGCTCTGTCCCCTCGTAACCGACCCTTCAACTAAGGGGAACAGCTGCTCCCTATCCATCCTGTCCATGCCCCTCATGACCCTGTCCACCTCGATCAGGTCACCCCTCAGTCTTCTATGTTCCAGAGAAAACAACCCCAGCCTATCCACCCTCTCTTCATAACTGAAATGTTCCATCCCAGGAAACATCCTGGTGAATCAGTAAACAAAACCTTTGTGTTTTATGTTTCAAAAACTGTGCCTTGCCTTTATTTTGCCACCTTCTCTTCCCAGTCACCATTCACCTTCATTCCCCTATCTCTTTATTCCCATTTCCCCTTCCTTTCCTGCCATCCATTTTGTTCCGCACGCCAGCACAGTGGTTAGCACTGTTGCTTCACAGCTCCAGGGTCCCAGGTTCAATTCCGGCCTGGGTCACTGTCTCTGCGGAGTCTGCACGTTCTCCCCGTGTCTGCGTGGGCTTCCTCCGGGTGCTCCGGTTTCCTCTTACAGTCCAAAGACGTGCAGGTTAGGTGGATTGGCCGTGATAAATTGCCCTTAGTGTCCAAAATAAAAGGTTAGGTGGGGTTACTGGGTTACGGGGATAGGGTGAAGGTGGACGCTTACGTGGGGTGCTCTTTGTAAGGGCCGGTGCAGACTCGATGGGCTGAATGGCCTCCTTCTGCACTGTAAATTCTATGATCCTCCATCTCTATATAAAGCCTTGCAGCTCAGAGTCAGGCCATTCAGCCCATCAAACCTTTCTTGCCATCCTTCTCCCTTTCTATCAGTGGAAATATCCCGGGAGAAGCAGAGATCAAAACCTTTAGTGAAGGCTTTACGGAAGAAGGTTCGCTCACACCCTGTTCATTTATTTCGCCCCTGCATGAAAAAGCAAATACATTTGTTTGAGTTGCAGATCAAGCCACATTGACGCTAATGAAGACACCTCGTTGCTCACTGCCTGATCTCGTTAAACCAGAAATAAACAGAAGACGGAGATCTGCCCAACCTGGGACTAAATGGAATAAGAGAAATATATCCTGGAGGTAATCGTCAATCATTTAATTGCAGCCTCATATTTGACGTTATTAATGACTCGTGATAGGATGAAAGCTACTTCAGTTAATCTGATCTAAAATTTATTGGCAATAGCACTTTAGGAACAAGGCTTCTTGGTTGGGCAAATGTAATATTTTTAAGTGCTATAAATAATCTCATTCTCTTTTATTACCAATGACGCTTGTCCAGTTACTTGCTTGTTTTTCTGCCGCTGAATCAGATCTCTTTCTCCCTCTAAGTCATTCGGAAGCTGCAATTTAAAGTACCCTCCCCAGAGGTGGGTGTCAGCCGTTTGTGGGTTGTTTTTTGTTGTCTCCACACTTTGCCCAGATCCAGTTGTTGCCACCTGGAGATGGTCGATCTTTTTCGATTAGGATTCTGAGAGATGGTGAAGAATGTGTCGCTGCAAACGCTCCCCATAAGCAGCAATGATGAGCCCTTGAAACTCCGTAGCAGTCAAGGCTACGGGCCGAGTGCTGGAGAATGAGAGTGGGATGGATAGGAGCTTGATGGTTGGCCAAGACACGCTGGGCCGAAGGGCCTCCTTCTCTGCTGTAAGGCTCGACCACTCTGCAAAAACACTTGTTGCAGGGTACCCAACCGCAAAACAATGGCAATGGGAGTTTGTGCAGGAAACTTAAAGAAAGGGCAGTACGGGCGGCACGGTGGCACAGTGGTTAGCATTGCTGCCTACGGCGCTGAGGACCCGGGTTCGAATCCCGGCCCTGGGTCACTGTCTGTGAGGAGTTTGCACATTCTCCCCGTGTCTGCGTGGGTTTCACCCCCACAACCCAAAGATGTGCAGGTTAGGTGGATTGGCCATGCTAAATTGCCCCTTAATTGGGAAAAAAAAAAATGAATTGGATATTCTAAATTTATAAAAAAAAAGAAAGGGCGGTGGATAAATAAGAGTGTGTAGGGGTTAGAATATAAACATGTTAACATTAACGTGGGTAACATTGCATAAAATCAACCTTGGCTCAATGGATTGCAATCTTCTCTCAGCGTCATGGGCCGGATCAATTGGACACGATCAATTGCCCCTTAGTGTCCAAAGGTTAAATGAGTTAAATGGGTTACAGGGATAGAGCGGGGGAATAGACTAGGTGGGATGGTCTTTCAGAGGGTCAGTGCGGACTCGATGGTCCGAATGGCCTCCTTCTGCACGGTTGGGATTCTATGATAACGGCCAATCATTGAAAGGTGGCTGATGATGCCACAGAGATACCCAAGGACTGCAGCCAAGGAGAGATCCAATCACAGTCCTGCCTCCACAGGGATGATAATTGAGAGGACCACAGCCCCCCCCCCCCCCCCCTCCCCAAGATGAGGCCTCACTGCCTTTGATGGCTCACGGTGGGGGGGGGTCACTGCAACACTCTCCTGGATGCGTTTTCCTTAATCCTGCGCACTCCACAACCTTGCTCTGTCAGGACGGGAACCTATTGGAGGATGAAGACAGCGACGCTGCCCCAGAGGCAATCCTTCCGCGTGCCGGCGCCCCGGGGACTCTCTGCTATCGCCAGCTCCTCAGGCGAGGGTGACGTACCTTCACCACTGTGCACCAATATGCACATTGGAACTGAGGTCCCTGTACCTGCGCTGGGTGGATGGTGCAGAGGGAGGATGTAACGCAGGCGTATCTGGCAGCTAATCCTCCTGGGAGGTCGGAGAGGGAGTGTCCTCGGGTCCTTCTCGGGTCAGGAGGATGATCCGCCTGAGGGGAAAGAAATTCAGCCTTGAACATTGTGGCAGGTCAGGGCGTATGTCATCTGGTTGATTCTCAGGGTGGACTTCTGGCTGAACAAAGACTTCTGAATGGACGAGTAACGGGGATTAGTGGACTTCACATTCAGCCTTACAGCCGCTGCCTGACATCACTCAGACCCTCTCCTAACCCTTCCCCTGTCCCTGCCTCTTACCATGCCTAAAATCCCTGCCTTTCTCTGATTGGTGGACCTGGTCTCACCTTCTCTCCTCCGGCTGACTGCAGAGTAGAAGCTTAGGGACCCACGACCTGTCCGTCCTCATTCCTGCGCCTTGTGACACCGCTTCTCTTGTCAGGCCAAACATGCTTTTGTTAGTCTCCCCCTCAACATGTGGGAAAAGCCCAGCCTCCCCCCTGCCACTCCCAAACATGCTGCTTCACTTGCCCATTACATTGCCATCCCTCAAGGTACACTCTGCATTTTACACTGGTGAACACCAACAGACGGCGCCACCCAGGGTCCCAGGTGGCAGCACTTCTCACCCTGGCAGAGAACAGACGCTCATTGAACTTTTTCCTAGACTGGATCCAGGTGCTATGTCTGAGATCATGCCTGCTGTCCAGGCCAGTCACCTCCATCCAGGGGCTTGCCACCTCCATCCAGTGACCTGCCACCTCATCCAGCCCTGCCACCTCCATCCAGGGGCCTACCACCTCCATCCAGCCCTGCCACCTCCATCCAGGCCTGCCATCTCCATCCAGGAGCCTGCCATCTCCATCCAGGAGCCTGCCACCTCCATCCAGCCCTGCCACCTCCATCCAGGCCTGCCACCTCCATCCAGGAGCCTGCCACCTCCATCCAGGAGCCTGCCACCTCCATCCAGGCCTGCCATCTCCATCCAGAGGCCTGCCACCTCCATTCAAGGGTCTGCCATCTCCATCCAGGAGCCTGCCACCTCCATCCAGGAGCCTGCCACCTCCATCCAGGACTGCCACCTCTATCCAGGCCTGCCACCTCCATCCAGACCAGCCATCTCCATCCAGGACTGCCATCTCCATCCAGGCCTGCCACCTCCATCCAGGCCTGCCACCTCCATCCAGGCCTGCCACCTCCATCCAGGGGCCTGCCACCACCATCTAGCCCTGTCACCTCCATCCAGCCCTGCCACCTCCATCCAGCCCTGTCACCTCCATCCAGCCCTGCCATCTCCATCCAGCCCTGTCACCTCCATCCAGGGGCCTGCCACCTCCATCCAGGCCTGCACCTCCATCCAGGCCTACCACCTCCATCCAGACCAGCCATCTCCATCCAGCCCTGCCACCTCCATCTGGGCCTGCCACCTCCATCCAGCCCTGCCACCTCCATCTGGGCCTGCCACCTCCATCCAGCCCTGCCACCTCCATCGAGGCCTACCACCTCCATCCAGACCAGCCATCTCCATCCAGCCCTGCCACCTCCATCCAGACCGGACATCTCCATCCAGCCCTGCCACCTCCATCTGGGCCTGCCACCTCCATCCAGGCCTGCCACCTCCATCCAGGGGCCTGCCACCTCCATCCAGCCCTGCCACCTCCATCTGGGCCTGCACATCCATCCAGGGGCCTGCCATCATCATCCAGGGGCCTGCCACCTCCACCCAGGCCTGCCATCTCCATCCAGCCCTGCCACCTCCATCCAGGGGCCTGCCACCTCCATCCAGACCAGCCATCTCCATCCAGGCCTACCATCTCCATCCAGGCCTACCACCTCCATCCAGGCCTGCCACCTTACTCCAGACCAGCCATCTCCATCCAGGCCTGCCACCTCCATCCAGGGGCCTGCCACCTCCATCTGGGCCTGCCACCTCCATCCAGGGGCCTGCCACCTCCATCTGGGCCTGCCATCTCCGTCCAGGGCCTACCACCTGCCACCTCCATCCAGGGGCCTGCCACCTCCATCCAGGCCTGTAACCTCCATCCAGGCCTGCCACCTTCATCCAGGCCTGTAACCTCCATCCAGGCCTGCCACCTCCATCCAGGCCTGCCACGTCATCCAGGGGCCTGCCACCTCCATCCAGGGGCCTGCCACCTCCATCCAGGGGCCTGCCACCTCCATCCAGGCCTACCACCTCCATCCAGGCCTTCCACCTCCATCCAGGGGCCTGCCACCTCCATCCAGGGGCCTGTCATCTCCATCCAGGCCTGCCACCTCCATCCAGGGGTCTGCCACCGCATCCAGGGGCCTGCCACCTCCATCCAGGCCTATCACCTCCATCCAGCCCTGCCATCTCCGTCCAGGGGCCTGCCACCTCCATCCAGGGGCCTGTCACCTCCATCCAGGCCTGCAACCTCCATCCATGCTTGCCACCTCCATCCAGGGGTCTGCCACCTCATCCAGGGGCCTGCCACCTCCATCCAGGCCTATCACCTCCATCCAGCCCTGCCATCTCCGTCCAGGGGCCTGCCACCTCCATCCAGGCCTGCAACCTCCATCCAGGGGTCTGCCACCTCCATCCAGGCCTGCAACCTCCACCCACGCTTGCCACCTCCCTCCAGGGGCCTCCCACCTCCATCCAGGCCTATCACCTCCATCCAGGCCTATCACCTCCATCCAGGCCTATCACCTCCATCCAGGCCTGCCACCTCCATCCAGGGGCCTCCCACCTCCATCCAGGCCTGCCACCTCCATCCAGGGGCCTCCCACCTCCATCCAGGCCTGCCACCTCCATCCAGGGGCCTACCGCCTCCACCCAGCCCTGCCACCTCCATCCAGCCCTGCCACCTCCATCCAGGCCTGCCACCTCCATCCAGGCCTCCTTTATCACGTGCGGTGTCTTCCCCTCACCGTCCCGTGGCAGCAAGACGATTGTGCCTGGCGATGACCACTCCCAGCGAAGCCTGCAGGCCCTCGTTTGAAAGGCAGGGGGCAGGCTGGCTCTGGGCATTCCTATCCCGCCTGGCATGAGCTCTGGTGCGGGTGACATACTGTGGACAGTGACAGCACAATAATTGGGGCGATAAGTCAAACAATTAGATTGTTAAGGCGTCTCCCTGAGGCTCTCGAACGCAGAGCCAGCCATCGGGGAGCTCCATGTCTCTCACCAGCCTGCACCTTCCCTGATCCCAGCACCGCTGATAGAAATTGGCTGTCTAGTTAGCTATAGATTATATAGGTCAAAGGTTTAATTGAGAATTCATTAAGAGTAATTAACTAAATCATATTAACCATGAGAATGAGGACAGCCGAATAGCTGGGAACATTTTGCAAATTGCTTGAGATTTGCTGGAGACTGACGGAACAGTGACGTCAGCTGGCTGAAAGAACGGGCACTTCCGTTTCTATGGAAACAACCAGTCTAGAGAGATACTTCCTGAGAAAAAAATGTATTTCTCCAATAATGTCGAGATGTATTTGTGGATGAGTTGGAAATTGGCAGGCGATGGTCTGGGAAATTCGCACCAACTTATTTAAAGGCATATCTCTCTCCAAATTGACACAGAGACACTTTGGTCGAATTGAGTGAATTATAAATTAGGTAAAACCAATCACAGATGAAAAGAAGGCAAGAATTTAAGATAATAATCGCCTTAAAAATCACTTGTCGGGATGGGAAAATCCATTCCGGACTCAATTTATCACTTTCTGAAACCGATTTCTTTCCTGCTTGCTTTTGCTAAATAACCATTTTTCTTTTGTTTAAATCAATCCGTAATTTTATACTGTGTATCATGATTCGATAGACAGGCTGTTTAGCACAGGGCTAAATTGCTGGCTTTGAAAGCAGACCAGGGCAGGCCAAAACGCGGGTTCAATCCCCGTACCGGCCTCCCCAAACAGGCGCTGGAATGTGGCGACTAGGGGCTTTTCACAGTAACTTCATTTGAAGCCTACTCATGACAATAAGCAATTTTCATTTTCATTTCATTTGAAGAATTACCACGATTTGTATTTTAAATTCAACCACTGTATTCTCTAAAGGCAATCAATCTGACCGTATTGTAACCAAGAGTTTACCAGTGGACACAATAGCTGACAATAAAGTTCAACAAAACTTTGCCAAAGAGCACAGGCTGAATCTCTGTTATTTGGGAACTAAGAAGGGATAACTCATATCCAAGGTCACGAATAGACACAGAGATCCATCAACCTCCCTCCTCCGCCAGCACCCTCCCTGGTCCCAGCACCCGCCCTCCTCCGCCAGCACCCTCCCTGGTCCCAGCACCCGGCCTCCTCTTGCCAGCATCCTCCCTGGTCCCAGCACCCGGCCTCCTCTTGCCAGCATCCTCTCTGGTCCCAGCACCCGGCCTCCTCCGCCAGCACCCTCCCTGGTCCCAGCACCCGCCCTCCTCTTGCCAGCATCCTCCCTGGTCCCAGCACCCACCCTCCTCCGCCAGCACCCTCCCTGGTCCCAGCACCCGCCCTCCTCCGCCAGCACCCTCCCTGGTCCCAGCACCCGCACTCCTCTCGCCTGCACCCTCCCTGGTCCCAGCACCCGCCCTCCTCCGCCAGCACCCTCCCTGGTCCCAGCACCCGTCCTCCTCTCGCCAGCACCCTCCCTGGTCCCAGCACCCGCCCTCCTCCGCCAGCACCCTCCCTGGTCCCAGCACCCGCACTCCTCTCGCCAGCACCCTCCCTGGTCCCAGCACCCGCCCTCCTCCGCCAGCACCCTCCCTGGTCCCAGCACCCTCCCTGGTCCCAGCACCCTCCCTGGTCCCAGCACCCGCCCTCTTCCCACCAGCAGCTCTGAGGCCCACACGATGGGCCGAAGGGCCTCTTTCGGTGCTGTTAATACTCTGCGACTCTATGACTCAGTGTCATGGGTGGCACTGCCAGGGTGCCTGAGTGGCACTTCCAGGGTGCCCAGGTGGCACTGCCAGGGTGCCCGGGTGGCACTGCCAGGGTGCCTGGGTGGCAGTGCCATGGTGCCCAGGTGGCAGTGCCAGGGTGCCTGGGTGGCATTGCCAGGGTGCCCAGGTGGCACTGCCAGGATGCCCGGGTGGCATTGCCAGGTTGCCCGGGTGGCAATGCCAGGGTGCCCAGGTGGCATTGCCAGGTTGCCCAGGTGGCAATGCCAGGGTGCCCAGGTGGCACTGCCAGGGTGTCTGGGTGGCAGTGCCAGGGTGCCCGGGTGGCACTGCCAGGATTCCCGGGTGGCAATGCCAGGGTGCCCAGGTGGCACTGCCAGGGTGCCCAGGTGGCACTGCCAGGGTGTCTGGGTGGCAGTGCCAGGGTGCCCGGGTGGCACTGCCAGGATTCCCGGGTGGCAATGCCAGGGTGCCCAGGTGGCACTGCCAGGGTGCCCAGGTGGCACTGCCAGGGTGTCTGGGTGGCAGTGCCAGGGTGCCCGGGTGGCACTGCCAGGATTCCCGGGTGGCAATGCCAGGGTGCCCAGGTGGCACTGCCAGGGTGCCCAGGTGGCACTGCCAGGGTGCCCGGGTGGCACTGCCAGGATGCCCGGGTGGCACTGCCAGGGTGCCCAGGTGGCAGTGCCAGGGTGCCCGGGTGGCAATGCCAGGATTCCCGGGTGGCACTGCCAGGGTGCCCAGGTGGCACTGCCAGGGTGCCCAGGTGGCACTGCCAGGGTGCCAGCCCTGCAGTGTAAAGGCTCCCAGGTCCCAGGGGGAGTGCTTGGGCACTACCCGGTCCTGTCCCCGACCACCCGGGCCACTCTAAAGACCTGCAAGACCATCCGAGGTCCACATTTGAGTCGACCAGCACTAAACGGCACACTGGTCAAAGAGGTAGGCTCTGAAGAGCGCCTTCAAGGAAGAGAGAGGAGTTTAGAGAGGGAATGTCAGGGCCCAGGCAGCGGAAGGCATGGGCACTAATGGTGGAGCGATGGGAATCAGGGGATTCACAAGTGGCTGGAATTAGTGGAGCGCGGAGACCTCAGGAGGTCCTCGGGCAGGGGGAAGAGGATGCAGTGATGCATGCAAGGGACAATTACATAAACTACTCTCGCAGCACAGTGGGCAGCATGGTGGCATAATGGTTAGCACTGACGCCTCACAGCGCCAAGGACCTGAGTTCAATACCGCCTCGGTTGACTGCGTGGGTTTCTTCCGGCTGCTCCGGTTTCCTCCCACACAAGATGTACCGGTTAGGTGGATTGGCCATGCTAAATTGCCCCTTAGTGTCCAGGGCTGTGCAGGTTAGGTTACGGGGTCATGGGGGTAAGGAGGGGTTATTGGGTGAGTGACTATGGGTAGTGTGCTCGCAATGGGCCAAATGGCCTCCTTCTGTACTGTACGGGTTCTAATCCAACATAATGGCACTCAAATCAAATTTTAGCTGCCGTCGACATGAGCTTTAGTTGAAGGGTAGAGGGAGTCTGCAATTCGCTGCCCGAGTTGGTGGTGGAGGCAGAGGCCCTAAACTCTTTTAAAACGTACCTGGATCTGCACCTTAAGTGCTGTAAGATACAGGGCTATGGACCGGGTGCAGGAAGGTGGGATTAGAAAGGGCACCTGGGTGTCCTTGGGCTGGCATGGACAAGATGGGCCGAATAGCCTCCTTCTGTGTTGTAACTTGTCCATGGTTCTATGATTCCAATTGCTAGTTGGCAGAATATGGGAATATTTGGAAACCCCAAAAGCAAGAGGATCATTATTGAATGTGCGTTTTGAGATCAGGGTGTTGGGCCTACATCGTGTTAGGATATTCTTCGAGCCACTACTGACCACTCCGAAGAGCAAGATGCATCAATCTTCACTACACTAAACACTGATGAATGATTGCTTCAAAACAAACAAGGGATTGTCCTTTAGCTATCTGCCGTTTTATTTACTGATAAAGCTTTCAGCAGTGACATCAGGAGCCCACGCACTTTAGTGAATGTCAAGATGCTCGAGGTAACTGGCAGCGGATTCTTCTTCAAAGGGGCTGAGAAGATGTTTATTCTGACCTGGATTTTAAGCCACGTTTAGTGTTGTCGGAAGAGGAGGAGGCTGTCTAACCCCCCATGCCTGGTGACTGCCATTCAATTCTAACATGCCTGATCTGTAACTCAAATCTGTTTACCCACCTTTTTTTTTTCCCCTATCCCTTGCTCTCCCCACCCAGTAAGCAGTTACCCATCAATCAAACAAATTGACTCCCAGGCTCAGCAGAGTTTTGAGGGGGCATGTTCCAAATTTCCCGTGACCCTTTTTAAAACATAGGACATAGAAAAATACAGCACAAAACAAGCCCTTCGGCCCACGATGTTGTGTCGGAACTTTTGTCCGAGATTAAGAACAAATTAATCTATACCCCATCATTCTACCGTAATCCATGTACCTATCCAATAGCCGCTTGAAGGTCCCTAATGTTTCCGACTCAACTACTTCCACAGGCAGTGCATTCCATGCCCCCACTACTCTCTGGGTAAAGAACCTACCTCTGACATCCCCCCTATATCTTCCACCATTCACCTTAAATTTATGTCCCCTTGTAATGATTTGTTCCACCCGGGGGAAAATTCTCTGACTGTCTACTCTATCTATTCCCCTGATCACCTTATAAACCTCTATCAAGTCGTCCCTCATCCTTCTCCGTTCTAATGAGAAAAGGCCTAGCACCCTCAACCTTTCCTCGTAAGTCCTACTCTCCATTCCAGGCAACATCCTGGTAAATCTCTTTTGCACCTTTTTCCAAAGCTTCCACATCCTTCCTAAAATGAGGCGACCAGAACTGCACACAGTACTCCAAATGTGGCCGTACCAAGGTTTTGTACAGCTGCATCATCACCTCACGGCTCTTAAATTCAATCCCTCTGCTAATGAACGCTAGCACACCATAGGCCTTCTTCACAGCTCTATCCACTTGAGTGGCAACTTTCAAAGATCTATGAACATAGACCCCAAGGTCTCTCTGCTCCTTTACATTGCCAAGAACCCTACCGTTAACTCTATATTCCGCATTCGTATTTGTCCTTCCAAAATGGACAACCTCACACTTTTCAGGGTTAAACTCCATCTGCCACTTCTCAACCCAGCTCTGCATCCTATCTATGTCTCTTTGCAGCCGACAACAGCCCTCCTCACTATCCACAACTCCACCAATCTTCGTACCGTCTGCAAATTTACTGACCCACCCTTCAATTCCCTCATCCAAGTCATTAATGAAAATCACAAACAGCAGAGGACCCAGAACTGATCCCTGCGAAACACCACTGGTAACTGGGCTCCAGGCTGAATATTTGCCATCCACCACCACTCTTTGACTTCTATTGGTTAGCCAGTTTGTTATCCAACTGGCCAAATTCCCCACTATCCCATGCCTCCTTACTTTCTGCATAAGCCTACCATGGGGAACCTTATCAAATGCCTTACTAAAATCCATGTACACTGCATCCACTGCTTTACCTTCATCCACATGCTTGGTCACCTCCTCAAAGACTTGTGAGGCAAGAGGGCAGCACGGTAGCATTGTGGATAGCACAAACGCTTCACAGCTCCAGGGTCCCAGGTTCGATTCCGGCTTGGGTCACTGTCTGTGCGGAGTCTGCACATCCTCCCCGTGTGTGCGTGGGTTTCCTCCGGGTGCTCCGGTTTCCCCCCACAGTCCAAAGATGTGCAGGTTAGGTGGATTGGCCATGATAAATTGCCCTTAGTGTCCAAAATTGCCCTTAGTGTTGGGTGGGGTTGCTGGGTTATGGGGATAGGGTGGAGATGTTGACCTCGGGTGGGGTGCTCTTTCCAGGAGCCGGTGCAGACTCGATGGGCCGAGTGGCCTCCTTCAGCACTGTAAATTCTATGAAAGACCTATCCTTCACAAATGAGGATGAGGTTTGTGTGAGGATTTGCTTCCTGACATCACCCCCTGTCTGCAATTTTACACCAGAGGTGACAATTTCTGTGACTGGTTCAAACATGTTTCCCTCTCATTTACCCTAGCAGAGGAACATCCTCCCCTTGCTCTACTTTACGCTGCAAAGCAGCTCAATTAAAGGAAACGCAAAGGGAAATATTTCTGGCAGGGCCACTCGGGCCCTGAATCATAATGGCCGACGTGCTCTCGAGGGCCGGGAACCCGCCGGTGGTTCAGCCTCCGGGACTTTGCACAACCATCACACAATTGGTGAAAGTGCCAAGGGTCACCTGAGGAAACTGTTTTATAGAATTATAGAATTTACAGTGCAGAAGGAGGCCATTCGGCCCATCGAGTCTGCACCAGCTCTTGGAAAGAGCACCCTACCCAAGGTCAACACCTCCCCCTATCCCAATAACCCAGTAACCCCACCCAACACTAAGGGCAATTTTGGACACGAAGGGCAATTTATCATGGCCAATCCACCTAACCCGCACATCTTTGGACTGTGGGAGGAAACCGGAGCACCCGGAGGAAACCCACGCACACACGGGGAGGATGTGCAGACTCTGCACAGAAATGAAAATCGCTTATTGTCACGAGTAGGCTTCAATTAAGTTACTGTGAAAAGCCCCTAGTCGCCACATTCCGGCGCCTGTTCGGGGAGGCTGTTACAGGAATCGAACCGTGCTGCTGGCCTGCTTGGTCTGCTTTCAAAGCCAGCGATTTAGCCCTGTGCTAAACAGCCCCAACATTGTGATCCAGTCCGTGATCACAATCAGGAGGGTCCTACCTGTGGGAGTGTGGGGCGGGGGGGTGGGGGGGGGGGGGGGGGGGAGGCCGATTCCAAACGGAAATTGGAAAAAAACAACCAAAGGGGAAAGATCTAGCAGAGTGCAGGGAAAAGAAGGAGGAAATGGCATTCGGTGGCGAGAGCCAGCACCGATACGCCAGGCCGAATGGACTTGTCCGGTGCTGTAGCGGTTCTGTGATTTTCTGCGTGTGTGGCCAAGGGCAGGCAACTGAAGCACAGATTTGTTGCCGAACACAATCTCTCCTCACCTGATGCCCAGACTTGTATCTCTCTTCTCTCATTTTCACTGACAACGGGAGTGATAATCATTCCCGCAGATCAACAGCGTCAGGACAGAACACAAAACCTCAGAGATTGCCCTGTCGCCGATTGGCTAACTCTACACCAGAATGGGACAAGACCCATGTCCTCCTCCCAGCCTGAATGGATCTTTTGTTCAACGAGAATCATACAGCACAGAAGGAGGCCATTCGGCTCACCGTGGTCGTGCTAGCTCGTTGAAAGAGAGATCCAGTTAGGCCCACTCTCTGCTCTCTCTCCCGTGACCCTGCAAACGTCTACTTTCCCAGGATTTATCCAGCGCCATTTGGAAAGTTCCTCTTGAACCTGCTTCCACCGCCCTTTGGCGCAGCACCTTCCACCCTCCAACGACTCGTGGCATCAAAAACAACTTCCTCATCTCCCCACTCCGGCTCTTTTGTGAATGCTCTTCAGCCTGTGTTCCCCTGGTTACTGCCGCCCCCTCTCAGGGGAGCCGGTTTCTCCTTTTGTACCCTCACAATTCTGAACGCCTCTATTAGAACTCCCCTTAACCACCTCTGCTGTAAGAACAACTACTCCAGTTTCTCCCGTCTCCCCACATGACTGAGAATAAACTGGGATTGTTCTCCCTACAGAGACGGAGGCTGAGGGGGTGACCTGATAGAAGTTTATAAAATTATTAGGGGTATAGATCGGGTGAACAGTTGGCTTTTTCCCTGGGCGGAAATTGTTGTGTTATGTACTCTGGGATAACACAGGCTGCAACTGGATGCAGCTTTAACCAAAAGATACTCCAGACCTTGAAGTTAGTTCAATCTGATTTATTGAACCAGTAGCACAGTTAGCACAGTTCTCTGTGAGTTCGACTCTCTGCTAACCTAAGTGTGGTTACTCTGACTGAACCAGACTAGCTCTTAGCCACGTGCTGGAGGTGTGATACTGTACATACACCCTGACTCACTCTGTAGATGTTCATCAGTGGAAAGAGGTGGAGTGTGAATGCCTCGTGCCTTTTACAGTGAGATACCACCCCTGAGTGTCCTGCCTGCTCATTGGTCATGTCCTGTTCTCTGTGTTCTTTAGCTGCCTGTCTGCATATCATGATGGAAATGACAATTACAAGGGGGCACAATTTCAAGGTGAGGGGGGAATGGTTCAGTGGAGATGTGCGGGGGAAGTTTTTACCCAGAGGGTGGTGGTGGCCTGGAATGCACTGCCAAGTGAGGTGGTTGAGGCAGATAAGTTAGCGACCTTTAAAACTTATCTAGATAGACACATGAACAGAGGGGGTATAGAAGGATACAGGCAGTTTGGTCAAGATAGGACACGTGATCAGCGCAGGCTTGGAGGGCCGAAGGGCTTGTTCCTGTGCTGCATTGTTCTCTGTTCTTTGTCCTTTGACCCCCATCTTGGATAAATCTCCTCTTTGCCCTCTCCGAGGCTCCTCACTCAACGGGAAAAATTGGGACAGAAATCCATGGCTGCTTTTTGAAATAAATGTTATTAATTAATATGATGTGGGGCCAGTCGCCGTACGCAGTGATGAATGGTCAGTGTTGGCCTGTCTGCCTTCTGACAAAGCAGCCGTTGAATAAGTCATCGACATGTTAATCTCAATGCAAATGCCAGTTTCTAAAAGCATTATCGCTTTTCAGCTGCAGCTTGAAAGGCCAAAGTATCACGCTGCGATTCCATTAATGTTAACAAGTGATTCAGTGCATTTTCATCTCTAATTAGCAGGATCACGGCCGCGGTTCACAGTTTGTCTTTATCATCTGCAGAGTCAGGACGTTTCCGAAGGCCTCGCGATTGGGCCATGACACCACTCGCGCCCTCATGTATTACGCCCTGAAAGTCTGGAGTGACATCGCGCCACTGAACTTCCACGAGGTGGCGGGGAACAACGCGGATATCCTGATTGATTTCCCAAGGTCGAATCATAAAGACCATTACCCCTTCGACGGGCCAGGCGGGACTGTCGCACACGCCTTC
This sequence comes from Scyliorhinus canicula, assembly GCF_902713615.1. NCBI lineage: Eukaryota > Metazoa > Chordata > Chondrichthyes > Carcharhiniformes > Scyliorhinidae > Scyliorhinus > Scyliorhinus canicula. Next base: position 5,738,708 of record NC_052146.1, read on the forward strand.
TTCCCCGGAGACAATCCAGTCGCGGGAGACGTCCATTTCGATGACGATGAAGCTTGGACATTCCGGTCGGCAGGTATTTCCATCTGTTGGAGCTGGCGGTACAGGATATTCTTTCCGATGTCCGTGCGTGGCTCAGTGGGAAATATTTAGTCATCCCAGTCAGGATGTTCATAGGGACAAGGTTCCACTCCAGAGAGCGGAACAGGAAATCCAGACTAATACTGGTGCTAGTATGGAGGGTTAGGGTCACTCTGTCCGAGGGTCAGTACTGAGGGTTAGGATCACTCTGTCCGAGGGTCAGTACTGAGGGTTAGGGTCACTCTATCCGAGGGTCAGTACTGAGGGTTAGGGTCACTCTGTCCGAGGGTCAGTACTGAGGGAGTGCTGCACTGTCAGAGGGTCAGTACTGAGGGAGTGCTGCACTGTCAGAGGGTCAGTACTGAGGGAGTGCTGCACTGTCAGAGGGTCAGTACTGAGGGAGTGCTGCACTGTCAGAGGGTCAGTACTGAGGGAGTACTGCACTGTCAGAGAGTCAGTACTGAGGGAGCGCTGCACTGTCAGAGGGTCAGTACTGAGGGAGTGCTGCACTGTCAGAGGGTCAGTACTGAGGGAGTGCCGCACTGTCAGAGGGTCAGTACTGAGGGAGTGCTGCACTGTCAGATGGTCAGTACTGAGGGAGTGCTGCACTGTCAGAGGGTCAGTACTGAGGGAGTGCTGCACTGTCAGAGGGTCAGTACTGAGGGAGTGCTGCACTGTCAGAGGGTCAGTACTGAGGGAGTGCCGCACTGTCAGAGGGTCAGTACTGAGGGAGTGCCGCACTCTCAGAGGGTCAGTACTGAGGGAGTGCTGCACTGTCAGAGGGTCAGTACTGAGGGAGTGCAGCACTGTCAGAGGGTCAGTACTGAGGGAGTGCCGCACTGTCAGAGGGTAAGTACTGAGGGAGTGCCGCACTGTCAGAGGGTCAGTACTGAGGGAGTGCTGCACTGTCATAGGGTCAGTACTGAGGGAATGCTGCACTGTCAGAGGGTCAGTACTGAGGGAGTGCTGCACTGTCAGAGGGTCAGTACTGAGGGTTAGGGTCACTCTGTCCGAGGGTCAGTACTGAGGGTTAGGGTCACTCTGTCCGAGGGTCAGTACTGAGGGTTAGGGTCACTCTGTCCGAGGGTCAGTACTGAGGGTTAGGGTCACTCTGTTCGAGGGTCAGTACTGAGGGTTAGGGTCACTCTGTCCGAGGGTCAGTACTGAGGGTTAGGGTCACTCTGTCCGAGGGTCAGTATTGAGGGTTAGGGTCACTCTGTCCGAGGGTCAGTACTGAGGGATCTGCACTGTCAGAGGGTTGTAATGTTCTCCTTCGAGCTGAGAAAGTTAAGAGGAGAATAAGGAGAAATTGTTTGCAATGGGAGAAAGTCGGTAACCAGAGGTTTTGGAGTTGATGTGGGTTGTAGAAGGAAGAGCAATACTCAGCGCCGTGAGTTATTGCAATCTGAATTCACTGTCTGATAGGGTGGGACAAGCAGATTCAATAATAACTTTCAAAGAAGAACTGGGGAAATGCTTGAAGGATTAGAAATGTGCGATGGGGAAGGAGGGGAGGAAGAGTGGGAGTCAGTCGCTAGCTCTTGTATAGCCGCCTGCTGTGTGTCATTCTATGATTTGGATTCTATCGTCTCCAGCACTGCTTTTTAAATAATAATAACAATAATAATCTTAATTATTCTCACAAGTTGGCTTACATTAACACTGCAATGAAGTTACTGTGAAAAGCCCCTAGTCGCCACACTCCAGCACCTGTTCGGATACAGAGGGAGAATTCAGAATGTCCAAATTACCTGACAAGCACGTCTTTCGGGACTTGTGGGAGGAAACCGGAGCACCCGGAGGAAACCCACGCAGACACGGGGAAGAAAGTGCAGACTCTGCACAGGCAGTGACCCAAGCCGGGAATTGAACCTGGGACCCTGGAGCTGTGTAGCCACAGTGATAACCACTGTGCTACCGTGCTGCCCACATAGTTTTAGTATCGGTAGTTTGAGTGATTATTGCTGTGGAAGGTTAGATGTGAAGGAGCAGCTGCTCAATATAGGTTGGCATCAACTGTTAGTTCTCAAATTGTCATCAATAGCCATTATCTGGAACAACATCCGGATTGTTATCTAATGATGGAGTTCAGGTCGTGTCACACAGTGGTAGATTATCAGTAGCATCGCAACACATTGATGTCTTCTTTGTTGACTGTCACATTACAGACAGGAACTGCATTGTAGAAAGTGCAGCAAAGCACCTGTCCCCGTGCTTTATAATCAAACGGCAACAAAGAAGGCCACTTGGCCAATCGGGCCTCTGCCAGCCCTTTGTAAGAATTTTTATCGCTGGTTAGGCCCAGCATTTATTGTCCATCCCTAGTTGCCCTTCAGAAGGTGGTGGTGAGCCGCCTTCTTGAACCGCTGCGGTTCTTGAGGTGAAGGTACACCCACTGTGCTGTTAGGGAGAGAGTTCCAGGATGTTGCCCCTGGGACAGTGAAGGAACCACAATATATTTCCAAGTCAGGATAGTGAGTGACTTGGAGGGGAACCTCCAGCTGGTGGGGTTCCCAGGTATCTGCTGCTCTTGTCCTTCTAGATGGTAGTGGTCGTGGGTTTGGAAGGTGCTGCCTGAGGAGCCTTGGTGAGTTGCTGCAGTGCATCTTGTAGATGGTGCAGACGGCTGCCACTGTTCGTCGGTGGTGGAGGGAGTGAATGTTTGTGGAAGGGGAGCAATCAAGCGGGGCTGCTTTGTCCTGGATGGTGTTGAGCTTCTTGAGTGTTCTTAGAGCTGCACTCATCCAGGCAAGAGGAGAGTATTCCATTACACTCCTGACTTGTGGGATTCCCAGCCTTTGACCTGCCCTGGTAGCCACAGTATTAATGTGGCTAATCCAGTTCAGTTTCTGATCAATGGTAACCCCCAAGATGTTGATTGTGGGGGATTCAGCGATGGGAATGCCATTGAATGTCAAGGGACGATGGTTAGATCCTCTCTTGTAGGAGATGGTCATTGCCTGGCACTTGTGTGGCGTGAATGACCTATTTAGCCCCACTCCCCCACATTTCCCAACAGCTCGCCAGTTTTTGTGCCTTTCATGTATCCATCCAGAGTTATCAATGAATCTGCTTCCACTGACCTATCAGGCAGCGCATTCCCATCACAACTCACCGGGTTTTAACGATAGTTTGCCTTTACCCCACCCCCACCCTCACCCCCGCATAGACTATTTTCTCAATGGGGAAATGCTTCAGAATTAAGAAGCACAAAGGGACTTGGGAGTCATTGTTCAAGATTCTCTTCAGGTTAACGTGCAGGTTCAGTCGGCAGTTAAGAAGGGAAATGCAATGTTAGCATTCATGTCGAGAGGGCTAGAATACAAGACCAGGAATGTACCTCTGAGGCTGTATAAGGTTCTGGTCAGACCCCATTTGGAGTACTATGAGCAGTTTTGGGCCCCGTATCTAAGGAAGGATGTGCTGGCCTTGGAAAGGGTCCAGAGGAGGTTCACAAGAATGATCCCTGGAATGAAGACCTTGTCGTATGAGGAGTGGTTGAGGACTCTGGGTCTGAACTCGTTGGAGTTTAGAAGGATGAGGGGGAATCTCATTGCAACTTACAGGATACTGTGAGGCCTGGACAGAGTGGACGTGGAGAGGATGTTTCGACTTGTAGGAAAAACTAGAACCAGAGGGCACCATCTCAGACTAAAGGGACAATCCTTTAAAACAGAGATGAGGGGGAATTTCTTCAGCCAGAGGGTGGTGAATCTGTGGAACTCTTTGCTGCAGAAGGCTGTGGAGGCCAAATCACTGAGTGTCTTTAAGACAGAGATAGATAGGTTCTTGATTAATAAGGGGATCAGGGGTTATGGGGAGAAGGCAGGAGAATGGGGATGAGAAAATATAAGCCATGATTGAATGGCAGAGCAGTCTCGATGGGCCGAGTGGCCTAATTCTGCTCCGCTGTCTTCTGGTCTTATGGTCCCCCACTCCCAATCCATTTGACAGAACCTACAGTTGGTGCGGCCGCTGATCTGAGTGATTCTTCAGATCTGAACTTTCACAGGTGAAATGCTGCAAATTTTAAGAAACCCATTGATTCCAGAAACAGGTTAATGCATTGACTGTATACGTAGCAGGTGCAAGCAGGGGAGACCTTTATTTGAGTCTCTGAGGGAAGCTGTTCAGATACAGGTGTCTGTTTTGTTGGAAGCCAATGTCAGCAAGATGAGGAAATGCATTAAATGCACATCAAATCTGGCAGCTCAGCCCCTGGCTAGAGGCGATATTCAAACGCAGCACACATCGCAAAACTGATGTTTTACAGAGTCCTACTGCCAGACGCAGGGAGAATGGTTTGCAGCTCAATTATATTTCTTGCCTCTTCATCTGATTGCGTCATTGAACTGTTTGATATTCATTAACTTTGTTAAAGGTAGTCGAGGTGATGGGTGCGAATGGGGCATTCAATCCAGCCATGGGGGCTGACTCTGCCCTCATGGCTGTAGCGATGTTTACTTACAGAGGGCAGCACGGTGGCACAGCAGTTAGCACTGTTGCTTCACAGCTCCAGGGTCCCAGGTTCGATTCCGGCTTGGGTCACTGTCTGTGCGGAGTCTGCACGTTCTCCCCGTGTCTGTGCGGGTTTCCTCCGGGTGCTCCGGTTTCTTCCCACAGTCCAAAGATGTGCAGGTTAGGTGGTCACACTAAATTGCCCCTTAGTGTACAAAGATGTGCAGGTTAGGTGGATTGGCCACGCTAAATTGCCTCTTAGTATACAAAGATGTGCAGGTTAGATGGGGTTGGGTGCTCTTTAAGAAGGTAGATGCAGACTTGATGGACCAAATGGCCTCCTTCTGCACTGTAGGAATTCTAACTTTTCTCCACCCAGCGTAGTCTCCTCAGGAAGTCCAGAGAACAAGGAGCTGCCAATCTAGATGACGGCCAAAGAGATGAGAGGGGTTAGTTTGCTCGTGGACCTTGAATGAGCCGTCTAGTAACTTAACCACCACGTTACCATACCCATATTGCTGTTAGTAATGATGTAAATCCACCACCTCCAGGAACATTTGCGCAAACTGTACTGGAATCTTTGTTTGTGAGGCAGTCAAACATCTTGAAATGTATTTGCAGTAACAAAAATAGCAAGCACTTGCATTGATATAGCGCCTATAATAAAATATCCCAAGGTGCCTCGCAGGAATATTATCAAACAAAATTTCACGCTGAGCCACAGAGGGAGACATTCAGACCGATGACCAAACACGTAGTCAAAGCGGCCAGTTATAAGGAGCATCTTAAAGGGGAGAGAGGGAGAGGTGTCGGGTGGGAATTTCGGAGCTTGGGAATGAGGCAGCTGGAGGCTGAAACTAGACAATTCAGGAATGTGCTCCAGACCAGGATTGGAGGAGCACAGGGATCTCAGAGGGTTGTTTGGATGGAGGAGGTTTCAGAGGTAGGGAGGGGGTGTAGGGACTGGAGGAGGTTACAGAGATAGGGAGGGGGTGTAGGGGCTGGTGGGCATTACAAAGATAGGGAGGGGGTGTAGGGGTTGGAGGAGGTTACAGAGATAGGGAGGGGGTGTAGGGGTTGGAGGAGGTTTCAGAGATAGGGATGGGGTGTAGGGGTTGGAGGAGGTTACAGAGATAGGGAGGGGGTGTAGGGGTTGGAGGAGGTTACAGAGATAGGGAGGGGGTGTAGGGTTGGAGGAGGTTACAGAGATAGGGAGTGGGGTTGGGGACTGGAGGAGGTTACAGAGATAGGGAGGGGGTTTAGGGGTTGGAGGAGGTTGCAGAGATAGGGAGGGGTGTAGGGACTGGAGGAGGTTACAGAGATAGGGAGTGGGGGTGGGGACTGGAGGAGGTTACAGAGATAGGGAGGGGGTGTAGGGGTTGGAGGAGGTAACAGAGATAGGGAGTGGGGGTGGGGGCTGGAGGAGGTTACAGAGATTATGAATAGTGTAGGGGCTGGAGAAGGTTACAGAGATAGGGAGTGGGGTGGGGGCTGGAGGAGGTTACAGAGATAGGGAGTGGGGGTGGGGGCTGAAGGAGGTTATAGAGATAGGGAGTGGGGGTGGGGGCTGGAGGAGGTTATAGAGATAGGGAGTGGGTGTAGGGGTTGGAGGAGGTTACAGAGATAGGGAGGAGGTGTTGGGGCTGGAGGAGGTTACATAGATAGGGAGTGGGGGTGGGGGCTGGGGGAGGTTACAGAGATAGGGAATGGGTGTAGGAGCTGGAGGAGGTTACAGAGATAGGAAGTGGGGGTAGGGGCTGGAGGCGGTTACAGAGATAGGGAGGGGTGTAGGGGCTGGAGGAGGTTACAGAGATAGGGAGGGGTGTAGGGACTGGAGGAGGTTACAGAGATAGGGAGTTGGGGTGGGGACTGGAGGAGGTTACAGAGATAGGGAGTGGGTGTAGGGGTTGGAGGAGGTTACAGAGATAGGGAGGGGTGTAGGGACTGGAGGAGGTTACAGAGATAGGGAGTGGGGGTGGGGACTGGAGGAGGTTACAGAGATAGGGAGGGGGTGTAGGGGTTGGAGGAGGTAACAGAGATAGGGAGTGGGGGGGGGGGGCTGGAGGAGGTTACAGAGATTATGAATAGTGTAGGGGCTGGAGGAGGTTACAGAGATAGGGAGTGGGGTGGGGGCTGGAGGAGGTTACAGAGATAGGGAGTGAGGGTGGGGCTGGAGGAGGTTATAGAGATAGGGAGTGGGTGTAGGGGTTGGAGGAGGTCACAGAGATAGGGAGGAGGTGTTGGGGCTGGAGGAGGTTACAGAGATAGGGAGTGGGGGTGGGGGCTGGAGGAGGTTACAGAGATAGGGAATGGTGTAGGGGCTGGAGGAGGTTACAGAGATAGAGAGTGGGGGTGGGGGCTGGGGGAGGTTACAGAGATAGGGAGTGGGGGTGGGGGCTGGAGGTTACAGAGATAGGGAGTGGGGGTGGGGGCTGAAAGAGGTTATAGAGATAGGGAGTGGGGATGGGGGCTGGAGGAGGTTATAGAGATAGGGAGTGGGTGTAGGGGTTGGAGGAGGTCACAGAGATAGGGAGGAGGTGTTGGGGCTGGAGGAGGTTACAGAGATAGGGAGTGGGGGTGGGGGCTGGAGGAGGTTACAGAGATAGGGAATGGTGTAGGGGCTGGAGGAGGTTACAGAGATAGAGAGTGGGTGTGGGGGCTGGGGGAGGTTACAGAGATAGGGAGTGGGGGTAGGGGCTGGAGAAGTTTACAGAGATAGGGAGTGGGGGTGGGGGCTGGAGGTTACAGAGATAGGGAGTGGGGGTGGGGGCTGGAGGAGGTTATAGAGATATGGAGTGGGGGTGGGGGCTGGAGGAGGTTACAGAGATAGGGAGTGGGGGTGGGGGCTGGAGGAGGTTACAGAGATAGGGCGTTGGGGTGGGGACTGGAGGGGGTTACAGAGATAGGGAGGGGGTGCAGGGGTTGGTGGAGGTTACTGAGATAGGGAGTGGGGGTGGGGGCTGGAGGAGGTTACAGAGATAGGGAGGGGTGTCGGGCTGGGGGAGGTTACAGAGATAGGGAGGTGTGTAGGGGCTGGAGGAGGTTATAGAGATAGGGAGGGTTGTAGGGGCTGGAGGAGGTTACAGAGATAGGGAGGGGTGTAGGGGCTGGAGGAGGTTACAGAGATAGGGAGGGTGTAGGAGCTGGAGGAGGTTACAGAGATCAGGTGTGGGTGTAGAGGTTGGAGGAGATTACAGAGGTAGGGAGGGGGTGAAGCCATGGAGGGATTTGAAAACACAGATGAGAATGATAATGATGATGGATGATCTATCAGCCAGTTTGAGAAGGTGTCTTTCTTTCTTGCAGATCCCCTTGAGATGGACCTGTTTGCTGTGGCTGTCCATGAATTCGGCCATGCCATTGGACTATCCCATTCCTCTGTCAATGAATCCATAATGAGACCTTATTACCAGGGACCTGTGGGAGACCCTCTCCAGTATCACCTGCCTTACGATGACCGGCTGAGAATCTGGCAGCTATACGGTTCGGACTCTATCCCCTCGCACCTTTCTTCCATTTATGTACTTGGGATACGATGGACACAGAAAGTATTGATTCATTCACAAATGCAAATTATATAGCTTTCTTTGGGGAATCACATTGTGGCATGTAGCCGGAATAACTGAGACCTGACATCACCTGACGGTGAGTGGGGTGCATCGGGGGGAAAGGTGACTTTGGGCCTAACGTTCCAAATGTTCTCCCTCGACTGAGGGTCTCCCCCACCTCATGGGGAAAGGCTTCGGAAAGCAGAAGCACAAAGGGATTTGGGAGTCCTTGTTCACGATTCTCTAAAGGTTAACGTGCAGGTTCAGTCGGCAATTAAGAAGGCAAATGCAATGTTAGCATTCATGTCGAGAGAGCTAGAATACAAGACCAGGGATGTACTTCTGAGGCTGTGTAAGGCTCTGGTCAGACCCCATTTGGAGTATTGTGAGCAGTTTTGGGCCCGTATCTAAGGAAAGACGTGTTGGCCTTGGAAAGGGTCCAGAGGAGGTTCACAAGAATGATCCCTGGAATGAAGAACAGTTGAGGACTCTGGGTCTGTACTCGTTGGAGTTTAGAAGGATGAGTGGGGGATCTTATTGAAACTTACCGGATACTGCGAGGCATGGATGGAGTGGACGTGGAGAGGATGTTTCCACTTGTCGGAAAAACTAGAAGCAGAGGACACCATCTCAGACTAAAGAGACGATCCTTTAAAACAGAGATGAGGAGGAATTTCTTCAGCCAGAGGGTGGTGAATCTGTGGAACTCTTTGCCGCAGAAGGCTGTGGAGGCCAAATCACTGAGTGTCTTTAAGACAGAGATAGATCGGTTCTTGATCAATAAGGGGACCAGGGGTTATGGGGAGAAGGCAGGAGAATGGGGATGAGAAAATATCAGCCATGATTGAATGGCGGAGCAGACTCGATGGGCCGAGTGGCCTAAATATGCTCCTGTGTCTTCTGCTCTTATGGTCAGGCCTGGCTCTGTTGTACCTCATTAGAGTCACTGTGATGGATCAATAACTCCATTATCGTTGTGTCATGTGACTGTCAGGGTGGGACAACGTGAAGGAGGGGGACCGTGGCCTTTCCCCAGTTGGCAATTGCTGTGTTCCCAGAGTTCAGGAAAACCTCCTCAGTTAAAAATCAGCGTATTATTCCAACTAAAAATCACCTCAACAACATTGTCACCGTTGCCATTTAATTTATGACAAGCCTGACCCTGATGTGCTCGACAGATGAGCTCTTTATGTGAAAAGATTTACGATTTCTCTGGGCCGATCAATCTTTGCGAGAATTTAATAAATATCAAACTGCCTGGAAGTGCGTGTTTGACTTCCAGCAGTGTTCCTGTTGCCGGCAACCTTCACATCTGCCTACCAAGAATATATATTACTTGTGACTGCCTTCGATATTAAAAGCTTAGATTTAATCCTCCCCGCATTGTTTTGTTTTGAACAAAGATGAACTGTGACAGGCGGTTGGCTTCACATCCATCTACCTGGATGGAGGTACAAGCAAGCCCCCTGGAAGATTCTGGTCACAGGTCAGGACCCTGTGGTCACGTGCAGTGCAAATAATATTTTATTTAATTCTGATGAGCCGTCTTCAATTCATGATGTCGGTCAAACCACCCCAGATCATAGAACATTAAACAGTGCAGCATAGTACAGGCCCTTCGGCCCACAGATTTATCCTAATCTAAGATCAACCTAACCTACACACCTTCAATTTACTGCTGTCCATGTGCCTGTCCAAGAGTTGCTTAAATGTCCCTAATGACTCTGACTCCACCATCTCCGCTGGCAGTGCATTCCACACACCCACCACTCTCTGTGTAAAGAACCAACCTCTGACATCTCCCCTATACCTTCCTCCAATCACCTTAAAATTATGTCCCCTCATGACAACCATTTCCACCCTGGGGAAAAGTCTCTGGCTATCCACTCTATCCATGCCTCTCATCACCTTGTACACCTCTATCAAATCACCTCTTTTCCTTCTTTGCTCCAGTGAGAAAAGCCCTAGCTCCCTCAATCTTTCTTCATAAGACATGCCCTCCAGTCCAGGCAGCATCCTGGTAAACCTCCTCTGTACCCTCTCCAAAGCATCCACATCCTTCCCATAATGAGGCAACCAGAACTGGACACAATATTCCAAGTGTGGTCTAACCATGGGGAACCTTCCCAGTCACAAGCCAGGCCGGGAAGGTTTGAGTTCATTCGGTCTGACAATGACTCCCTTCCAAAGCTGGTCAGAATTGAGTCACCATTGGTGTTGGGAGGTGTGGGGGTAGGGTGGATGAGGCGAGTCAACCCTCGTGGGACCTCAGCGAACGGAAGGGCAGATTGGGGCAGGTGGTTGTTACTTAGGGGGCTTTCCCTGCACCTTTGTACCCCTGGAGTCGTTCATTAACAACTTATATTTATCTTCTTTCTCTGGCGATGGAAACAGACGATGAACTGCCTGCAGTAAGGCGATTCATTGTCTGTTACCATCGCCAGCTTTTTCCCGGAACAGTTCGCTAGTTTGTCGCCAGCGGCCTACAGCTAGAGGGGACGCCACTCCGCATCAAGTGTGGCTGATCCAGGAGTCTCTCCCCCTCTTACTACCAACTATTGGCGTGTTCGGAAGGATTTTGTGGGTTGACACACCCAACCTGCCTGACTGTGTTATGAAGTTGCCTTCCTGGGCCATCACGTCCTGGGGTGGGAATCGATCCCGGAGCTTGTCTTAGAATCAGGGACGCCACCCACTACAGCCACAAGACCCCATGCTTACATTTCGTGGTGCCTGTAATCCAATAAAATGTCCCGAGGTATTTCACAGATGTATTAAGACAAATATGGCAAAGCGCCACACAAGAAGATAAGGCAGGAGGTGGAAAGCTGGGTCAGAGAGGCAGGTATAAAGGGATGTCTGAAAGGAGGAAGAGGAGATAGCGAGGCGGAGAGGTGTAGGGATGGATTTCCAGAGTTCAAGCCCCCAGGCAGCTGAGGGAGTGGCTGCCAGTGTGTGGAGTTTGAAATCCGGGAATCAGGAGGCCGGAGCGATCTCCGGGGGTTATAGGGCTGAAGGAGATTACCGAGATGGGAAGGGGGCAAAAGCCATGGAGCAATGTGAAAACAAGGTCAGGAATTTTTAAATCGTGGGGCAGCACGGTGCCGCAGTGGGTTAGCACTGCTGCCTCACGGCGCCGAGGTCCCAGGTTCGATCCCGGCTCTGGGTCACTGTCCGTGTGGAGTTTGCACATTCTCCCCGTGTTTGCGTGGGTTTCGCCCCCACAACCCAAAGATGTGCAGGTTAGGCGGATTGAACATGCTAAATTGCCCCTTAATTGGAAAAAATTAATTTGGTACTTGTGGTGAACACCACTAGTGGTATATTATATGTATTACGGCACTGCCCGTATATTAGAGGTATGACGGTAAATCCTTGCCTGCTGGCTCCTCCCAGTCGGCAGCGTATAAATGTGTGCGCTCTCCTGCGCTGCAGCCATTCTGGTTCCAGCTACAGGAGGCACAACATCTTGTTCAATAAAGCCTCGATTGTTGCACCATTCTCGTCTCGGGGTAATTGACGGTATATCAGTACTCTAAATTTATATTGGAAAGAAAAAATAACCTCAGACACCACAGGAATTGAACCGTCGCTGCATGACAAGGCAGCTGCCCAACCAACTGAGCTAAATGGCCCCCTCAGTACTGACCCTGTGATCGGGGAGGTGATGGAGTAGTAATATTGACACTGGACGAGCAATCCAGAGACCCGGGATAATGCTCTGGCGATCCGGGTTAAAATATGGAATTAAAAGTCGAAATGGTGATGGTGAATCAATTGCTGTTTCGACCCACCTGATTGTCCTTGGGATAAGCAAGCCTGCCATCCTGGCCTGTATGTGACCCCTGACATTCCGGATCCACAGCAATTGGATTGGCTCTGAAAGTGCTCGCAGTTCAAGAGCGAAAGGCGGCAAACTCAAGCCCCTGGATTGGGAGCTGTACCCAGCACCTTTGAACTGAGAGCTGCCTCAAACACATTTCAAATTGGACCACAGAATTGTTCACAAAAGGCTGAAGTGCTTTCTGAAAGACGGCAAAAGCCATGTGCTGGATTGTTTCACCGGCCGGCAGGAAACTCTTTCACACCGTGTAGCTCTCTGATGTTTGCTTGGGAAACTGATACTGAGAGCTGTAATAAATTCCCCGGACATAAAAGAGTAAATGGGATATTCAGTGAACTGGAAAGAATATTGCTAATTAGAAATGTCACTTGTTGATTTAATACATGTGGGGAATGAAGGAGATTGCTCAGGTCTAGCTGAGAAACCGTCCACCTTTACGCTGGGGCTGCATTTGTAGATTCTTGAAGCTTCTGATGGCTCGAAACCATTCAAATTAACCAGGGGATGAAATTAAAGCCTGTTAGAGGAGATTCTACGTGACCACACTCTCAAAAGCTTTTTATTTAATTCGGTTTCAGTCCGCATCGAGGCTGGCTAGGGTTTTTTTTTTCTCACTGTCTTTCCTTTGTCTTTGTCTCCACATGAAGGTGTCAGAGAGTTGATGCTGTTCCCCAGCAGTCAACCCCACGTGGGCAATTCATCCGATCACCCAGAGCTCCCAGGGCCTCCAGCAAAACGGCCAAGTGCCCGGTGAGTACGGTGGGGGGGGGGGGGGGGGCAGTTTAGCCAATCATTTCCCACCTCCCCACATAGAGTAATAGAATTTACAGTGCAGAAGGAGGCCATTCGGCCCATCGGGTCTGCACCGGCCCTTGGAAAAAGCGCCCTGCTTAAGCCCCACGCCTCCACCCTATCCCCGTAACCCCCACCTCACCTTTTTGGACACCAAGGGGGCAATTTAGCGTGGCCCAATCCACCTAACCCGCACATCTTTTGGACACCTCCCTCCGTGTAGCCAACCTGATGGGACCATCAATTCACGCGACGCGTGATTAGAAGTGAACAGTGGTTTTAATCGTCTTACAACAGAGCCTGCCTGTGACGGGATGAACTCCAGATGAACTGGCAGGCAGGCTCTCAGCATCAACCTTTAAACTTCCGGTTAGGGGGAGGAGCCAAGGGTGGAGCCCAGTACAAACTCCCGTACACTCCCAGTGCATCTCCCCCTAGTGGCAGAGCAGCGCAACTGCTCATGTGCCGAGCTTACAGAGACATAGTACAACATGTGTAATACAGTGTGAATTACGCCACACAACCGCACTGCGAGAGGCGATCAACTGCGGAAACAACTTTACCCTCAGATGAATCATCTTCTGCCTTTTTGAAAAATGCGTCCTCGGTACGTGGTTGTCGATGGAATGGGAATGTGTTGTGTTCCCCAGTCACTCGCCTCCTCTGCCGGGAGAAGTTGCTGAGTGGACAGACTCTCTCTTATCCTGTCAGATATTTGGATTCTATTATTACTGCAGGGACACTGAGGTATGATAGCAGCGAACAGAGTGCTTCTTGCTCTGCTACTTTCTAATCACTGATTTAATCAATCCCAAGTTGCTTTTTGTGAGATGGGCCACTCCATTGACTCTAACTAATTACAGAGATAGCGAAGCGTCAGCTATTCTGCTTCTCGCATGCGGCAAATATCACCCCCTCACATTTTCTCAATGGGGTCTATGGGGTGTGGGCCTCGCTGGCTAGGCCAGCGTTTGTTGCCCATTCACACTTGCCCCTTGAGAAGGTGGTGCTGAGCTGGCTCCTTGAAACACCGCTGCAGTCTCTCAGGCGTAGGTACACCCACTGTGCTGTTAGGGAGGGAGTTCCAGGATGTTGCCCCAGTGACAGTGAAGGAAGGGGTGATTATTTCCAAGTCACGATGGTGGGTGATCTGGAGGGGAAGCTCCAGATGGTGATGTTTCCTTGTGTCTGCTGCCCCTGTCCTTGTAGATGGTAGAGGGTTTGGAAGATGCTATCAAAGGAGTAGCCGTAGCACCCTTTGTTTTATGCTGTGTTGTTTGAGACCCGCTAAGTAAAACATGGTGGGCGGAATCTTCTGTTGCCCGTGTTTGGTGATCGGATGGACAATGGGCTCCGGCGTGGGTGCCGTTTAACGCCACTCAGCCATTCTCCGCCCATTCCAAACTGCATCATCGTGCCGCGCGTCATTGGCCGGCTCACCCGCGATGCTCCGCCCACGATGGGCCGAGTTCTCGATGGTGCGGCGTGGTCTCAGCCGTGCGGGAATTCGGCGTGACGGCTGCGGACTGTGTCCAGCGCCGACACATTTGACCGGGATCCGTGCCGCTGGCTGGGGGGGGGGGGGGGGAGACTGGTGGTGGGGGGTGGCCAGAGGGTGGGCAATGGGAAGGATGTGGGTGACCCTCCTTCCCGCCTCTGGCCTGATTAGGCCTGAGGTAGGAAGGCTTGTGTGTGGCCCCAATGCCAACTGAGGCCCTTAGAGGCACCACAGCAGGTATTGAACCGACAACAGGGAGGACAATCACATCCTGGTGATCCCAAAAAATCAAACCCTAGCACTGATGCTTCACAGCTCCAGGGTCCCAGGTTTGATTCCCGGCTTGGGTCACTGTCTGTGAGGAGTCTGCACGTTCCCCCTGTGTGCAGACTCTAGGAGGCTCTGACCAGAACTGGTGCAGACTCGATGGGCCGAATGGCCTCCTTCTGCACTGTAAATTCTTTTATTCTATGATTCCATGAAACCCTGTTGCTTCCGGCCCCTGGGGCTCTCTTGGTCAAAGGAAATGTGTGTTCCACTGGGAGACACGGCATCGATAAGGGCCAGTGCCAGTTGAGAGCCGCCCACTGCCCCACCTCCTATCCAGAGAACCCCTCCCTGTGACTCCTGTTTGCCCCCCCCCCCCCTTTTCACCTGAGGCCTACGTCCCTCACTGACCCTGGGTCTTTGGTGCTTGGATCGAAGGCATCTACAGCCTCTGATAGGCTGGCAGCTCTCAAGGGTGGTATTGCTGCCCCCTGGGTCTCCGGTGGGCACTTCATACAGTGTGCCTTCCTCAACGGAGGTGATTTCGGGCTCTGTCCAGCTGTGCAGCCACCGCGTCAGATCCCTGGGTTAAAATCGGCCTTCTGCATTTCTCTCCAAACTCGACCCGATGTATTCCTGAAGGATTCATCACATGGCCACCTCGACCCCCCCCCCCCCCCCACCCCAAACCCAACTACCCCTTCCTCGTGCCCCCAGCATTGGTCACCCGACATGTCCATCCTCGCGACACCCCGCGCCTTCCCACAGCTGGTAGGAACAGGAATGCCTCTGATTTTGGATATTACTGAAAAGAGAGACAGGTTGCTGAAGTTTCTTGTCTTGAACTCATCAGGACAAATTTCAAATTCTCGCAGCTCGTCAAAACCAGAGAATAGGCCGAGACCTGGTAAGTTGTCAACTAATCAGCGACCTTTCCTCCTGTAGTATTAACCGCTGTGAGGGTTTGAAATTTTGCATTCTTGTGTTTGTCATGATGAGTGCAAGATGAAAAGCTTCAGCAGCATGTCTCTCTCGACAGCGAGTTTCCAGTTCTGCATCGTCAAGTGACGACCTGTGACTCTATTTCCTGGATTGTGCTCACAGCACTGTCCTAGAGGTCAATTAATTAATTAATTGGTGCTGCACGGTTGCCAAAACTGGGCAGCACGGTAGCACATGTGGTCAGCACAGTTGCTTCACAGCTCCAGGGTCCCAGGTTTGATTCCGGCTTGGGCCACTGTCTGTGCAGAGTCTGCACATCCTCCCCGTGTCTGTGTGTGTTTCCTCCGGATTCTCCGGTTTCCTCCCACAGTCCAAAGATGTGCGGGTTAGGTGGATTGGCCATGCTAAATTGCACTTAGTGTCCAAAAAGGTTGGGTGGGGTTACTGGGTTATGGGGATAGGGTGGAAGCCTGGGCTTAAGCGGGGTGCTCTTTCAATGAGCTGGTGCAGACTTGATGGGCCAAATGGCCTCCTTCTGCACTGTAAATTCTATGATTACACATGGGGTTTGAATGAAAGGTGAATCTATTGTGGATACCTGCACAGTTACCGGTGGGCGTATGTTGGAGATGAGATGTATCGCTGATCACATTCCTTCCTCCCACAGACCCAGAACAGACGTTGCTGACAGATGCAATACCAACTTTGATGCTGTTGCTCAGATCAGGGGAGAAGCTTTCTTCTTCAAAGGTAAGGATTTTAATTCTGTATCTCCCTCCAGTTTGCTGTGAGATTGATCGGCAAGCATGCTAACCCAATAGGGGCATTCTCACCCACACCTTACAAACCCTGAGCGATGGTTTCCCTGTCTCCTGCCTATCGTGATTACTGGATATTGGTGAACAGTCCAATCTCCTCCCCTATCCGTTTGGTCAAATTTATCCAGAGCAGAGTGTCCAGTACCGGTCAGTCCCTCCCAGACCACTGTGTCCAGTTCTGGTCAGTCCCTCCCAGAGCACAGTGTCCAGCTCTGGTCAGTCCCTCCCAGAGCACTGTGTCCAGTTCTGGTCAGTCCCTCCCAGAGCACAGTGTCCAGCTCTGGTCAGTCCCTCCCAGAGCACTGTGTCCAGTTCCCGCCAGTCCCTCCCAGAGCACTGTGTCCAGTTCTGGTCAGTCCCTCCCAGAGCACTGTGTCCAGCTCTAGTCAGTCCCTCCCAGAGCACTGTGTCCAGTTCCGGTCAGTCCCTCCCAGAGCACTGTGTCCAGTTCCCGCCAGTCCCTCCCAGAGCACTGTGTCCAGTTCCGGTCAGTCCCTCCCAGAGCACTGTGTCCAGTTCCGGTCAGTCCCTCCGAGAGCACTGTGTCCAGTTCCCGTCAGTCCCTCCCAGAGCGCTGTGTCCAGCTCTGGTCAGTCCCTCCCAGAGCACTGTGTCCAGTTCTGGTCAGAGCCTCCCAGAGCGCTGTGTCCAGTTCCCGCCAGTCCCTCCCAGAGCACTGTGTCCAGTTCCGGTCAGTCCCTCCCAGAGCACTGTGTCCAGTTCCCGCCAGTCCCTCCCAGAGCACTGTGTCCAGTTCCGGTCAGTCCCTCCCAGAGCACTGTGTCCAGTTTCCGTCAGTCCCTCCCAGAGCACTGTGTCCAGTTCCGGTCAGTCCCTCCCAGAGCACTGTGTCCAATTCCCGTCAGGCCCTCCCAGAGCACTGTGTCCAGCTCTGGTCAGACCCTCCCAGAGCACTGTGCCCAGTTCCCGTCAGTCCCTCCCAGAGCACTGTGCCCAGTTCCCGTCAGACCCTCCCAGAGCACTGTGTCCAGTTCTGGTCAGTCCCTCCCAGAGCACTGTGTCCAGCTCTGGTCAGTCCCTCCCAGAGCACTGTGTCCAGTTCTGGTCAGAATCTCCCAGAGCACTGTGTCCAGTTCTGGTCAGACCCTCCCAGAGCACTGTGTCCAGTTCTGGTCAGACCCTCCCAGAGCACTGTGTCCAGTTCTGGTCAGGCCCCCTCAGAGCACTGTGTCCAGTTCTGGTCAGACCCTCCCAGAGCACTGTGTCCCGTTCTGGTCAGGCCCCCCCAGAGCACTGTGTCCAGTTCTGGTCAGGCCCTCCCAAAGCACTGTGTCCAGTTCTGGTCAGTCCCTCCCAGAGCACTGTGTCCAGTTCCCGTCAGTCCCTCCCAGAGCACTGTGTCCAGTTCCCGTCAGTCCCTCCCAGAGCACTGTGTCCAGTTCCCGTCAGTCCCTCCCAGAGCACTGTGTCCAGTTCCCGTCAGGCCCTCCCAGAGCACTGTGTCCAGTTCTGGTCAGTCCCTCCCAGAGCACTGTGTCCAGTTCCCGTCAGGCACTCCCAGAGCACTGTGTCCAGTTCTGGCCAGGCCCTCCCAGAGCACTGTGTCCAGTTCTGGTCAGTCCCTCCCAGAGCACTGTGTCCAGTTCCCGTCAGTCCCTCCCAGAGCATTGTGTCCAGTCCCGGTCAGTCCCTCCCAGAGCACTGTGTCCAGTTCCCGTCAGGCCCTCCCAGAGCACTGTGTCCAGTTCCCGTCAGGCCCCCCAGAGCACTGTGTCCAGTTCTGGTCAGTCCCTCCCAGAGCACTGTGTCCAGCTCTGGTCAGTCCCTCCCAGAGCACTGTGTCCAGTTCCCGTCAGGCCCTCCCAGAGCGCTGTGTCCAGTTCCCGTCAGTCCCTCCCAGAGCACTGTGTCCAGTTCCCGTCAGTCCCTCCCAGAGCACTGTGTCCAGTCCCGGTCAGTCCCTCCCAGAGCACTGTGTCCAGCTCTGGTCAATCCCTCCCAGAGCACTGTGTCCAGTTCTGGTCAGAATCTCCCAGAGCACTGTGTCCAGTTCTGGTCAGGCCCCCCCAGAGCACTGTGTCCAGTTCTGGTCAGTCCCTCCCAGAGCACTGTGTCCAGTTCTGGTCAGACCCTCCCAGAGCACTGTGTCCAGTTCCCGTCAGTCCCTCCCAGAGCACTGTGTCCAGTTCTGGTCAGTCCCTCCCAGAGCACTGTGTCCAGTTCTGGTCAGTCCCTCCCAGAGCATTGTGTCCAGTCCCGGTCAGTCCCTCCCAGAGCACTGTGTCCAGTTCCCGTCAGGCCCTCCCAGAGCACTGTGTCCAGTTCCCGTCAGGCCCCCCAGAGCACTGTGTCCAGCTCTGGTCAGTCCCTCCCAGAGCACTGTGTCCAGTTCCCGTCAGGCCCTCCTAGAGCACTGTGTCCAGTCCCGGTCAGGCCCTCCCAGAGCACTGTGTCCAGTTCCCGTCAGGCCCTCCCAGAGCACAGTGTCCAGTTCTGGCCAGAGACTCCCAGAGCACTGTGTCCAGTTCCCGTCAGGCCCTCCCAGAGCACTGTGTCCAGTTCTGGTCAGTCCCTCCCAGAGCACAGTGTCCAGCTGTGGTCAGGCCCTCCCAGAGCACTGTGTCCAGTTCCCGTCAGGCCCTCCCAGAGCACTGAGTCCAGTTCTGGTCAGTCTGCACCCAGAGCACTGTGTCCAGTTCTGGTCAGTCTCCACCAAGAGCACTGTGTCCAGTTCTGGTCAGGCCCTCCCAGAGCACTGTGTCCAGTTCTGGTCAGTCCCTCCCAGAGCACTGTGTCCAGTTCCCGTCAGGCCCTCCCAGAGCACTGTGTCCAGTTCCCGTCAGGCCCTCCCAGAGCGCTGTGTCCAGTTCCTGTCAGGCCCTCCCAGAGCACTGTGTCCAGTTCCCGTCAGGCCCTCCCAGAGCGCTGTGTCCAGTTCCTGTCAGGCCCTCCCAGAGCACTGTGTCCAGTACCGGTCAGTCCCTCCCAGAGCACTGTGTCCAGTTCTGGTCAGTCTCCACCTAGAGCACTGTGTCCAGTTCCCGTCAGTCCCTCCCAGAGCATTGTGTCCAGTCCCGGTCAGTCCCTCCCAGAGCACTGTGTCCAGTTCCCGTCAGTCCCTCCAAGAGCACTGTGTCCAGTTCTGGTCAGTCCCTCCCAGAGCGCTGTGTCCAGCTCTGGTCAGTCCCTCCCAGAGCACTGTGTCCAGTTCCCGTCAGTCCCTCCCAGAGCACTGTGTCCAGTTCTGGTCAGTCCCTCCCAGAGCACTGTGTCCAGTTCCCGTCAGTCCCTCCCAGAGCACTGTGTCCAGTTCTGGTCAGACCCTCCCAGAGCACTGTGTCCTGTTCCCGTCAGGCCCTCCCAGAGCACTGTGTCCAGTTCCCGTCAGTCCCTCCCAGAGCGCTGTGTCCAGTTCCCGTCAGTCCCTCCCAGAGCACTGTGTCCAGTTCCCGTCTGTCCCTCCCAGAGCACTGTGTCCAGCTCTGGTCAGTCCCTCCCAGAGCACTGTGTCCTGTTCCCGTCAGACCCTCCCAGAGCACTGTGTCCAGTTCCCGTCTGTCCCTCCCAGAGCACTGTGTCCAGCTCTGGTCAGTCCCTCCCAGAGCACTGTGTCCAGTTCCCGTCAGTCCCTCCCAGAGCACTGTGTCCAGTTCCCGTCAGTCCCTCCCAGAGCACTGTGTCCAGTTCCCGTCAGGCCCTCCCAGAGCACTGTGTCCAGTTCCCGTCAGTCCCTCCCAGAGCACTGTGTCCAGTTCCTGTCAGGCCCTCCCAGAGCACTGTGTCCAGTTCCCGTCAGGCCCTCCCAGAGCACAGTGTCCAGTTCTGGCCAGAGACTCCCAGAGCACTGTGTCCAGTTCCCGTCAGGCCCTCCCAGAGCACTGTGTCCAGTTCCCGTCAGGCCCTCCCAGAGCACTGTGTCCAGTTCTGGTCAGTCCCTCCCAGAGCACAGTGTCCAGCTGTGGTCAGGCCCCCCCAGAGCACTGTGTCCAGTTCCCGTCAGGCCCTCCCAGAGCACTGAGTCCAGTTCTGGTCAGTCTGCACCTAGAGTACTGTGTCCAGTTCTGGTCAGTCTCCACCAAGAGCACTGTGTCCAGTTCTGGTCAGGCCCTCCCAGAGTACTGTGTCCAGTTCTGGTCAGTCCCTCCCAGAGCACTGTGTCCAGTTCCCGTCAGGCCCTCCCAGAGCACTGTGTCCAGTTCCCGTCAGGCCCTCCCAGAGCGCTGTGTCCAGTTCCTGTCAGGCCCTCCCAGAGCACTGTGTCCAGTACCGGTCAGTCCCTCCCAGAGCACTGTGTCCAGTTCTGGTCAATCTCCATCAAGAGCACTGTGTCCAGTTCCTGTCTGTCCCTCCCAGAGCACTGTGTCCAGTTCTGGTCAGGCCCTCCCAGAGCACTGTGTCCAGTTCTGGTCAGTCCCTCCCAGAGCACTGTGTCCAGTTCCCGTCAGTCCCTCCCAGAGCACTGTGTCCAGTTCCCGTCAGGCCCTCCCAGAGCACTGTGTCCAGTTCCCGTCAGTCCCTCCCAGAGCACTGTGTCCAGTTCCCGTCAGTCCCTCCCAGAGCACTGTGTCCAGTTCCCGTCAGTCCCTCCCAGAGCACTGTGTCCAGTTCCCGTCAGTCCCTCCCAGAGCGCTGTGTCCAGCTCTGGTCAGACCCTCCCAGAGCACTGTGTCCAGTTCCCGTCAGTCCCTCCCAGAGCGCTGTGTCCAGCTCTGGTCAGACCCTCCCAGAGCACTGTGTCCAGATCCCGTCAGGCCCTCCCAGAGCACTGTGTCCAGTTCCCGTCAGGCCCTCCCAGAGCACTGTGTCCAGTTCTGGTCAGTCTCCACCTAGAGCACTGTGTCCAGTTCTGGTCAGTCCCTCCCAGAGCACTGTGTCCTGTTCCCGTCAGACCCTCCCAGAGCACTGTGTCCTGTTCCCGTCAGACCCTCCCAGAGCACTGTGTCCTGTTCCCGTCAGACCCTCCCAGAGCACTGTGTCCAGTTCCCGTCTGTCCCTCCCAGAGCACTGTGTCCAGTTCTGGTCAGGCTCTCCCAGAGCACTGTGTCCAGTTCTGGTCAGTCCCTCCCAGAGCACTGTGTCCAGTTCCCGTCAGTCCCTCCCAGAGCACTGTGTCCAGTTCTGGTCAGGCCCTCCCAGAGCGCTGTGTCCGGTTCTGGTCAGTCCCTCCCAGAGCACTGTGTCCAGTTCTGGTCAGACCCTCCCAGAGCGCTGTGTCCGGTTCTGGTCAGACCCTCCCAGAGCGCTGTGTCCAGTTCCGGTCAGTCTCCTCCCAGAGCACTGTGTCCAGTTCCCGTCAGGCCCTCCCAGAGCACTGTGTCCAGTTCCCGTCAGTCCCTCCCAGAGCACTGTGTCCAGTTCCCGTCAGTCCCTCCCAGAGCACTGTGTCCAGTTCTGGTCAGGCCCTCCCAGAGCACTGTGTCCAGTTCTGGTCAGGCCCTCCCAGAGCACTGTGTCCAGTTCTGGTCAGTCCCTCCCAGAGCACTGTGTCCAGTTCCCGTCAGGCCCTCCCAGAGCACTGTGTCCAGTTCCCGTCAGGCCCTCCCAGAGCGCTGTGTCCAGTTCCTGTCAGGCCCTCCCAGAGCACTGTGTCCAGTTCCCGTCAGGCCCTCCCAGAGCGCTGTGTCCAGTTCCTGTCAGGCCCTCCCAGAGCACTGTGTCCAGTACCGGTCAGTCCCTCCCAGAGCACTGTGTCCAGTTCTGGTCAGTCTCCACCTAGAGCACTGTGTCCAGTTCCCGTCAGTCCCTCCCAGAGCATTGTGTCCAGTCCCGGTCAGTCCCTCCCAGAGCACTGTGTCCAGTTCCCGTCAGTCCCTCCCAGAGCACTGTGTCCAGTTCTGGTCAGTCCCTCCCAGAGCGCTGTGTCCAGCTCTGGTCAGTCCCTCCCAGAGCACTGTGTCCAGTTCCCGTCAGTCCCTCCCAGAGCACTGTGTCCAGTTCTGGTCAGTCCCTCCCAGAGCACTGTGTCCAGTTCCCGTCAGTCCCTCCCAGAGCACTGTGTCCAGTTCTGGTCAGACCCTCCCAGAGCACTGTGTCCAGTTCCCGTCAGTCCCTCCCAGAGCGCTGTGTCCAGTTCCCGTCAGTCCCTCCCAGAGGACTGTGTCCAGTTCCCGTCTGTCCCTCCCAGAGCACTGTGTCCAGCTCTGGTCAGTCCCTCCCAGAGCACTGTGTCCTGTTCCCGTCAGACCCTCCCAGAGAACTGTGTCCAGTTCCCGTCTGTCCCTCCCAGAGCACTGTGTCCAGCTCTGGTCAGTCCCTCCCAGAGCACTGTGTCCTGTTCCCGTCAGACCCTCCCAGAGCACTGTGTCCCGTTCCCGTCTGTCCCTCCCAGAGCACTGTGTCCAGTTCTGGTCAGTCCCTCCCAAAGCACTGTGTCCAGTTCCCGTCAGTCCCTCCCAGAGCACTGTGTCCAGTTCCCGTCAGTCCCTCCCAGAGCACTGTGTCCAGTTCCCGTCAGTCCCTCCCAGAGCACTGTGTCCAGTTCCCGTCAGGCCCTCCCAGAGCACTGTGTCCAGTTCCCGTCAGTCCCTCCCAGAGCACTGTGTCCAGTTCCTGTCAGGCCCTCCCAGAGCACTGTGTCCAGTTCCCGTCAGGCCCTCCCAGAGCACAGTGTCCAGTTCTGGCCAGAGACTCCCAGAGCACTGTGTCCAGTTCCCGTCAGGCCCTCCCAGAGCACTGTGTCCAGTTCCCGTCAGGCCCTCCCAGAGCACTGTGTCCAGTTCTGGTCAGTCCCTCCCAGAGCACAGTGTCCAGCTGTGGTCAGGCCCTCCCAGAGCACTGTGTCCAGTTCCCGTCAGGCCCTCCCAGAGCACTGAGTCCAGTTCTGGTCAGTCTGCACCCAGAGCACTGTGTCCAGTTCTGGTCAGTCTCCACCAAGAGCACTGTGTCCAGTTCTGGTCAGGCCCTCCCAGAGTACTGTGTCCAGTTCTGGTCAGTCCCTCCCAGAGCACTGTGTCCAGTTCCCGTCAGGCCCTCCCAGAGCACTGTGTCCAGTTCCCGTCAGGCCCTCCCAGAGCGCTGTGTCCAGTTCCTGTCAGGCCCTCCCAGAGCACTGTGTCCAGTACCGGTCAGTCCCTCCCAGAGCACTGTGTCCAGTTCTGGTCAATCTCCATCAAGAGCACTGTGTCCAGTTCCTGTCAGGTCCTCCCAGAGCACTGTGTCCAGTTCTGGTCAGTCCCTCCCAGAGCACTGTGTCCTGTTCCCGTCAGACCCTCCCAGAGCACTGTGTCCAGTTCCCGTCTGTCCCTCCCAGAGCACTGTGTCCAGTTCTGGTCAGGCCCTCCCAGAGCACTGTGTCCAGTTCTGGTCAGTCCCTCCCAGAGCACTGTGTCCAGTTCCCGTCAGTCCCTCCCAGAGCACTGTGTCCAGTTCCCGTCAGTCCCTCCCAGAGCACTGTGTCCAGTTCCCGTCAGTCCCTCCCAGAGCACTGTGTCCAGTTCCCGTCAGTCCCTCCCAGAGCACTGTGTCCAGTTCCCGTCAGTCCCTCCCAGAGCGCTGTGTCCAGCTCTGGTCAGACCCTCCCAGAGCACTGTGTCCAGTTCCCGTCAGTCCCTCCCAGAGCGCTGTGTCCAGCTCTGGTCAGATCCTCCCAGAGCACTGTGTCCAGATCCCGTCAGGCCCTCCCAGAGCACTGTGTCCAGTTCCCGTCAGGCCCTCCCAGAGCACTGTGTCCAGTTCTGGTCAGTCTCCACCTAGAGCACTGTGTCCAGTTCTGGTCAGTCCCTCCCAGAGCACTGTGTCCAGTTCTGGTCAGTCCCTCCCAGAGCACTGTGTCCAGTTCCCGTCTGACCCTCCCAGAGCACTGTGTCCAGTTCTGGTCAGGCTCTCCCAGAGCACTGTGTCCAGTTCCTGTCAGTCCCTCCCAGAGCACTGTGTCCAGTTCCCGTCAGTCCCTCCCAGAGCACTGTGTCCAGTTCTGGTCAGGCCCTCCCAGAGCACTGTGTCCAGTTCTGGTCAGGCCCTCCCAGAGCACTGTGTCCAGTTCTGGTCAGTCCCTCCCAGAGATCTGTGTCCAGTTCCCATCAGGCCCTCCCAGAGCACTGTGTCCAGTTCCCGTCAGGCCCTCCCAGAGCACTGTGTCCAGTTCCCATCAGGCCCTCCCAGAGCACTGTGTCCAGTTCCCGTCAGGCCCTCCCAGAGCACTGTGTCCAGTTCTGGTCAGTCCCTCCCAGAGCACTGTGTCCAGTTCTGGTCAGTCCCTCCCAGAGCGCTGTGTCCAGTTCTGGTCAGAGCCTCCCAGAGCACTGTGTCCAGTTCCCGTCAGGACCTCCCAGAGCACTGTGTCCAGTTCCCGTCAGGCCCTCCCAGAGCACTGTGTCCAGTTCTGGTCAGTCTCCACCAAGAGCACTGTGTCCAGTTCTGCTCAGTCCCTCCCAGAGCACTGTGTCCAGTTCTGCTCAGTCCCTCCCAGAGCACTGTGTCCAGTTCTGGTCAGTCCCTTCCAGAGCACCGTGTCCAGTTCCCGTCAGGCCCTCCCAGAGCACTGTGTCCAGTTCCCGTCAGGCCCTCCCAGAGCACTGTGTCCAGTTCCCGTCAGGCCCACCCAGAGCACTGTGTCCAGTTCCCGTCAGGCCCTCCCAGAGCACTGTGTCCAGTTCCCGTCAGGCCCACCCAGAGCACTGTGTCCAGTTCCCGTCAGGCCCTCCCAGAGCACTGTGTCCAGCTCTGGTCAGTCCCTCTCAGAGCACTGTGTCCAGCTCTGGTCAGGCCCTCCCAGAGCACTGTGTCCAGTTCTGGTCAGGCCCTCCCAGAGCACAGTGTCCAGTTCTGGTCAGTCTCCACCAAGAGCACTGTGTCCAGTTCCCGTCAGGCCCTCCCAGAGCACTGTGTCCAGTTCCCGTCAGGCCCTCCCAGAGCACTGTGTCCAGTTCCCGTCAGTCCCTCCCAGAGCACTGTGTCCAGTTCTGGTCAGACCCTCCCAGAGCACTGTGTCCGGTTCTGGTCAGTCCCTCCCAGAGCACTGTGTCCAGTTCCCGTCAGGCCCTCCCAGAGCACTGTGTCCAGTTCCCGTCAGTCCCTCCCAGAGCACTGTGTCCAGCTCTGGTCAGTCCCTCTCAGAGCACTGTGTCCAGTTCTGGTCAGACCCTCCCAGAGCACTGTGTCCAGTTCTGGTCAGACCCTCCCAGAGCACTGTGTCCAGTTCTGGTCAGACCCTCCCAGAGCACTGTGTCCAGTTCTGGTCAGACCCTCCCAGAGCGCTGTGTCCGGTTCTGGTCAGTCTCCCCCCAGAGCACTGTGTCCAGTTCCCATCAGTCCCTCCCAGAGCACTGTGTCCAGTTCCCATCAGGCGCTCCCAGAGCACTGTGTCCAGTTCCCGTCAGTCCCTCCCAGAGCACTGTGTCCAGTTCTGGTCAGTCTCCACCTAGAGCACTGTGTCCAGTTCCCGTCAGTCCCTCCCAGAGCACTGTGTCCAGTTCTGGTCAGAGCCTCCCAGAGCACTGTGTCCAGTTCTGGTCAGACCCTCCCAGAGCACTGTGTCCAGTTCTGGCCGGAGCCTCCCAGAGCACTGTGTCCAGTTCCCGTCAGACCCTCCCAGAGCACTGTGTCCAGTTCCCGTCAGACCCCCCAGAGCACTGTGTCCAGTTCCCGTCAGTCCCTCCCAGAGCACTGTGTCCAGTTCCCGTCAGTCTCTTCCCAGAGCACTGTGTCCAGTTCCCGTCAGGCCCCCCAGAGCACTGTGTCCAGTTCCCATCAGGCCCTCCCAGAGCGCTGTGTCCGGTTCTGGTCAGTCTCCTCCCAGAGCGCTGTGTCCAGTTCTGGTCAGGCCCTCCCAGAGCACTGTGTCCAGTTCTGGTCAGGCCCTCCCAGAGCACTGTGTCCAGTTCTGGTCAGACTCCTCCCAGAGCACTGTGTCCAGTTCCCATCAGGCCCTCCCAGAGCACTGTGTCCAGTTCTGGTCAGGCCCTCCCAGAGTACTGTGTCCAGTTCTGGTCAGACCCTCCCAGAGCGCTGTGTCCAGTTCTGGTCAGACCCTCCCAGAGCACTGTGTCAAGTTCCCGTCAGTCCCTCCCAGAGCACTGTGTCCAGTCCCGGTCAGGCCCTCCCAGAGCACTGTGTCCAGTTCTGGTCACTGAGAGAACAGAGAGCTATTGAAATCGCTGACTGTGCTGCAGTGGGAGATGTCAGCAGCAGGAATATTGAGTAATCAGTATTGAGTAATCAATATTCCTGAGGAGCTAACTCGTGGAGGTCCACACAAATCAACAGATCAAAAAAATGTAACTTTAACCTCCGCTTCAAACAAAGGTGCGTAGTGGGGATTAGGGGAATGAACTCCAACTTGCAAAGGGCAAATCTGAGCTTTGAAGCCGCTCTGACGGCGACTTGCGTGTCGAGCTACTTTGAGGCAAAAGATTTGAAATCATCATAGAAACAGTTGGAGGCAGCGATGGTGAGGGAGGCATGTATTTCTGTCTTGCTCTGTGCAGTACTGTCTCACAGTGTGATACCACATCATGCCTGGGCTCGTTACCAACACATTGAATCAGAAAACCTGCAGCTGCAACATAGCAAATGCCATGGAAAATGCTCAGGGCGAGACCGCATTCCATTAGCCATCAAAGTATAATTCACTTTTCTCAAACTGTGAAAGCAAGCATCTGTCTCCAACTCCCCTTACCTATTTATGCAAATATTTACACAACGATGGAAGGGTCATGATTTTAACTGCGCGACAATGAGATTGTATTCAGATTTGTCTGTAACTACCGGCGTCGGACTGGAGGCGGAGGGGCCCACATGTCGTGTGATATTATCTAACAATACAAGACCCTGCCAGTCTGCCCCCAGCAATACAGCTGAAAGATTATTGATGTTGGAGACTCAAATAAAATCAAACTTGGCTCCATTCGACCTCGCAGTGAAGATAAAGAACTTATAAATGCAGTGCCTGGGTAGCATAGTGGTGTAGTGGTTAGCACCGCTGCCTCACGGCGCCGAGGTCCCAGGTTCGATCCCTGCCCTGGGTCACTGTCCGAGTGGAGTCTGCACATTCTCCCCGTGTTTGCGTGGGTTTCGCCCCCACAACCCAAAGATGTGCAGGGTAGGTGGATTGGCCACCCTAAATTGCCCCTTAATTGGAAAAACAAATTGGGTACTTTAAATTGATAAATAAATAAATAAATTTTATCTTGTGTCTCATTTACATTCCCACTTTTCTAACTTCATAGAATCACAGGGACTGGGGTATCCTGCCCCCGACCCTGCTGGGTGGGTCTGGCGACGGGAGCGGACAATGTCGCGACAACACCCAAATCACATTTTACATAAACACCTGTCCCCTCACCCCATCAGTGACTGGGCGCGTTTCCCAACATTCAGAGAAAAAAAAAAGAGAAAATCGCTTATTGTCACGAGTAGGTTTCAATGAAATTACTGTGAAAAGCCCCTAGTCGCCACATTCCGGCGCCTGTCCGGGGAGGCTGGTACGGGAATCGAACCGTGCTGTTGGCCTGCTTTAAAAAGCCAGCGATTTAGCCTAGTGAGCTAAACCAGCCCCTTCAATGTCAGGAGGGTCATTTGCATCCATTAGCCTATCGTTATCAGGCTCCTTCGCCTGAGCCGTACCCTCCCAGCAGCAAATCCGTGGGCATGAGGGGTGAACGCGTGAAGCCCGGTGCTGGCAGCAGCCTTAATGCCACTTCCCCTGCCCGCTACCAGCCTTTACCAATTTCCGGGAAATCCTTACAACACTGAACGGGGGAAATCGGCCCATCGTGTTACCCAGGGCAACACTGCACAGGTGACGTCCGCGGTGGAGGACTTGGGTGCGATGATAACGGCCATGGGTCAGAATGTCCACCGAGGGCACTCGGTGCGGACAGTGGCTGAGGCCATTATAGACGAGTATATTAATGAGAACCAGAATGTGGAGGTCTCACCCTCAGCGATCCGGGAGGTGCTGAAGGCTGTGATCAGGGTGAAATTACAGCCTCCAAGGCATGGGAGATAGGGCGGCTAGGCAACAGCTAGTTGACACCATCCTGGAGGTAGACCGGTGATACTCCGAGGCCCCGGCCGTAGAGATCCTGCCGGAGAGGAGAAGGCTACAGATGGACTGTGACCTGCTCTCCATGGGAAAGCGATGCACCAACTCCGCCAGGCACGGGGGACCCTGTACGAACACGGAGACAAAGCCAGCCGCCTGCTGAGAAAGCAGGCAGCCACGAGGGAAATAGCCCAGACGAGGGATAGCAAAGACAAATGAGTAGCAGATGAGGAAAAGGTCAACAAGGCGATTGAGACTTTCTCCCGGGGACTGTACACCTCAGAGCCCCAGCTGCTGACTTGGGGATAAATCTGTTCCTCGATGGACTGGATATGCCAGCCATGACGGAGGAGAGGAGACAGGGCCTGGAAGCACCGCTAGATCTGGGAAAAGTCATGGAGAGTATCAGCTCCATGTAGGTGCTGGGACCAGGCCGTTTCCCGATGCACTTCTACAAAAGATTTGCGACAGCACTGGCCCTGCCCAGCGGTGGTAGCAACACTCGGTCGTGGAACCAACTGCGGCAGCATTTCGTCTGAACCAGACTGTCCGACAAAGCCCCCCATCTGCCACAACCGCAGGTTCATGCCAGCGACCATGGGCGCGTCCATGAAAAGGTGGAGACAGGACAATTAGGGACTTTTACACCAACAACAGGTTAACAACGCTCGAAGAACTGACGGAAAGATTCCAACTGACACCGGGGGAGGAGAAACAAATTTAAGTACCCGCAACTCAAAAAATTCCCACGAAGAGAAACAAGGACCTACCCATGGTCACCATGACAGTCACTGCTGGAGGACCTGTTGGACGCGGAGACCTTCGGGAAAGAGAACTGTGAGGGCGTGTACGGGCTATTGCTAAGGGGGTCCAACACACAACTGGAAGTGGGAGAAGGACTTGGGGTTTGAAATAGGTTGGGAGCGAAGAACCGCACGGGGTCAACTCCTCATGGGCAAGGCTAAGCCTAATGCAGCTGAGAGTGGTACACAGAGCCCACTAAACCCGAATGAGCAGGTTCTTCCCGGAGGCGTAGGATAAATGTGAACGGTGCCAAGGAGGCCCGGCCAACCATACCCACATGTTCTGGTCTTGCCCCAGACTTGTTGGGTACTGGACAGCCTTCTTCGAGGCTATATCCAGGGTGGTGGGGATGAGGGTGGAGCCATGCCCGAAAGTGGCAGTCTTCGGGGTATCAGACCAGCCAGATCTCTTCATGGGGAGGAGGGCGGACGCCCTTGCCTCCCTGATCACCCACCGGAGAATCCTGCTCGGCTGGCGGTCAGCAGCACCACCCAAAGCTGCAGACTGGCTATCCGACCTATGAGAATTTCTCCAGTATTCAAAGCAGGCCAGCAGCACGGTTCAATTCCCGTACCAGCCTCTCCGAACAGGCGCTGGAATGTGGCGACTAGGGGCTTTTCACAGTAACTTCATTTGAAGCCTACTCGTGACAATAAGCGATTTTAATTTCATTCATTTCAAATGGAGAAAATCAACTTTGCCATCCAAGGGTCGGAGGAAGGTTTCCACAAAACGTGGGAGCCATTCACATGGTTGTTCCAAGACCTCTTGGCAGCCAACAGCTAAGAAGCCAAAGCGAGTAGCCATGACAAAGCAAGGAAGGGCGGGAAGGCGAAGGGAAGTGGGGGAGTGGGGGGGCGGGGGGGCGGGGGGGAACAGGGAAAAATGGAACCCAACCATACCCAACAAGAGAAGCATTAGAAACAAGGGAGGGGGGTCAACAACCTGAACCAAGGGGAAGAAACGAAAGAGAAAACTGGTGGGGAGCGAAACGCAGCAAACCACAACTACCACAGTAAATAATGTAAGAGGAAAAAAAACTATGATGTATGTATGTAAATAATTGAAACCAACCGATGTGCAAATTGTTTTAGTTTTACTTTTTATTTCCACCTTTTGTCTCCTGCTGTTTGTCCGATATTCTATATCGGAGAGACCAAACGCAGACTGGGTGATCGCTTTGCTGAGCATCTTCGGTCTGTGCGCATTCAGGATCCTGACCTTCCTGTTGCTTGCCATTTTAACAAAAGACCCTGCTCCCATGCCCACATGTCTGTTCTTGGCCTGCTGCAATGTTCCAGTGAAGCGCAACGCAAACTGGAGGAACAACATCTCATCTTCCGGTTAGGCAGCTACAGCCTTCCGGCCTGAACATCGAATTCAACAACTTCAGATGATCGGCCCCACCTCGACCCATTTGTTTTCATTTCATTTTAACTGTCTTTTACCATTTCTTTCTTTCTTAATATATATTTAATTCCCCGCCCCCCCCAATCTTATCCACCTTTCCTGCACCTTTCTCCTCTTTGCTTCCCCCTTTCCCCCCCACACCTACAGTTCATCCTCTGATGTTAGTTTCCCTGCTGTTTGACTTTTCACATCTTTTGTTCTCTCTGGGGGCTGCCATTAATACTCTTTCCCCTTGGTATCTGTGGCCATTAGCACCCAGTTTCCCTGGGTTTCTGTGGCTATGACTCATCTTTTATTCTCACTCCACAGTATAAATATTTCCCACTTTCTCTGTCTGTTAGCTTTGACAAAGAGTCATCGGACTCGAAACGTTCGCTCTTTTCTCTCCCTACAGATGCTGCCAGACCTGCTGAGATTTTCCAGCATTTTCTCTTTCTATCCATATTCAAACTTGTTTTGTATTCAAAAACCCGACAAGAACATTGAAAAGGAAACAGGGTGGCCATGTCACAGGCAGCCATGTACCAGGGCCACATGGACATTGCGACAGCGAGTCACAACTGGCCATGGCTGCGGACTTAACGCACATTGGCCCAGATGACCTGGCACAGTCCCAGAGAGACATGGCACAGTCCCAGAGGGCAAGGCACAGTCCCAGAGGGACATGGCACAGTCCTAGAGGGACATGGCACAGTCCCAGAGGGCAAGGCACAGTCCCAGAGGGACATGGCACAGTGCCAGAGGAGCAAGGCACAGTCCCAGAGGGCAAGGCACAGTCCCAGAGGAGCAGGGCACAGTCCCAGAGAGACATGGCACAGTGCCAGAGGGGCATGGCACAGTCCCAGAGAGACATGGCACAGTCCCAGAGGGCAAGGCACAGTCCCAGAGAGACATGGCACAGTCCCAGAGGGCAAGGCACAGTCCCAGAGGGACATGGCACAGTCCCAGAGGGCAAGGCACAGTCCCAGAGGGACATGGCACAGTGCCAGAGGAGCAAGGCACAGTCCCAGAGGGGCATGGCACAGTGCCAGAGGGGCAAGGCACAGTCCCAGAGGAGCAGGGCACAGTCCCAGAGGGGCAGGGCATAGTCCCAGAGGGCAGGGCACAGTCCCAGAGGGGCATGGCGCAGTGCCAGAGGAGCAAGGCACAGTCCCAGAGGGGCATGGCACAGTCCCAGAGGAGCAGGGCACAGTCCCAGAGAGACATGGCACAGTCCCAGAGGGGCATGGCACAGTCCCAGGGGAGCAGGGCGCAGTCCCAGAGAGACATGGCAGTGCCAGAGGGCAAGGCACAGTCCCAGAGGAGCATGGCACAGTCCCAGAGGGCATGGCACAGTCCCAGAGGGCAGGGCACAGTGCCAGAGGAGCAAGGCACAGTCCCAGAGGGGCATGGCACAATCCCAGAGGGGCATGGCACAGTCCCAGAGGGGCATGGCACAGTGCCAGAGGGGCAAGGCACAGTCCCAGAGGAGCAGGGCACAGTCCCAGAGAGACATGGCACAGTCCCAGAGGGCAGGGCACAGTCCCAGAGGGGCATGGCACAGTCCCAGAGGAGCAGGGCGCAGTCCCAGAGAGACATGGCACAGTGCCAGAGGGCAAGGCACAGTCCCAGAGGGGCATGGCACAGTGCCAGAGGGGCAAGGCACAGTCCCAGAGGAGCAGGGCACAGTCCCAGAGGGGCAGGGCATAGTCCCAGAGGGCAGGGCACAGTCCCAGAGGGGCATGGCACAGTGCCAGAGGAGCAAGGCACAGTCCCAGAGGGGCATGGCACAGTGCCAGAGGGGCAAGGCACAGTCCCAGAGGAGCAGGGCACAGTCCCAGAGAGACATGGCACAGTCCCAGAGGGCAGGGCACAGTCCCAGAGGGGCATGGCACAGTCCCAGAGGGGCAAGGCACAGTCCCAGAGGAGCATGGCACAGTCCCAGAGGGGCATGGCACAGTGCCAGAGGGGCAAGGCACAGTCCCAGAGGAGCAGGGCGCAGTCCCAGAGAGACATGGCACAGTGCCAGAGGGCAAGGCACAGTCCCAGAGGAGCATGGCACAGTCCCAGAGGGCATGGCACAGTCCCAGAGGGCAGGGCACAGTGCCAGAGGGGCAAGGCACAGTCCCAGAGGAGCAGGGCACAGTCCCAGAGAGACATGGCACAGTCCCAGAGGGCAGGGCACAGTCCCAGAGGGGCATGGCACAGTCCCAGAGGAGCAGGGCGCAGTCCCAGAGAGACATGGCACATTGCCAGAGGGCAAGGCACAGTCCCAGAGGGGCATGGCACAGTGCCAGAGGGGCAAGGCACAGTCCCAGAGGAGCAGGGCACAGTCCCAGAGGGGCAGGGAATAGTCCCAGAGGGCAGGGCACAGTCCCAGAGGGGCATGGCGCAGTGCCAGAGGAGCAAGGCACAGTCCCAGAGGGGCATGGCACAGTCCCAGAGGAGCAGGGCACAGTCCCAGAGAGACATGGCACAGTGCCAGAGGGCAAGGCACAATCCCAGAGGAGCATGGCACAGTCCCAGAGGGCATGGCACAGTCCCAGAGGGCAGGGCACAGTGCCAGAGGGGCAAGGCACAGTCCCAGAGGAGCAGGGCACAGTCCCAGAGAGACATGGCACAGTCCCAGAGGGCAGGGCACAGTCCCAGAGGGGCATGGCACAGTCCCAGAGGAGCAGGGCGCAGTCCCAGAGAGACATGGCACATTGCCAGAGGGCAAGGCACAGTCCCAGAGGGGCATGGCACAGTGCCAGAGGGGCAAGGCACAGTCCCAGAGGAGCAGGGCACAGTCCCAGAGGGGCAGGGCATAGTCCCAGAGGGCAGGGCACAGTCCCAGAGGGGCATGGCACAGTGCCAGAGGAGCAAGGCACAGTCCCAGAGGGGCATGGCACAGTGCCAAAGGAGCAAGGCACAGTCCCAGAGGAGCAGGGCACAGTCCCAGAGAGACATGGCACAGTCCCAGAGGGCAGGGCACAGTCCCAGAGGGGCATGGCACAGTCCCAGAGGGGCAAGGCACAGTCCCAGAGGAGCATGGCACAGTCCCAGAGGGGCATGGCACAGTGCCAGAGGGGCAAGGCACAGTCCCAGAGGAGCAGGGCGCAGTCCCAGAGAGACATGGCACAGTGCCAGAGGGCAAGGCACAGTCCCAGAGGAGCATGGCACAGTCCCAGAGGGCATGGCACAGTCCCAGAGGGCAGGGCACAGTGCCAGAGGAGCAAGGCACAGTCCCAGAGGGGCATGGCACAGTCCCAGAGGGGCATGGCACAGTCCCAGAGGGGCATGGCACAGTGCCAGTGGGACATGGCACAGTGCCAGAGGAGCAAGGCACAGTCCCAGAGGGCAAGGCACAGTCCCAGAGGAGCAGGGCACAGTCCCAGAGAGACATGGCACAGTGCCAGAGGGGCATGGCACAGTCCCAGAGAGACATGGCACAGTCCCAGAGGGCAAGGCACAGTCCCAGAGAGACATGGCACAGTCCCAGAGGGCAAGGCACAGTCCCAGAGGGACATGGCACAGTCCCAGAGGGCAAGGCACAGTCCCAGAGGGACATGGCACAGTGCCAGAGGAGCAAGGCACAGTCCCAGAGGGGCATGGCACAGTGCCAGAGGGGCAAGGCACAGTCCCAGAGGAGCAGGGCACAGTCCCAGAGGGGCAGGGCATAGTCCCAGAGGGCAGGGCACAGTCCCAGAGGGGCATGGCGCAGTGCCAGAGGAGCAAGGCACAGTCCCAGAGGGGCATGGCACAGTCCCAGAGGAGCAGGGCACAGTCCCAGAGAGACATGGCACAGTCCCAGAGGGGCATGGCACAGTCCCAGGGGAGCAGGGCGCAGTCCCAGAGAGACATGGCAGTGCCAGAGGGCAAGGCACAGTCCCAGAGGAGCATGGCACAGTCCCAGAGGGCATGGCACAGTCCCAGAGGGCAGGGCACAGTGCCAGAGGAGCAAGGCACAGTCCCAGAGGGGCATGGCACAATCCCAGAGGGGCATGGCACAGTCCCAGAGGGGCATGGCACAGTGCCAGAGGGGCAAGGCACAGTCCCAGAGGAGCAGGGCACAGTCCCAGAGAGACATGGCACAGTCCCAGAGGGCAGGGCACAGTCCCAGAGGGGCATGGCACAGTCCCAGAGGAGCAGGGCGCAGTCCCAGAGAGACATGGCACAGTGCCAGAGGGCAAGGCACAGTCCCAGAGGGGCATGGCACAGTGCCAGAGGGGCAAGGCACAGTCCCAGAGGAGCAGGGCACAGTCCCAGAGGGGCAGGGCATAGTCCCAGAGGGCAGGGCACAGTCCCAGAGGGGCATGGCACAGTGCCAGAGGAGCAAGGCACAGTCCCAGAGGGGCATGGCACAGTGCCAGAGGGGCAAGGCACAGTCCCAGAGGAGCAGGGCACAGTCCCAGAGAGACATGGCACAGTCCCAGAGGGCAGGGCACAGTCCCAGAGGGGCATGGCACAGTCCCAGAGGGGCAAGGCACAGTCCCAGAGGAGCATGGCACAGTCCCAGAGGGGCATGGCACAGTGCCAGAGGGGCAAGGCACAGTCCCAGAGGAGCAGGGCGCAGTCCCAGAGAGACATGGCACAGTGCCAGAGGGCAAGGCACAGTCCCAGAGGAGCATGGCACAGTCCCAGAGGGCATGGCACAGTCCCAGAGGGCAGGGCACAGTGCCAGAGGGGCAAGGCACAGTCCCAGAGGAGCAGGGCACAGTCCCAGAGAGACATGGCACAGTCCCAGAGGGCAGGGCACAGTCCCAGAGGGGCATGGCACAGTCCCAGAGGAGCAGGGCGCAGTCCCAGAGAGACATGGCACATTGCCAGAGGGCAAGGCACAGTCCCAGAGGGGCATGGCACAGTGCCAGAGGGGCAAGGCACAGTCCCAGAGGAGCAGGGCACAGTCCCAGAGGGGCAGGGCATAGTCCCAGAGGGCAGGGCACAGTCCCAGAGGGGCATGGCGCAGTGCCAGAGGAGCAAGGCACAGTCCCAGAGGGGCATGGCAGAGTCCCAGAGGAGCAGGGCACAGTCCCAGAGAGACATGGCACAGTGCCAGAGGGCAAGGCACAATCCCAGAGGAGCATGGCACAGTCCCAGAGGGCATGGCACAGTCCCAGAGGGCAGGGCACAGTGCCAGAGGGGCAAGGCACAGTCCCAGAGGAGCAGGGCACAGTCCCAGAGAGACATGGCACAGTCCCAGAGGGCAGAGCACAGTCCCAGAGGGGCATGGCACAGTCCCAGAGGAGCAGGGCGCAGTCCCAGAGAGACATGGCACATTGCCAGAGGGCAAGGCACAGTCCCAGAGGGGCATGGCACAGTGCCAGAGGGGCAAGGCACAGTCCCAGAGGAGCAGGGCACAGTCCCAGAGGGGCAGGGCATAGTCCCAGAGGGCAGGGCACAGTCCCAGAGGGGCATGGCACAGTGCCAGAGGAGCAAGGCACAGTCCCAGAGGGGCATGGCACAGTGCCAAAGGAGCAAGGCACAGTCCCAGAGGAGCAGGGCACAGTCCCAGAGGAGCATGGCACAGTCCCAGAGGGCATGGCACAGTCCCAGAGGGCAGGGCACAGTGCCAGAGGAGCAAGGCACAGTCCCAGAGGGGCATGGCACAGTCCCAGAGGGGCATGGCACAGTCCCAGAGGGGCATGGCACAGTCCCAGAGGGGCATGGCACAGTGCCAGTGGGGCAAGGCACAGTCCCAGAGGAGCAGGGCACAGTCCCAGAGAGACATGGCACAGTCCCAGAGGGCAGGGCACAGTCCCAGAGGGGCATGGCACAGTCCCAGAGGAGCAGGGCGCAGTCCCAGAGAGACATGACACAGTGCCAGAGGGCAAGGCACAGTCCCAGAGGAGCATGGCACAGTCACAGAGGGCGTGGCACAGTCCCAGAGGGGCATGGCACAGTCCCAGAGGGCAGAGCACAGTCCCAGAGGAGCAGGACACAGTCCCAGAGGAGCTTGGCACAGTCCCAGAGGAGCAGGGCACAGTCCCAGAGGGCAGGGCACAGTCCCAGAGAGACATGGCACAGTCCCAGAGAGACATGGCACAGTCCCAGAGGAGCATGGCACAGTCCCAGAGGGACATGGCACAGTGCCAGAGGAGCAGGGCACAGTCCCAGAAGGACATGGCACAGTCCCAGAGGGGCATGGCACAGTGGCAGAGGGAAATGGCACAGTGCCAGAGGGGCATGGCACAGTCCCAGAGGGGCATGGCATAGTCCCAGAGGAGCAGGGCGCAGTCCCAGAGGGCAAGGCACAGCCCCAGAGGAGCAGGGCACAGTCCCAGAGGAGCAGGGCACAGTCCCAGAGGAGCAAGGCACAGTCCCAGAGGAGCATGGCACAGTCCCAGAGGGGCATGGCACAGTGCCAGAGGGCAAGGCACAGTGCCAGAGGGCAAGGCACAGTCCCAGAGGGACATGGCACAGTGCCAGAGGAGCAGGGCACAGTCCCAGAGGAGCAGGGCACAGTCCCAGAGGGACATGGCACAGTCCCAGAGGGGCATGGCACAGTCCCAGAGGGCAAGGCACAGTCCCAGAGGAGCAGGGCACAGTCCCAGAGGGGTATGGCACAGTCCCAGAGAGACATGGCACAGTCCCAGAGAGACATGGCACAGTCCCAGAGGGCAAGGCACAGTCCCAGAGGAGCATGGCACAGTCCTAGAGGGGCATGGCACAGTGCCAGTGGGGCAAGGCACAGTCCCAGAGGAGCAGGGCACAGTCCCAGAGAGACATGGCACAGTCCCAGAGGGCAGGGCACAGTCCCAGAGGGGCATGGCACAGTCCCACAGGGCAAGGCACAGTCCCAGAGGAGCAGGGCACAGTCCCAGAGGGGTATGGCACAGTCCCATAGAGACATGGCACAGTCCCAGAGGAGCAGGGCACAGTCCCAGAGGAGCAGGGCACAGTCCCAGAGGGCAAGGCACAGTCCCAGAGGA
Organism: Scyliorhinus canicula; assembly: GCF_902713615.1. Taxonomy (NCBI): domain Eukaryota; kingdom Metazoa; phylum Chordata; class Chondrichthyes; order Carcharhiniformes; family Scyliorhinidae; genus Scyliorhinus; species Scyliorhinus canicula. The sequence continues at coordinate 5,776,001 of NC_052146.1, forward strand.
GCAGGGCACAGTCCCAGAGGAGCAGGGCACAGTCCCAGAGGAGCAGGGCACAGTCCCAGAGGAGCAGGGCACAGTCCCAGAGGAGCATGGCACAGTTCCTGTGCTCCATGGCTGCGAGCATCAAGACCCCAGTCGAGACGAAGAGGGGGCCTCCAGGGCTGGCTGCAGCAGGGGAAGCCCCAAGCTCACTCTGGCCACGCCCCTGTGCCAAGGAGTAACCCAGGGCCCATCGGGCACCCCGAGGAAGGAGGAGGTGATGGGGCCCATGCCGGTGAAACCCGCAGGAAGGGGCACCGGAACACCGTGGCACCTCTGAATCCCTCCCACCGGACCCTGGCACATGCGACACCCAGAAGACTGCCGCCCTCATCCAGGTCTGGTCGCTCCAGAGGACGGCCACCAAAAGGGACCCAGGTGAGAGCAGGCAGGGCAGTGACAGGACGGGCAGTAGGCCACCTCCACTTCAGCGACTGCTTAGGGGATGGCCTAGAAGGAGCATTAGGGCTCTGGCCTAGAAGGAGCATTAGGGCTCTGGCCTAGAAGGAGCATTAGGGCTCTGGCCTAGAAGGAGCATTAGGGCTCTGGCCTAGAAGGAGCATTAGGGCTCTGGCCTAGAAGGAGCATTAGGGCTCTGGCCTAGAAGGAGCATTAGGGCTCTGGCCTAGAAGGAGCATTAGGGCTCTGGCCTAGAAGGAGCATTAGGGCTCTGGCCTAGAAGGAGCATTAGGGCTCTGGCCTAGAAGGAGCATTAGGGCTCTGGCCTAGAAGGAGCATTAGGGCTCTGGCCTAGAAGGAGCATTAGGGCTCTGGCCTAGAAGGAGCATTAGGGCGCTGGCCTAGAAGGAGCATTAGGGCTCTGGCCTAGAAGGAGCATTAGGGCTCTGGCCTAGAAGGAGCATTAGGGCTCTGAGGTACAAAAAAGGTAGACACCAGTTAAATTGTCACGGGTGCAGCACGCAGGATAGCGTTAGGGGCTAAGGCACAGATGTTGTCACAATTATAAACACATGTTTACTAAGTTCCAAATTACCTCAGCCCTCTGTCCGCAGGGGGTGAGGGTTGGCTGTGACATAGAAACATAGGAAATAGAAGCAGGAGGCCATTCAGCCCTTCAAGCCTGTTCTGCCATTCATTATGATCATGGTTGATCATCCAACTCAGGAACCCTAATCCCATTTTCCCCCCATATCCTTTGATCCCCTTCTCCTTGTCCCTGTCCCTCATCCCCTGTCCAGGGGCTGGTTTAGCATACTGGGCTAAATCGCTGGATTTTAAAGCAGACCAAGGCAGGCCAGCAGCACGGTTCAATTCCCGTACCAGCCTCCCCGGACATGTGGCGACTAGGGGCTTTTTACAGTAATTTAATTGAAGCCTACTCGTGACAATAAGTGACTTTCATTTCAAATGGTTTACCCTGAATCCTCAGACTGTGACCCCTGGTTCTGGACACACCCATCATTGGGAACATCTTTCCTGCATCTACCCTGTCCAGTCCTGTTAGTATTGTATAAGTCTCTATGAGATTCCCCCCCCCCCCTCATTCTTCTGAACTCCAGCGAGAATAATCCCAACCTAGTCAATCTCTCCTCATATGTCCGTCCCGCCATCCCTGGAATCAGTCTGGTAAACCTTCGCTGCACTCCCTCGAGAGCCAGAACATCCTTCCTCAGAGAAGGAGACCATAACTGCCCACAATACTCCAGGTGTGGCCTCACCAAGGCCCTGTACAATTGCAGCAACACATCCCTGCTTCTATACTCGAAACCTCTCACTGTGAAGGCCAACATGCCATTAGCCTTCTTTACCGCCTGCTGCACCTGCATGCTTACCTTCAGCGAATGGTGCACAAGGACACCCAGGTCCCGCTGCACACTCCTCTCTCCCAATTTATGGCCATTCAGATAATAGTCTGCCTTCTCATTTTTGATACCAAAGTGGATAACCTCACATTTACCCACATTATACTGCATCTGCCATTCATTTACCCGCTCACTCAAATTGTCCAAATCACACTGAAGGATCTCTGCATCCTCCCCACAGCTCACCCTCCCACCCAACTTTGTGTCATCTGCAAATTTGCAGAAATTTCATTTTGTTCCTTCATCAGGTCCCAGCACCGATCCCTGTGGTACCCCACTGGTATTTGAAAAAGATCCTGCCAATTTGAAAAAGATCCGTTTATTCCTATTCTTTGTTTCCTGTCTGCCAACCAGTTTTCCATCCATTTCAATACACTACCCCTAATCCCATGTGCTTTAATTTGAGACTAATCTCTAATGTGGGACTTTGTCAAAAGCCTTCTGAAAGTCCAAATCATAGATTATCATAGAATTTACAGTGCAGAAGGAGGCCATTCGGCCCATCGAGTCTGCACCGGCTCTTGGAAAGAGCACCCGACCCAAGGTCAACACCTCCACCCTATCCCCATAACCCAGTAACCCCACCCAACACAAAGGGCAATTTTGGACACTAAGGGCAATTTATCACGGCCAATCCACCTAACCTGCACATCTTTGTGACTGTGGGAGGAAACCGGAGCACCCGGAGGAAACCCACGCACACACGGGGAGAACGTGCAGACTCCACACAGGCAGTGACCCAAGCCGGAATCGAACCTGGGACCCTGGAGCTGTGAAGCAATTGTGCTAACCACCATGCTACCGTGCTGCCCAAATATACCACATCCACTGGCTCCCCCTCATCAACTCTACTAGTTACACCCTGGAAGAAGGTAGTAGCTATGTGGGCAGGAGGGTGGCGGGGGTGGGGGTGTTGTGGGAGGCGGGTGATGTGGGGTGTGGGTGTTGGAGGACTGCATGGGCCAGGACCCCCAGTGTCTGCTCTCGGAGGTAGCGGGGGCTTGGACCAGCGATGTGGGGTCATCCCCCCACCCCCTCCTGGTCCCACTCCCACCTCCCAGATGTTCCACTGGTCACTGTTCCCTCCGCACCGCACCCCTGTCCCGCGCGCTCCTCACAGGTCTATCGTGGGTGCCCTCCTTGGCTGGGCCACATGGTATCCCACCGGCAGGGTGCCACCTGTTTGCGGGTGGGGCAACGCGTGCCACTGACCAGCACGATGCCTAGCGGCCTGCGTGAGGACAGGGACCGTGGGCGGGGCTGGGCGAGGGATTTGGGCAGCTCTTCGGACCTGCGGGCAGGATGGATGGTCAGGCAGGGCTGGGTGACGGCCGGTGTTCCTTTGGGGTGGGCTGGCTGGTGGTATCACTAGTGTGCCAGGGTCACGGTGCATGCGTCTGCTGTTCGGGGTGCGCTCTGCAACCACCACTCGGATGGGTGTACTGAGAGACGGCAACATCTGGTGGGCCGCTGCTGCCCCGGGCCGAGTATATCCCGTTAATCAGTCTGCTGGGATCTGGAGATCCTGGTGTGGGGGTCAGGGGTGGAGTCAGGGAGAGGGGGGGGGGGGCACCAATATTGCTGGTTGTACACTGCATCATTACAGGACACAGTGGTCAGTCAGTGGGGTGCGCAGGCTGATGGCAGCCTTGCAGACCCCAGCAGCTGTCCATGCCCGGATTCCTTCCGAGTCACTGGGGGGGGGGGGGGGGGGGGGGCAGACCCCAGCAACAGCTGCCCATGCCCGGAGTCCCCAATCCCTAGCGGGGGGGGGCACAGCATCGCGGGAGGCCGGAGAGATCCGCGTCGGACCCGTTAATGATATGCTAACGACCATTACTGTATGATGCCCGCGTTGCTACTGAGGCACCGGAACTTGCCGTTTCCTTGAGCACCGCGCCCGGCACTGACCTGGGTGTTCGCCTGGCGCTCGATCGCAGTTCGTCATTCCGGCGTCGCTGGACAGAGAATCCCGCCCGACATTTTTCAAAAACCTCAAGGCAGCACGGTGGCACAGTGGTTAGCACTGCTGCCTCACGGCGCTGAGGACCCCGGTTCGAATCCCGGCCCTGGGTCACTGTCCGTGCGGAGTTTGCACATTCTCCCCGTGTCTGCGTGGGTTTCACCCCCACAACCCAAAGATGTGCAGGGTAGGCTGATTGGCCACGCTAAATTGCCCCTTAATTGGAAAAAATAATTGGGTACTCTAAATTTATAAGAAAAAAAAAATTTCAAAAACCTCCTACAACTGGAAATAATCATAGAATTTACAGTGCAGAAGGAGGCCATTCGGCCCATCAAGTCTGCACCAGCCCTTGGAGAGAGCACCTTACTTAAGTCCCCCACCTCCACCCTATCCTCGTAACCCCACCTAACCTTTTTGGACACTAAGGTCAATTGATCATGGCCAATCCACCTAACCGGCACATCTTTGGACTGTGGGAGGCAACCGGAGCACCCGGAGGAAACCCACGCAGACACGGGGAGAACGTGCAGACTCCGCACAGACAGTGACCCAGCGGGGAATCGAACCTGGGACCCTGGAGATGCAACAGTGCTGGGGTTTGAGTGCTAACCACTGTTCTTCTGTGCCACCCCTTATCTCACAGTATTTACTCCACCAAAGTGCTTAAAGGTTTTGAAAAGCTCAATTAAATAAAATACAATCACATCAGATGTGCAGCCCTGGAAGGGGCCAGCTGGTTCAGACTGGTGCTTATGCTCCATTTAAACCTCCCTGCACCACTCAATCACCCGATCAGCATATCCTTCTATTCTGGAGCAGACTCGATGGGCTGAATGGCCTGCTACTTCTCAGCTCCTCCAGCCCCTCGATATGTCTTTAAACCCGGGTCCACTCTGGTGATACACTTTCCTTGGGTTTGTTCGTTCCGGACCGCTGATCGGGTTGGTGCAGACTGAAAAATGAAATGAAAATCGCTTATTGTCACGAGAAGTTACTGTGAAAAGCCCCTAGTCGCCACATTCCGGCGCCTGTTCGGGGAGGCTGTTACGGGAACTGGATGGGCAGAATGGCCTCCTTCTGCACTGTAGGGATTCTATGATTCTATGATGGAATAGAAAGCACAACTGCCAAGGGCCAGCTCCCATGTCATGATGTTAAATCGATTCTGATTCACATCCTTTTGCAATACTGATACTTTTAACCACAATTCCCAAGGAATCAGCCTGGAGGCGAAGCGATACATTAAAACTGTTCCTGAATGATTTGCCAAAAGCTTGGAGTAAGGAGCTATTTAGCAGAATGCAGAGAGTTTTAGTGACTTGGATTAGTGAAATTAAACATTGAGGTTTCATGTTGTGCTATTGATGCAGGAATTACTTCACTGAAGTGTCTCTATTTAGGTTTATAGCCCCATCTGCTGGAATAGACAATAACTGCAGGAGCCCAGCCAGCAGTCCTGCTGCCTTTCATCCGACCATAGAATTTTTTTCATAGAATTTACAGCGCAGAAGGAGGCCATTCGGCCCATCGAGTCTGCACCGGCTCTTGGAATGAGCACCTTACCCAAGGTCAACACCTCCACCCTATCCCAATAACCCAGTAACCCACCCAACACTAAGGGCAATTTGAAATGAAATGAAAATCGCTTATTGTCACAAGTAGGCTTCAATGAAGTTACTGTGAAAAGCCCCTAGTCGCCACATTCCGGCGCCTGTCCGGGGAGGCTGGTACGGGAATCGAACCGTGCTGCTGGCCTGCTTGGTCTGCTTTAAAAGCCAGCGATTTAGCCCAGTGGACACTAAGAGCAATTTAGCATGGCCAATCCACCTAACCTGCACATCTTTGGACTGTGGGAGGAAACCGGAGCACCCGGAGGAAACCCACGCAGACACAGGGAGGATGTGCAGACTCCACACAGACAGTGACCCAAGCTGGAATAAAACCTGGGACCCTGGAGCTGTGAAGCTATTGTGCTATCCACAATGCTACCATGCTGCCATAAGACCTGGGAGCAAAATTAGTCCATTCAGCCCATCGAGTCTGCTCCGCCATTCAATCATGGCTGATATTTTCTCATCCCCATTCTCCTGCCTTCTCCCCATAGCCCCTGATCCCCTTATTAATCAAGAACCTATTTATCTCTGTCTTAAAGACACTCAGTGATTTGGCCTCCACAGCCTTCTGCGGCAAAGAGTTCCACAGATTCACCACCCTCTGGCTGAAGAAATTCCTCCTCATCTCTGTTTTAAAGGATCGTCCCTTCAGTCTGAGATTGTACCCTCTGGTTCTAGTTTTTCCTACAAGTGGAAACATCCTCACCACGTCCACTCTATCCAGGCCTCGCAGTATCTTATAAGTTTCAATAAGATCCCATTTCATCCTTCTAAACTCCAACGAGTACAGACCCAGAGTCATCAACAGTTCCCCATACAACAAGTTCTACATTCCAGGGATCACTCATGTAAACCTCCTCCGGACCCTTTCCAAGGCCAGCACATCCTTCCTTAGATACGGGGCCCTGAACTGCTCACAATACTCCAAATGGGGTCTGACCAGAGCCTTATACAGCCTCAGAAGTACATCCCGGTTCTTGTATTCTAGCCCTCTTGACATGAATGCTTTCATAGCGATGGAGGCAATTTCTTTGATCCAGATGTGTATTAAATGCAATAATAATAATCTTTATTAGTGTCACAAGTAGGCTTACATTAACACTGCAATGCGGGTGCTCCGGTTTCCTCCCACAAGTCCCGAAAGACGTGTTGTTAGGTGAATTGGACATTCTGAATTCTCCCTCTGTGTACCCGAACAGATGCCGGAGTGTGGCAACTAGTGGATTTTCACAGAAACGTTATTGCAGTGTTAATGTAAGTCGACCTGTGACACTAATAAAGATTATTATTATTAAGGTACTATGAAAATTCCCTCCTTGCCACACTCCGGCGCCTGTTCGGGCACACAGAGGGAGAATTCAGAATGTCTAATTCACCTGACAGCACGTCTTTCGGGACTTGTGGGAGGAAACCGGAGCACCCGGAGGAAACCCACGCAGACACGGGGGAGAACGTGCAGACTCCGCACAGACAGTGACCCAAGCCGGGAATCGAACCTGGGACCCTGGCGCTGTGAAGCAACAGTGCTAACCGCTACAGCACAGTAACATTCCGGGGAATAGGTCAATGAAAGGGTAGCCTAGGAAAACTATTTGTTCTGTTAGGAAGGAGGTGACAATAAACAACGACAATTTGCATTCGTATTGCACCTTTAACGTAGCAAACGTATCGCAAGGTGATTTGCACGAGCATTGTTGGACAGGATTTGATAGCGAGCCACATTAGCCCAACTTGATCAAAAGAAAGCTAGGTTTTAAGGAGCACTTTTGAGGAAGTAGAAGTCCCTGAAGTAACTTTTTGCCTTTTCCCAATAGGGAAATATTTCTGGCGGTTGATGCGAAACAGGCATTTGGTTTCGTTCCAGCCAGCAGAGATCCAACGCTTCTGGCGTGGACTGCCCAGCAACATGGATGGGGTGGACTCTGTGTACGAGCGAACTGCAGATCACAAAATAGTATTTTTCAAAGGTAAGAATTGGCGTCCGTCATCCAGGATTCCGCAGGCTCCCCTGCCTGGGTCCATCCTCAGCAAAACTCCATCACCTAAAATGCCCACCTTTAAAATCAGGCGCTGTCCCTATTGGTCAGAACGGACAACTGTGAACATTTTACATTAACACAATTTCAAAGATGCTGCCCATATTATCGTCAGCTTTCCATTTACCTTGTGCGGAGCAGCGGCGCCCACCCTGTCTAGACTCTGAAACACTCTGGCAGTCTCATGTATTGTGAACTGGTGAGGTGACAGTGATTGCCCTTGAGATCAAGGCGGCATCAAGGAGCCCTAGGGAAACCGGAGTCAATGGGAATCAGGGGGAAAACTCCCCACTGGTTGGAGTCATACCCGGCACAAAGGGAGATGGTTGTGGTGGTTGGAGGTCAATCATCTCAGCTCCAGGACATCACTGCAGGAGTTCCTCAGGGTAGTGTCCTAGGTCCCAACCATCTTCAGCTACTTCAGCAACGGCCTCCCTTCCATCATAAGGTCAGAAGTGGGGATGTTTGCGATGACTGCACAATGTTCAGCACCATTTGCGACTCCTCAGATAATTAAGTAATCCATGTCTAAATGTAACAAGACCTGGACAATATCCAGGCTTGGGGCTGACAAGTGGCAAGTTACATTCACGCCAGGCATGTGCCAGTCAATGACCATCTCCTACAAGAGAGGATCTGACCATCGCCCTTGTCAGGGGCTGGTTTAGCTCACCAGGCTAAATCGCTGGCTTTGAAGCAGATCAAGGCAGGCCAGCCTCCCCGGACAGGCGCCGGAATGTGGCGACTAGGGGCTTTTCACAGTAACTTCATTGAAGCCTACTCGTGACAATAAGCGATTTTCATTTCATTTTTCATTTCATTCATTCAATGGCATTACCATCGCTGAATCCCCACAATCAACATCCTGGGGGTTACCATTGATCAGAAACTGAACTGGACCCAGCCTCATTAACACTGTGGCTACCAGGGCAGGTCAAAGGTTAGGAACCTATGACGATAAACTCACCTCCTGACCCCCCCTCCCCCCTCCCCCAAAGCTTGTCAACCACAAGTCAGGAGTGTGATGGAATACTCCCCTCTTGCCTGGATGAGCGCAGCTCCAACAACACTCAAGAAGCTCAACACCATCCAGGACAAAGCAGCCCCGCTTGATTGCTCCCCCTTCCACAAACATTCACTCCCTCCACCACCGACGCACAGTGGCAGCCGTGTGCACCATCTACAAGATGCACTGCAGTAACTCACCAAGGTTCCTTCGGCAGCACCTTCCAAACCCACGGCTACTACCATCTAGACGGACAGGAGCAGCAGATACCTGGGAACCCCCCCACCTGGAGGTTCCCCTCCAAGTCACTCACCCCCCTGACTTGGAAATATATTGGCCGTTCCTTCACTGTCGCTGGGGCAACATCCTGGAACTCCCTCCCTAACAGCACAGTGGGTGTACCTACACCTCAGGGACCGCAGCGGTTCAAGAAGGCAGCTCACCACCACCTTCTGAAGGGGCAACTAGGGATGGGCAATAAATGCTGGCCTTGCCAGCGACGCCCACATCCTGGAAATGAATTTTTTTTAACTGCTTGTAATTCCTATGAAGATGCCTCTCCCAACATTCACATTTTGGAATATTTTATTAAAGGCAGTTTGCATATTGACATGAAAATATCAGAAGACCAAACATCAACAGGAACAAAGAGCACAGGCCCCCAACATCCCCCAATACCAACCCCCATCTCACCCCACCCCCTTCCCCCCCCCCCCCCCCCCCCCCCCCCCGACATCTCAATTCATCTCGGAGGAACCGATAAACGGCCCTCCTCCGCCTCCTGTAAGATGAACTTGACCTCCTCCAAGTTGCAGGAATTCTGCCAGGTCGTTCGCTCACACCCCATCCTCTGGCAGCTCAGAGTCCCGTCAGCATCCCGTCTCCGGGCTACCGCGTAGGCAAAGGCCAGTGAACCGGCTTCTCTCCCCACTTGGGCTCCTAGATCCTCCGACGCACCAAATATCGGCACCTCTGGACTCGGGGTCACCCTCACCCCGGGAATCCCGGACATGACATCCGAGAGCCCCTGACGGAACCCCCTCAACCTTGGACATGCCCATAAAAAATGGGTGTATTTCCCCCCCCCCCCCCCGGACCTGTCCCCCACCCGTACAAAGTACCGCCTCATCCTCACCCACCGTCATGTGGGCCCTTGGCACCATCTTAAACTAAATGAGGCTTAACCTCACACATAGATCATAGAATTTACAGTGCAGAAGGAGGCCATTCGGCCCATCGAGTCTGCACCAGCTCTTGGAAAGAGCACCCTACCCAAGTTCAACACCTCCACCCTATCCCAATAACCCCACCCAACACTAAGGGCAATTTTGGACACTAAGGGCAATTTATCATGGCCAATCCACCTAACCTGCACATCTTTGGACTGCGGGAGGAAACCGGAGCACCCGGAGGAAACCCACGCACACACGGGGAGGATGTGCAGACTCCGCACAGACAGTGACCCAAGCCGGAATCGAACCTGGGACCCTGGAGCTGTGAAGCCATTGTGCTATCCACAATGCTACCGTGCTGCCCTGGTGAGGAGCTGCTCACATGGTGAGGACGAGTTCACCCTCTGCAGGGCCTCTACCCACCTCCCCACCCAACTCTCTCCCAACATTCCTAACAAATCTCTCTACCCGGAGCTTCTCACCATAGCCTGGTCTTCACACAAAATGGACAAATTGCTTTGCTTGATTTGATTGATTGTCACGTAGGTACGGTGAAAAGTATTGTTCCAGTCCAGGATTGTACAGTCCAGGCAGATCATTCCAAACAAAAAAATACATCGGACAATATTCCAGTTGCAAAGGGCAGCGAATGTACCTTCCTGAAATTGGGATTCCCATAGGAATGTCCCAGGTGTGGCTGGTACAGTTACGGAGGTCTCCCGAGAGTTAGACCCGAGAGCGTGGATTCCAATCTCACTGTGGGGAGCGTGAGAATTCGATTTCACTTCTGGGCGTTGCAGTTTTGAAAGGATTTATTGGGCTGTGAAAGGATTGCAGCAAAGATTCACCACAATGTTACCAATGGTGACATTATGGGTGGGAGTTTTCACTGAAAAGCCCTGCCCCCCTGAGGGGAGATTACATGAACCCGGTTTGTTTTCCCTGGAATGCAGGTGATTGAGGATTCCCGGGGCGGGTTTTTCCCAAACGGAAAAGCGAGCGCCTTTAGCCGCGTGATTCCCGGAGCTCGCAGTGCTGGGAAACACATGGCTATTCAACGCAACACGTGTTGGATACAGGGCCTGGACGGGGAACACGCAGCCGAGGCAGCCCTGTTTTGTACAGTGGAGCGCTCGATCTCTGAGGCCTCCAAAGTGATGCCCGACCCCCGCCCCCCCACAGCATGAACGCACTACTGGAGGCCCATCCCAATTGGCATTGCCGTCTGGTCACATTGGCAGTGCCAAGCAGGCACCCAGGTGGCACTGGCAAGGTGCCAGGCTGGCACTGTCAGGGTGCCCAGGTGGCACCACCCTGCCCAATGTAGCTGGGGGCCTCCCATCCCCTGGGAGACCCCCACGCGTGCCATTCCGTCTGGTCCCCGTTTGCGGGGATCAATGCTGAGCCGCGCTCGCCCGTGGTCTCCGAGCCGAAGGGGTCGAATCCCAAAGCTTCAGACACCTCGGGAATCTGCACATTAGTCAGATTAGCTGTCTCGCTCTAATCTGCAGATTTGGGCAGGATTTAGACCGCGGTTGCGTTGAACCGTGCGAGGCGTTGCGAGCCGGGTAAATCCTGGGAACGAGGTCTCCCAGCTTTTTTCGGCCACGCTGTGCCATGGCTGTTGGATCACGGCCACGGGTTCTGATAGGGGAGGGGCAGTGGATGGGAAAGTTGAAGGGGGAGAGAATGGGGCAGGGGGAGTCTAGGACAAGGGCTCAGAAATTAAAATCGGAGCAAGATCATTTAGGACTGTGGAAATGTGGGACTCCCTCCCACAAATCTGAGATAGATGGATATTAGTTAGATTGTATTCTGGAGTACAGAGCCATAGCAAGCAGATGGTGTTAGGATACAGATCAGCTGGGCAGCACGGTGGCACAGTGGGTTAGCCCTGTTGCCTCACGGCGCCGAGGTCCCAGGTTCGATCCCGGCTCTGGGTCACTGTCTGTGTGGAGTTTGCACATTCTCCCCGTGTCTGCATGGGTTTTGCCCCCACAACCCAAAGATGTGCAGGCTAGGTGGATTGGCCATGCTAAATTGCCCCTTAATTGGAAAAAATTAATTGGGTACTCTAAATTTATTGAAAAAAAGGGATACAGATAAGCTATCATCTTATTGACATGAAATGAAAATCGCTTATTATCACAAGTAGGCTTCAAATGAAGTTACTGGTACCCCTTGAGGAGTGGAAACATCAGGCGCCAGATCGGCACCTCCCCAGTGTCAGCACGATGGCAGAGATTCCATTTCACCATAAGACATAGGAGCAGAATTAGGCCACTCGACCCATCGAGTCTGCTCCGCCATTCAATCATGGCTGATATTTTTCTCATCCCCATTCTCCTGCCTTCTCCCCATAACCCCTGATCCCCTTATTAATCAAGAACCTGTCTATCTCTGTCTTAAAGACACTCAGTGATTTGGCCTCCACAGCCTTCTGCGGCAAAGAGTTCCACAGATTCACCACCCTCTAGCTGAAGAAACTCCTCCTCATCTCTGCTTTAAAGGATCGTCCCTTTAGTCTGAGATGGTGTCCTCTGCTTCTAGTTTTTCCTACAAGTGGAAACATCCTCTCCACGTCCACTCTATCCAGGCCTCGCAGTATCTTGTAAGTTTCAATAAGATCCCCCTCATCCTTTTAAACTCCAACGAGTACAGACCCAGAGTCCTCAAATGTTCCTCATCAGACAAGCTCTTCATTCCAGGGATCATTCTTGTGAACCTCCTCTGGACCCTTTCCAAGGCCAGCACATCCTTCCTTAGAGACGGGGCCGAAAACTACTCACAATACTCCAAATGGGGTCTGACCAGAGCCTTATACAGCCTCAGAAGTACATCCCTGCTCTTGTATTCTAGCCCTCTCGACATGAATGCTAACATTGCATTTGCCTTCTTAACTGCCGGCTGAACCTGCCCATTAACCTTAAGAGAATCGTGAACAAGGACTCCCAAGTCCCTTTGTACTTCTGCTTTCCGAAGCATTTCCCCATTTAGAAAATAGTCTCTGCCTAAATTCCTCCTTCCAAAGTGCATAACCTCACACTTTTCCACATTGTATTTCATTTGCCACTTCATTGCCCACTCTCCTAGCTTGTCCAAATCCTCTGCAGCCTCCTTGCTTCCTCAACACTACCTGCCCCTCTATAGATCTTTGTATCATCTGCAAACTTAGCAACAGTGCCTTCAGTACCTTCTTCCAGATTATTAATGTATATTGTGAAAAGTTGTGGCCCCAGCACAGACCCCTGAGGCACACCACTAGTCACCGGCTGCCATCCTGAAAAAGACCCCTTTATCCCCACTCTCTGCCTTCTGCCAGTCAGCCAATCTTCTATCCATGCCAGGATCTTACCCTGAACACCATGAGCTCTTAACTTATTTAACAGCCTCCTATGCGGCACCTTGTCAAAGGCCTTCTGGAAATCTAAATAAATCATGTCCACTGGTTCTCCTTTGTCTAACCTCCTTGTTACCTCCTCAAAGAACTCTAACAGATTTGTCAGACACGACTTCCCTTTGACAAAGCCGTGCTGACTCAGTCCTATTTTACCATGCACTTCCAAGTACTTTGCGATCTCATCTTTAATAACAGACTCTAAAATCTTACCAATGACCAAAGTCAGGCTAACCGGCCTATAATTTCCCGTCTTCTGCCTCACTCCCTTCTTAAACAGGGGTGTTACATTAGCCACTTTCCAGTCCTCTGGGACCCTTCCTGCCTCCAGTGATTCCTGAAAGATCATCACTAATGCCTCCACAATTTCCTCAGCTATCTCCTTTAGAACCCTGGTGTGTAGTCCATCTGGTCCAGGTGATGTATCCACCTTCAGACCTTTCAGTTTCCCCAGAACCTTCTCCTTAGTAATGGTCACTGCACCCACCTCTGCCCCCTGATTCTCCTGGAGCTCTGGCCTTTCAAATGCAAATGAAAGGCCAAACTGCTGTTTTGCATCAAACTGCCAGAAGCAGTGGTCAATCACTTACATAGATAGATAGAATTTACAGTGCACAAGGAGGCCATTCAGCCCATCGAGTCTGCACCGGCTCTTGGAAAGAGCACCCTACCCAAGGTCAACACCTCCACCCTATCCCCATAACCCAGTAACCCCACCCAACACTGAGGGCAATTTTGGACACTAAGGGCAATTTAGCATGGCCAATCCACCTGACCCGCACATCTTTGGACTGTGGGAGGAAACCGGAGTACCCGGAGGAAACCCACGCACACACGGGGAGGATGTGCAGACTCCACACAGACAGTGACCCAAGCCGGGAATCGAACCTGGGACCCTGGAGCTGTGAAGCGATTGTGCTATCCACAATGCTACCGTGCTGCCCCGTACTTGTGACACTTATAAAGATTATAAGTAACATTATTATTTCCACCTGCCGACTCAATCACAGTGGGCCAAATGACCGCTTTCTGTGCTTTGCCCATTCTACGTTTGTGTGGATGTCCAAAGTTTTATAAAAGAATGTGGTAATCCAACTTGATCGAAGGCACGATTTATTTACGCGAATGTTAATCCTTAATCCATCTCTCCAATCTGTTTTATAGGAGAGCGGTACTGGGTGTTCAAAGATAACAATGTGGAAGAGAGTTACCCACGTTTCATCAGTGACTTTGGCCTATCCGTGAAGAGCATTGATGCAGCCTTTGTCTATCCCCATGATGATAAGACCTATTTCTTTAAGGAGAATCAGTACTGGAGATATGACGACCAACTTCGGAAAATGGACCCAGACTATCCAAAGGACACGGTCCTGTGGAAGGGTTTGCCCAGCCACCTTGACGACGCTATGAAATGGTCTGACGGTACGTTTATTTCTACGTGCGAACGGATTTTGCTGTTGGCCGAGACGGAGTGTTGAGGTGTGAAGGAGAAGTAGGCGTCGTCGTTCTTCCCCACCAACGTACCTTCAACCTGGCCTTACTGAGCGGGTGGGGCAGGAATCGTTCCCGTTCTCATCCTTACGACCTCGGTATCTCCACTAATCTATCACAGAAATCTCAAACTTGCTTCCCCAAAGCTGCAGGGGGGGGGACGTATGCACGGGGAGAACGTGCAGACTCCGCACGGACAGAGACCCAAGCCGGGAATTGAACCCGGGTTCCTGGCACTGTGAAGCAACAGTGCTGACCACTGTGCTACCGTAGACGGAGTCAATGGATAATGGATGGGAGGCAGGTTCGTGGACTGGGCTGTGTTCACGACTCTCTGAGGTTTCTTGCGGTCTCCTGCCCGATGGAATAGGTTGGAAGAGAGAATAACCCGGGTGGGAGGGGTCTTTGATTATGCTGCCCGCTCTCCTTTGGCAGCGAGAGGTGTAGATGGAGTCAATGGATGGGAGGCAGGTTCGTGTGATGGACTGGGCGGTGTTCACGACTCTCTGAGGTTTCTTGCGGTCTTGAGCAGTTGCCATACCAGGCTGTGATGCAGCCAGATAGGATGCTTTCTATGGTGCATCTGTAAAAGTTGGTAAGAGTCAATGTGGACATGCCGAATTTCGTTAGTTTCCTGAGGAAGTATAGGCGCTGTTGTGCTTTCTTGGTGGTAGCGTCGACGTGGGTGGACAAGGACAGATTGTTGGTGATGTGCACCCCTTTTTTTTTTTTTTTTTTAAATTTAGATTACCCAATTATTTTTTCCAATTAAGGGGCAATTTAGCGTGGCCAATCCACCTACTCTACACATTTTTGGATTGTGGGGGCGAAACCCACGCAGACACGGGGAGAATATGCAAACTCCACACGGACAGTGACCCAGAGCCGGGATCGAACCTGGGACCTCAGCGCCGTGAGGCGGTTGTGCTAACCACTAGGCCACCGTGCTGCCCGGTGATGTGCACCCCTAGGAATTTGAAACTGCTAACCATCTCCACCTCGGTCCCGTTGATGCTGACAGGGGTGCGTACACTACTTCGCTTCCTGAAGTCAATGACCAGCTCTTTAGTTTTGCTGACATTGAGGGAGAGATTGTTGTTGTTACACCACTCCACTAGGTTCTCTATCTCCCTCCTGTATTCTGACTCGTCGTTATTCGAGATCCGGCCCACTATGGTCGTATTGTCACCAAACTCATAGATGGAGTTGGAACCAAGTTTTGCCACGCAGTCGTGTGTGTACAGGGAGTAGAGTAGGGGGCTAAGTACGCAGCCTTGCGGGGCACCGGTATTGAGGACTATTGTGGAGGAGGTGTTGTTGTTCGTTCTTACTCACTGTGGTCTGTGGGTCAGAAAATCGAGGATTCAGTTGCAGAGTGAGGACCAATTACTAGGTTTTGGAGCTTTGATACGTGTTTGGCTGGGATGATGGTGTTGAAGGCGGAGCTGTAGTCAATAAAGGGGCTGTTTAGCTCACAGGGCTAATCGCTGGCTTTGAAAGCAGACCAAGGCAGGCCAGCAGCACGGTTCAATTCCCGTAACAGCCTCCCCGAACAGGTGCCGGAATGTGGCGACTAGGGGCTTTTCACAGTAACTTCATTTGAAGCCTACTCGTGACAATAAGCGATTTTCATTTCATTTCAAATAGGAGTCTGATGTAGGAGTCCTTGTTGTCGAGATGCTCTGGGGATGAGTGTAGGGCCAGGAAAATGGCGTCTGCTACGGACAATATTGGATTTTCACCGAGTGCTTTAGAGTTTCACAAGATTTCCCTGAAAATTGTTCTCGTTTTCAAATACTTCCGTGGCTTCACATTGCACTCTCGCCCCCACTAAACACTGCGCCACCATGCCGCCCTGCAATCCCTTAGTACTGACAATTTAACAATACAGCACTCCCTCAGTACTGACCCTCTGACAGTGCAGCCCTCCCTTAGTACTGACAATTTAACAATACAGCACTCCCTCAGTACTAACCCTCTGACAGTGCAGCGCTCCCTCAGTACTGACCCTCTGACAGTGCAGCACTCCCTCAGTACTGACCCTCTGACAGTGCAGCACTCCCTCAGAACTGACCCTCTGACAGTGCAGCACTCCCTCAGTACTGACCCTCTGACAGTGCAGCACTCCCTGAGTACTGACCCTCTGACAGTGCAGCACTCCCTCAGTACTGACCCTCTGACAGTGCAGCACTCCCTCAGTACTGACCCTCTGACAGTGCAGCACTCCCTCAGTACTGACCCTCTGACAGTGCAGCACTCCCTCAGTACTGACCCTCTGACAGTGCAGCACCCCCTCAGTCCTGACCCTCTGACAGTGCGGCGCTCCCTCAGTACTGACCCTCTGACAGTGCAGCACTCCCTCAGTACTGACCCTCTGACAGTGCAGCACTCCCTCAGTACTGACCTTCTGACAGCGCAGCACTCCCTCAGTACTGACCCTCTGACAGTGCGGCACTCCCTCAGTACTGACCCTCTGACAGTGCTGCACTCCCTCAGTACTGCACTGGAAATGTGAGCTTGGAGTATATGTGCTTGTATCTGGAGTGGAATTGATAAATAAAATGTGTAACTTCTGACACTTTCAAATGTGATTATCGAAGGTTTAACCCGTACCTGTACACCAGACAGCAGGTGTAAAACAGCAGCAAATTAAAGGCAAAATGTACCAAAAGTTTATTTTCGATTCTCACCTTTTGTGTTCCCCATTAGGAGCTGCCTATTTCTTTAAAGGAAAGAATTATTGGAAAGTGACGGACAATAACATGGCTGTGGACCCTGGTTACCCCAAGTCTGTGGCCCGGGACTGGCTGGCCTGCAGCGAGATGCAGGCGGACTCTTCAATCTCAGACCAAGCCCACTCCCGGCCCCGGACAGGCCGAGGGCACCAAGACGTGAGCAGGTCAGAGAGCGAGAAAAGGAACTGCACGTGCACGTCTGCGGCAGAGACGTCTAGACTCACAGCTGCGCTGAGGCGGATCGCCAGCCTGCTCCTGATCTCGGTGGTGTGTCTGTGGCTGGGGCCGGATTAATGGACGTGGTCGGCCCGCGTTCCGAGAGCTTCCTGACACAGCACTGACTCTGTCAGAAGTAAATCCCCATTGCCTTGCTGGGAGAGTCTAAAGATAGAGAGGGCCCATTATCAAAATGAAATGCTGCACCAACAGGAACGTTTAACACTGGCTGGATTGACAATGAATCGACAATTTTTTAAAGACGATATGGAGGAATTTCGTTGAAAGTGTTCTTTATCATCAAGGAAAGTCAAACAATTTATTTTTTTAATGCAAAAAAAAAAGGGTGTAGAATCCGAGGACCTTTATATGGCTTTGATCAAGAAATGTTTATTGGCATTCCAGTCACAAAATACCATGAACTGGGATGTTAATCGCTGCTATCCACTGCAGTTATTTATTTATATATATTTTATTCACTCGCTAGGAAATGCTTTTGTTTTCTGTCGGGGCTGAGGCCCCCGTTCAGGCAATGTTGTTCGAATCGAGTGTTGGCGGCCAGCGACATCACTCTTTCCACGGTGACCCAGAGCTGACTGGAGTGACTTGGCATGGTGGGGAGAATACCCCACCAGCATGTGTAGATGTGTGTCCCCATTGAGGCCGCCCTGCCCCGATGGTCGCTGACCTACTTTGGTTCCCGGTTCCACCATTTTAGGACAAGAGAACCAAGAGCGGGAGGGTTAGGCGCAGCAGAGAAACAGGCCGATTAGCGCAACCAGCCCAGGCCAGGGATTCCGCTCCACTCCAAACTTCTCCCATCGTATCCCTCTTTCCCTCTTCTCCTTCACATATTTGGCTACCATCCCCTCGACTGCATCTACACCATTCCAGCCCTTCGAGCCTGCTCTGCCATTCAGTACGATCATGTATGATCTGACCTTGACCTCAGCTCCACTTTCCTGCCTGTACTAACTCTTGGCTCTCGTGTAGATCAAAGATCTGGCCATCTCAGCCTCGAATATGTGGCACAACTTGCACGGCTCTCTGCGGTAGAGAATTCCAAAGATTCATGACCTTCTAAAAGAGGAAATTCTTCTTCCAACTCCAACTTAACTGGGCATCACCTAATTCCAAAACCGCGCTCCCTAGTTCTAGATTCTTCTACAAGGGGAAACATCATCTCAGCTTCTACTCTATGAATTAGTCAAACACAATTTCTTTTTCACAGAAACAGGTTGGCTCTGCTTGATTATATTATCATTCCCTCAGCCAACTTTCTTCATAATGGACTCCAGAATTTTCCCAAAGACAGATGTCAGGCTAACTGGCCAATAGTTTCCTGCTTTTCCATTTGCACTTTTCCAGCCTGCTGGGTCCTTTTCAAAATATAGGGAATTTTGAAAGATTGCGACCATTTTATCCACTATCTTTACAGCCACTTCTCTTAGGATAGTAGGATGTCGGCGGTCCTGAGCAGCCCAATGGATCCTGTCAACTTTTAGTCCCATTTGTTTGTCCAATACTTTTTCTCTAGACATGAGTGTTTTAAATTCCTTTTGCCCACTGATTTTCTATTATCCTTGGGATTCTTTTAGTGTCTTGTTCAAAGTTTCTGCCATTTCCTTGTTTCCCATTATTAATTTACCAGTGTCATCCTTTAAGGGACCAACATTTCCTTTAGCTACTCTCTTCCTTTTTTTATACTTGTAAAAGTTCTTCCTCTCTGTTGTTAAATTTCTTGCTCGTTTCCATTCCCATTCTCTTCCCGCACCGAGTTGTGCACGAAGGCAGACTTCCATCTATTTCCATAGCTGGTTATTAGTGTAACAGTTTGCAAGTCTGTCGCCAGAGGTTTACAGCTTGAGGGACACCATGCCACATCCAGGAACCTCGCCCACTCTTGCCACCAGCCATTGATGTGTCAGAAAGATTTTGCAGGGTTTTTAAAATAAATTTAGAGTATCCAATTTAGGGGCAATTTAGGGCAGCCAATCATCCTACCCTGCATATCTTTGGGTTGTGGGGTGGAACCCAAGCAGACACGGGGAGAATGTGCAAACTGCTCATGGACAGTGACCCGGGGCTCGAACCCGGGTCCTCAGCGTTGTGAGGCAGCAGGGTTAACCTGTTTGACCGCGTTATGAACGCACCTTCCTCCACCGTCAGGTCCTGGAGTGGGACTCGAACCAGGAGTTTCCAGCTCAGAGGCAGGGGTGCTACCCACTGCATCACAAAACCTCCTGCTCGGTCACTGTCTGTGCGGAGTCTGCATGTTCTCCCCGTGTGTGCGTGGGTTTCCTCCGGATGCCCCGGTTTCCTCCCACAGTCCAAAGATGTGCGGGTTAGGTGGATTGGCCATGATAAATTGTCACTTAGTGTCCAAAAGGTTAGGAGGAGTTATTGGGTTAGGGGGATAGGGTGGAAGTGAGGGCTTAAGTGGGTCAGTGCAGACTCAATGGGCCAAATGGCCTCCTTCTGCACTGTATGTTCTATGTTTTATTCTTCCTACTACACTCTCATAATATAATTTCTCCCCCCCCCCCCCCTTTCTGGGGCATACTTTGCTGGTTTCTAAAGTTTTCCTAATCTACTGACCTGCCACTAACCTTCTCAACATTCATGAACCTCCTTAACTTGACCATTATAAACTAATTAATTTATAACAATCGATGATAATTCATCGCTGCTGCTTCTTGCTGATGGGGGTCTAAAATGTACAATGGGAAATTATTGAGATTCTGAATAAAATTCGCAAGAAGCTTTTTGTATAGAACAAATTCACATTTTGCGGGTGTCACAGTATTCACTGCCCATCCCTAGTTTCCTTGAGCAGGTGACTTTTCCGTGGGCTGCCACAGTCCATGTCGTGGTCTGATTCCTCGTCACAGTTTGATACTGGCTAGAGGGCAGCTAAGCGTCAACCATACTTCACTGAGACGGGAATCACATGTCGGCTAATTTGACAAAGAGTGGTAGGTGTCCACGATTAATGATAATCACATATTGTCACAAGTAGGCTTCAATGAAGTTACTGTGAAAAGCCCCTAGTCGCCACATTCCGGCGCCTGTTGGGGGAGGCCGGCACGGGAATTGAACCCGCGCTGCTGGCCTGGTTTTGCATTATAAGCCAGCAGTTTAGCCCACTGTGCTAAACCAGCCCCTCAGCATTCAGTAAGATCTGGGTCTGGCCTCAACTCCACGTTCCTGCCAATCCATGATCCTTGACTCCCTGTCCTCTCAAAACTCTGTCTGACTCATGCCTTGAACATATTCCTTGACCCGCAGCCTCCCTGCCCCCTGGGAAAGACCAATCTGGGGAAGACCAGCGATCCTCTGAGAGAAGAAATGCCTCTTCATCTCTGCTCTCAAATTGGACACCCCTCATATATAAACTGTGCTTCCTGGGATTCGCCCCGTGGGAGGAAACTCTCGGCACCCAACCTGTCCAGTCCCCTCAGAGTCTCAATAAGATCACTTCTCATCCTTCTAAACTCCATTGAGCATAGACCCAACCTGTTCAAA
Source organism: Scyliorhinus canicula (assembly GCF_902713615.1). Lineage (NCBI taxonomy): Eukaryota > Metazoa > Chordata > Chondrichthyes > Carcharhiniformes > Scyliorhinidae > Scyliorhinus > Scyliorhinus canicula. Next base: position 5,797,017 of record NC_052146.1, read on the forward strand.
CTATCCTCAGCTCGACATGGGTCGAGAGCTAGGGGGATTCACTGGATTCAAGGCATTGAAAGATCTTTCGTGGTGCAAAGATTATTACAAAATAACATTGTTGATATTTTGATCCTCACCACTCTAGACATTTAGTTCCCCAATATTGAATGTAGAAGGAAATTATTTGAACTGAATTTGCTTTGAAACGCTTAAACACTCCTCCCATTTCTCTGGAGTCGTTGAGGCAATTCTATTTCCACAGAAGTGTGTTCAGGTTCCATAGCAGTCCCTGGAAAATTCAGATGTTTTTCATTGATGTCGGCCTATCAAACGAGGTGAGGGGGAATGCCATCCTTTAACTTCTCTCACTAAATCGGTACAATGAGATCGGAGCCCATTATACACCTCCCCAGTGAAACAGCTCTGACAGCTCTTTGTACCGTCACTCCATTGCCAGACGTTGCCACGTTCAATCAATTCGTTCAACTCAATGCCGGTGCCACAATGGAGCTCATTCTTGAATGGCTGAGGGAATGGGGGTTCCGTTCAGCAGTGGCCGCCTGTCCTGGTTAACTCCTAATTGATGTCTGGGGTGGCTTCAGTTGATACCGGGAAGGCGGCAGGAGAGAAGCTGGGGAAGTCAACTTGCGTTTGCTCTTTCCTCTCTCTCTTTCCCTTGGGAAGAGTCACAGAAATTCTTGATGTCCAAAGGTTATAGCATGAGCAAAGCAAAGAACCGTGTTTGCACCATTCACTGGACTGCTTGGCGGCCTCAGCATTGTAGAATGCGACAGCTATAGCGTGAGAGGTTACGGGGTTGGTCTGGTGCGCTAGGTAGCTGCGACTAAATTCCACAGCACGTTCAAACTAATGACACCAGAAACGGATAAACTCACTGCTGATTATGGGATCTTGCTGTGTACCGAATGGCACTTAGCTGCAGTGACTGCCCTGAAGAGTAATTCATTGTGTTTGACGTGTGTTAGAGTGTTTCTGAGAGGTGTCATTAAAGTGCTTCATAAAAGCAAATGTTTCTTTTCTTAAGTCTGCCTTCCTTTAACATGATTGATTTAACTTGGACTCTCTGGGCTGAGCACAGTGGCTAGCACTGAGCTGTGCTGTATATGGACCAGCAATGCTCTGCCATCTTGGCCACTCTTAGGCAGTTGACATTGAACCTCATCGTGCTCATTTTACAGAATTTACTAGTAGGCAGCACGGTAGCACAAGTGGATAGCACTGTGGCTTCACAGCGCCAGGGTCCCAGGTTCGATTCCCTACTGGGTCACTGTCTGTGCGGAGTCAGCACATTCTCCCCGTGTCTGCGTGGGTTTCCTCCGGGTGCTCCGGTTTCCACCCACAGTCCAAAGACGTGCAGGTTAGGTGGATTAGAACATAGAACATAGAACAGTACAGCACAGAACAGGCCCTTCAGCCCTCGATGTTGTGCCGAGCCATGATCACCCTACTCAAACCCACGTATCCACCCTATACCCGTAACCCAACAACCCCCCCACCTTACTATTTTTAGGACACTACGGGCAATTTAGCATGGCCAATCCACCTAACCCGCACATCTTTGGGCTGTGGGAGGAAACCGGAGCACCCGGAGGAAACCCACGCACACACGGGGAGGACGTGCAGACTCCACACAGACAGTGACCCAGCCGGGAATTGAACCTGGGACCCTGGAGCTGTGAAGCATCTATGCTAACCACCATGCTACCGTGCTGATTGGCCATGATAAATTGCTCTTAGTGTCCAAACAAAGGTTAGGAGGGGTTACGGGGATAGGGCGGAGGTGAGGGCTTAAGTGGGTCAGTGCAGACTCAATGAAATGAAATGAAATGGAAATGAAAATCGCTCATTGTCACGAGTAGGCTTCAATGAAGTTACTGTGAAAAGCCCCTAGTCGCCACATTCCGGCGCCTGTCCGGGGAGGCTGGTGCGGGAATGCCAAATGGCCTAATGGCCTCATTTGCACTGCATGTTCTATGTTCTACGTTCTTAATACAGGGACAAAGAGGTTGAATACAGGAGGTCAACATTCCTGTCCCCAGACATCATCAGCAACACGTCCAGTGCTGTGCTAATTGTGTGGAGAGGTTCCTGAGGTTGTCTAAGCCAGGCTCTAGGCCCCTTGAAAATCGGAATAGGGGATCGTTTTGGAACCAAATTTTTGTGTGCTCACGGAATTTCTAGTTTTTCCTCACCTTGCAGTGAAACTGGGGCATTTTAAGAGACCGGTCACATGCACAGTATCACGACCCCCTGAGCTAGTGTGCAATCAATTCCAGCCCCACTTGACGCACCACAGGTGAAATAAGATTTAATTTAAAAGACCCGAGGTCCTTGGTCGAGCCAATAAACTGCAATCATCAGGTTTGTAACTTTAACACAACTAACCTGTTCTTATGTACAGTATTATAATTAAATGGACAGAAAATGTAACTGACTACTACTACTACTCCTTCTAAACTTCTCCCCTTCCTACCTCGTCCCACTCGCTCTACACACACACAGACAAACAACACAGACGGGAAAGGGTGGTGGAAAAGGAAAGCTTATATGAATGAAAAGTAAAGTAGGATCTCTGATGCACTGGGATGATTTCCAGCCAATGTCTTTCTGAGGTTCAGGCTTTCGCGTTGGTACTTCTTCTTCTCTCGCCTTGAGATGGTTTTCTCGGGCAAGGTTGTCGACCTTCCCTGCAGACCCAGCATCATTTCAGCTTCACAATAAAGGACGTGCCAAGCACTCACTGCTTTCAGAACAACAGAGCAGTTCTTTCACTTCAGCAAGTAGGAGGGAGAGAGACAGAGAGTTCATTTCCCTTCCAACGTCTCAACACTTCTGCCAGGATGTGGAGGTGCTGAGCGTTGGACTGGGGTGAGCACAGCAACAACACCAGGTTAAAGTCCAACAGGTTTGTTTCAAACACTAGCTTTCGGAGCACTGCTAAGGGCTGGTTTAGTACAGTGGGCTAAATCGCTGGCTTTTAAAGCAGACCAAGGCAGGCCAGCAGCACGGTTCAATTCCCGTACCAGCCTCCCCGAACAAGCGCCGGAATGTGGCAACTAGGGGCTTTTCACAGTAACTTCATTGAAACCTACTCGTGACAATAAGCGATTTTCATTTCATTTCCTTCCACTGCTCCTTCACCTGAGGAAGGAGCTGCACTCCGAAAGCTAGTGTTTGAAACAAACCTCTTTTTTTTTATAAATTTAGATTACCCAATTATTTTTTCCCATTAAGGGGCAATCTAGCGTGGCCAATCCACCTACTCTGCACATCTTTGGGTTGTGGGGGCGAAACCCACGCAGACACGGGGAGAATGTGCAAACTCCACACAGACAGTGACCCAGAGCCGGGATCGAACCTGGGACCTCAGCGCCGTGAGGCGGTTGTGCTAACCACTAGGTCACTGTGCTGCCCTTGTTTGAAACAAACCTGTTGGACTTTAACCGGCATGCGCGGGTTGGAGCCGGCCGCGCGTCATCTTGGAGCGCGGCCTTAACAACGGTCGTTAAGGCCGTGATTCCCGGGGTTCCACTCCTAGCCCCGATTGGGGGGGGAGGGAGAATCGGGTCCCGGGAACGGGCGTGAAGGCTGCCGTGAAACACGGCCAGTTTCACGGCAGCCTTTACGACTCTCCGCATTTGCGGAGAATCTCGCCCCACATCTTTGGGTTCTGGGGATGAGAGCCAAGCAGACACGGGGAGAATGTTCAAACTCCACACGGACAGTGACCCAGAGCCGGGGTCAAACCCAGATTCTCAGCGGCGTGAAGCAGCAGTGCTAACCACTGCGCCGCCCTCACCATTTGCCAGTTAACTAAGTTAACCAACTCCCTCTAAAACTGGCTCCTAACACCCTCTCAGTGCCAAAGAGTGTGGCTTCTTCTCAAATACAAAACCTGGGAGCATAGTATCGTGGCAAGCAGGCTGCTTCTGAGTCTCCTGCTTAAAGCACATCCCGATTATGGGTCGATGGACCAAAATAATAGAAAAGAAAAGAAATGGGAACAAAGGAAATAACAGGAAGGACTCTCACAGCGGGCTGGCAGGCAGTTTAACAGAACAGGCTGTAGTGTTAACATCTTCTTCATAAAGCTCCACACTATCCAGTCCCAGTGCTCCTCGCTCCCCGCACCTCCACCCCACCGCCCACAACAGTATGAATCTGACCCCATTTCCAGCTCTCTCCAGCTTCGATGAACAGTCACCCAGACTCGGAACGTCATCCCCCTTCTCTCTCCACAGATGCTGCCAGACCTGCTGAAATTGTCTGTGTTTGAGACATGTTGGGTGTCAGCTATGCAAAGAGGCTGAATAGACTCGGACTGTTTTCATTAAAAAGGTGGAGGTTGAGGGGTGACCTGGTCGAGGTTTCCCAGATTATGGGGGGCATGGATAGAGTGGATGGGCAGGCACTCTCCCAGGGTGGAGGGGTCAGTCACCAGGGGGCATAGATTTAAGGTCCAAGGGGCAAAGTTTAGAGGAGATGTACGAGGCAGGTTTTTTACACAGAGGGTGGTGAGTGCCTGGAATGCGTTGCCAGGGGAGGTTGTGGAAGCAGATACATTAACGACGTTCAAAAGGCATCTTGACCAATACATGGTACAGAGGGATACGGCACTGGGAAGTGCTGAGGGTTTTGGCCAAGGTTGGTATCATGACCAGTACAGGCTTGGAGGGCCGAAGGGCCTGTTCCTGTGCTGTATTGTTCTTTGTTCTTTACGTACCATTTTGCATTGCAATTGTAGTCAGAGGAACTTCGAATACCCAACGTCGACAGGATGTAGACCGATGTAATTCTAAAAATAAATAGACGTATATATGTGTATATGTTTCTTCTCATGGTTTAAAAATCATTTTTAAAATCCTAGAACAGTCAACCTGAACCTCGGCAGGAATATAAATCTGCATTTCGGCGATCCAAAAATTGCATGGTGTGTGATCCCAAAGAAACCTGACCTTGATCCTTCCTCAAAACAGCTGCCTAATGATCTGAGGTGGCAGGTGCACAGAAGATTTGGGTTTGCTGGAGTGTTAATATTGGCATGAATGAATAAAAGAAAAAATGTTCAGGGTTTTGGGGAAAGAGCAATGAGTGGGGGAGCGGGACGAATTAGAAACCTCCTTCAAAGGGCTAGCACAGGCACGGTTGGGCGAGTGGCCACCTTCTGAGCCATAAGTGTCAATAAATTGTTCATCTGCATTTGCATGGCTGCTATTGCACTTGCCGTGTGAAATTAGCGGAAATTTTAACTGACTGTTAGAAGGACACTGGTTTCCACAAGAAGTGTTTAATTGGAGGATCACTCTGGCTTATAAAAGAATGACTCTTGCTGCGGTTAAGCATTCAATTCTGCCCAGAACTCTTCAGAAATGCAAAATGGCTTCAGAAGACAATCCCTTGCATGAAAGAAAATGGGACAACACAGATTTGTATTTTACCCTGCCCGATGTTGCATTATTGGAAACACGTTGGCTTTCTCTGGGGTACGTTTTCTGGGCACGCGTGGCGCTCTGTTACCTCACACACGCGGCTCTGCCTCATGTCGAATGCTGAGCTATCCCCTCAATGTCTCCCCTATCAGACCAGGCTTCAAACCGGAAGGAGGAGTTAGCAACACTCCTGCGTAGGCCTGGAGTCTCCAGGAATTGAAGATTTGTCTCCAAGACACTGCTTCATAACAATAATCACTTATTGTCACCAGTAGGCTTCAATGAAGTTCCTGTGAAAAGCCCCTAGTCGCCACATTCCGGCGCCTGGTCAGGGAGGCTGGTACGGGAATTGAACCCACGCTGCTGGCCTTGTTCTGCATTACAAGCCAGCTGTCGTAGCCCGCTGTGCTAAACCAGTCTCTGGACCCAAAACACAGGAGGAATATCACAGTGGGTGTCACACATGGATGTCTTTTCATTTTCTTTGATGAATTAACGAATCATTGCCGTGGGGAAGAAGGCTGTTCATTTAAATTTTCGGGATGTGGGTGTCACCGGCTAGGCTGGCATGTATCGCCAATCCCTAATTGCCCTTCAGCAGGTGGTGATGAGCTGCCTTCTTGAACTGCTGCAGTCCCTGTGGTGTAGGTACACCCATTGTGCTGTTAGGGAGGGAGTTCCGGGTGTTGCCCCAGCGACAGTGAAGGAACGGCGATATTTCGCCAAGTCAGGGCGGTGAGTGACTTGGAGAGGAACCTCCAGGTGGTGGGGTTCCCAGGTATCTGCTGCTCTTTGTCGGTGGTAGACGTCATAGGTTTGCAACACGAGAGCCCAGACTTTAGTGACCTGAGATCTACTTGTTCGACAGTCATTCTAAAACGATCCACCAGCGCTGTCCATATGCCACCCCACTGAGACATTCAAATATATTGCACATATCCCAGAAATGTTGGAGAATGAAAGGTTTAGTGAGAGGGAAGAACTGAGGGAGATCAACATTAGTAGAGAAATGGTGCTGGGAAAACTGATGGGATTGAAGGTGGATAAATCCCCAGGGCCTGAGAATCTGCATCCCAGAATGCTTAAGGAGGCGGCTCTGGAAATAGTGGATGCATTGGTGGTCACCTTCCGGGATTCTATAGACTCTGGAACAGGGCCTGTAGATTGGAGGGTAGCTCACGTCACTCCGACATTCAAAAAGGGAGGTAGAGAGAAAGCAGGGCATTATAGACCAGTTAGCCTAACATCGGTAATGGGGAAAATGCTTGAATCCATTATCAAGGACTTTATAGCGGAACATTTAGAAAGCAGTGGCAGGATCAGTCAGAGTCAGCATGGATTTATGAAGGGAAAATCACGCTTGACAAATCTTTTGGAATTCTTTGAAGAGGTAACCGGTACAGTAGACAAGGGGGAGCCAGTCGATGTGGTGTATTTGGGCTCTCAGAAGGCGTTTGACAAAGTCCCGCATAAGAGATTATTGTGCAAAATTAAGGTGAATGGGATTGGGGGAAATGTATTGAGGTGGATAGAAAACTGGTTGGCAGAGAGGAAATAAAGAGTAGGGATTAATGGCTCCTTTTCAAATCGGCAGGCAGTAACTAGTGGGGTACCACAGGGATCGGTGCTGGGACCCCAGCTATTCACAATATATATTAATGATTTGGATGAGGGAACAAAATGTAACATTTCAAAATTTGCAGATGGTACCAAATTAGGTGGGAGGGTGAATTGTGACGAGGATGCAGGGATCCTACAGCAAGATCTGGGCAGGTTGGGCGAGTGGGCAAATCAATGGCAGACGCAGTATAATTTGGATAAGTCTGAGGTTATTCACTTTGGAAGCAAAAACAGGAAGGCAGATTACTACCTGAATGGTTGTAAATTGGGAGAGGGGAGTGTGCAGGGGGACCTGGGTGTCCTTGAGCACCATTCGCTGAAGGTAAGCATGCAGTTGCAGCAGGCGGTAAAGAAGGCTAATGGTATGTTGGCCTTCATTGCGAGAGGTTTCCAGTATAGAAGCAGGAATGTGTTGCTGCAATTGTACAGGGCCTTGGTGAGGCCACACCTGGAGTATTGTGGGCAGTTTTGGTCTCCTTCTCTGAGGAAGGATGTTCTTGCTCTCGAGGGAGTGCAGCGAAGGTTTACCAGACTGATTCCAGGGATGGCGGGACTGTCATATGAGGAGAGATTGACCAGGTTGGGATTGTTCTCGCTGGAGTTCAGAAGAATGAGGGGGAATCTCATAGAGACGTATAAAATTCTAACAGGACTGGACAGGTTAGATGCAGGGAAGATGTTACCAATGATGGGTGTGTCCAGAACCAGGGGTCACAGTCTGAGGATTCAGGGTAAACCATTTCGGACAGAGAGAAGGAGACATTTCTTCACACAAAGAGTGGTGAGCCTGTGGAATTCATTACCACAGGAAGGAGTTGATGCTAAAACTTTGAATATATTCAATAGGCGGCTGGATATAGCACTTGGGGAGAATGGGATCAAAGGCTATGGGGAGAAAGCAGGATTAGGCTATTGAGTTGGATGATCAGCCATGATGGTGATGAATGGCGGAGCAGGCTCGAAGGGCCAAAAGGCCTCCTCCTGCTCTTATCTTCTGTGTATCTATGTATCTATGTATCTAATATAGACTGTATCCTGCCTGTCTATGGGTAAAAGGAACAAAAACTCGAATAATAGGACGGCTGTGCTGTCTGACAGAATTGTTACAGTTTTGGCCCATTGTATCTGCACCGGCTTTCAAACCAGCTTCGTGACGTAGTGCCATTCCCTCTGCCTTTTCCCCGTATCCCTGCACATTGTTTCTATTCAAATAATCATCTAACACCCTCTTGCACACCTCGATCGAACCTGCCTCCCCCACATTTCCAGGCCGCGCATTCCAGACCCCAACCACTGACTGGGTGAAAAAGTTTTTTCACATCACATTTGCTTCATTCGCAAATCACTTTAAATCTGCGCCCTCTCGTTCTTCATCCTTTTATGAGTGGGAACAGGTTCTCGATGTAGAGTTGACCGGGGAGAACCGGTGGATGTGGTTTATTTAAGCTTTCAGAAGGCTTTTGATAAAGCCTCACATGGTTTTACCACATGATTAATGTGTAAAGTTAAAGTGCATGAGATTACGAGTAGCGTCTTGAGAGGGATGGAAAGCTGGTTAGCAAATAGGAAGCAAAAGGGTGGGATAAATGGGTCTTTTCCTGATTGGCAGGCGGTGACTAATGGGGTACCGACTAGTGGGGTGACTAGTGGGGTATTATCTCCAAATTTGCAGATGATACAAAGTTGGGTGGGAGGGTGAGCTGTGAGGAGGATGCAGAGATGCTTCAGGGGGATTTGGACGGGCTGAGTGAGTGGGTACACGCATGGCAAATTCAGTATAATGTGGATAAAAGGGAAGATCTCCTCTTCGGTAGCAAAAATCGGAAGGCAGACTATTATTTGAATGGGTGTAAATTGAGATGCTCAATAAGGGATTTTCACAGTAACTTCCTTGCAGTGTTAATGTCAGCCTACTTGTGACACTAGGAAAGATTATTATTGTTATTACCTTGGTCTCCTCTTACATCAGTCGCTGAAAGTAAGCGTGCAGGTACAGCAGGCAGCTACAAAGGCAAATGGTATGTTGGCCTTCATAGCGAGAGGATCTGAGTGCAGGAATAGGGATGTTTTACTGCAATTGTATAGGGCATTGGTGAGGCCACACCTGGAGTATTGTGTGCAGTTTGGGTGTCCTTCTCTGAGGAAGGATGTTCTTGCTCTCGAGGGAGAGCAGCAAAGGGTTACCAGACTGATTCCTGGGAGGGTGGGACTGTCATATGAGGAGAGACTAAATCAGTTAGGATTATATCCATTGGAGTTTAGAAGAGTAAGAGGGGATCTCATAGAAACTTACAAAATTCTAACAGGATTAGACAGTGTAGATTCAGAAAGAATGTTCCCGATGGTGGGGGAGTCCAGAACTAGGGGGTCATAGTTTGAGGGTAAGGGGTAAACCTTTTAGGACTGAGGTGAGGAGAAAGTTCTTCACCCAGGATTTGGATTTGGGTTTATTGTCATGTGTAACGAGGTACAGTGAAAAGTATTGTTCAGCATACAGTCCAGACAGATCGATCCATAGATGAAAAACAAAGGACATACAATAAGTACACAATATAAACACATTCATTTCCGGGATTTGGGCATCGCTGGTTAGGCCAGCATTTAGTGCCCATCGCTAGTTGCCCTTCAGAAGGTGGTGGTGAGCTGCCTTCTTGAGCTGCTGCATTCTCTGAGGTGTAGGTACACCCACTGTGCTGTTAGAGAGGGAGTTCCAGGATTTGGATCCAGCGACAGTGAAGGAATGGTGATATATTTCCAAGTCAGGGTGATGAGTGACTTGGAGGGGAACCTCCAGGTGGTGGGGTTCCCAGGTATCTGCTGCTCTTGTCCTTCTAGATGGTAGAGGTCGTGGGTTTGGAAGGTGCTGCCAAAGGAACCTTGGTGAGTTCCTGCAGTGCATCTTGTGGATGGTACACACTGCTGCCACTGTTCAATCGGTGGTGGAGGGATTGAATATTTGTGGAAGGGGGAGCAATCAAGTGGATTGTTTTGTCGTGGACAATGTGGAGCTTCTTGAGTGTTGTTGGAGCTGCACTCATCCAGGCAAGTGGAGAGTATTCCATCACACTGCTGACTTGTACCTTGTAGATGGTGGACAGGCTTTGGGGAGTCAGGAGGTGAGTTACTGGCCGCAGGATTCCTAACCTTTGACCTGCCCTGGTAGCCACAGTATTAATGTGGCTAGTCCAGTTCAGTTTCCGATCAATGGTAACCCCCAGGATGTTCAGTAGAGAAGAGTGGTGAATCTGTGGAACTCACTATCACGGAAAATAGTTGAGGCCAAACCGTTGTGTAATTTCAAGAAGGAATTAGATATAGCTCTTGCGGCTAAAGGGATCAAAGGATATGGGGGGAAGGCGGGATCAGGATATTGAACAAAAGTCCCGAAAGACGTGCTTGTCAGATGAATTGGACATTCTGAATTCTCCCTCTGTGTACCCGAACAGGCGCCGGAATGTGGCAACTAGGGGATTTCCACAGTAACTTCATTGCAGTGTTAATGTACACTAATAAAGATTATTAAAAATTATTATTATTATAAAACTTGATGATCTGCCATGATCATAATGAATGGGGGAGCAGGCTCGAAGGGCCCAATGGCCTCCTCTTGCTTCTATTTTCTATGTATGTTTCTATGTATATCTTCGCCGCCAAGATCTTCACTGCGGATTCCTCCCGTGTGGTGTTGGCCTGGGTAACACGCATGGCCGGCACTGCCTCCTGCCCCTGGTCTCCTCGGACTGCACCTGCAGGCGCTGGATGGTTGCTGATATCTCCTCATGTCCCTGTCTCTGTGACTGCATCTCCACAGTCGATGGGACTGCCCTTTCCATAATCCGAAGACAGCAGCTCGTCCTTGGGGTTGGGCTGCCCTCCGACCGTCCATTCCTTCGGGGGTTCCTGCCTCCACCTGATGTACCGCAGCATGTGTGTGGTGCGCCCCAGTAGCTCCCCAGGAGCCTCTTCACTGCCGAGGTGAGTGTCTCTGGGATGATGGAGGGGGTTGGGAGACAGCTGTGACGGAAGGTCGATGTCGTCCCTGGACTGGTGCTCCGGGATGTCACTGGCTGGCGTTTGGGGGGTTCGCGTCGCTGGATTCAGCTTTGGGTCGGGGGACACCAGACCTTGGTGATCCTGCAAAACACAAGGCATGATGGATGATTGGATCGCGCGTTAGCATGGTGGGTGGTGTGGGGGTGGTGAGGGAGTGAGGGGGGTGTGGGGGTGGTGAGAGAGTGAGGGGGGGTGTTCAGATGGTGAGGTGGTGAGACGGGGTGTGGGGATGGTGAGGGGGGTGTGGGGGAGGGGAGGGGGAGGTGAGGGGGAGGTGTAGGGAGGTGAGGGGGACCTGAGGGAAGTGAGGGGGTGGTGAGGCTGTGAGGGGGAAGAGGGGGAGGTGTGAGGGGAGGTGAGGGGGAGGTGAGGGGGAGGTGTGGGCGAGGTGTGGGGAGGTGAGAGGGAGGTGTGTGGAGGTGAGGGGAAGTGAGTGGGAGGTGAGGGGGTAAGGGGGAGGTGAGGGGGAGATGAGGGGGAGGTGAGGGGGAGATGAGGGGGAGGTGTGGGGGAGGTGAGAGGGAGGTGAGGGGGTAAGGGGGAGGTGAGGGGGAGATGAGGGGGAGGTGTGGGGGAGGTGAGAGGGAGGTGTGGGGAGGTGAGGGGAAGTGAGTGGGAGGTGAGGGG